>NC_143165.1:27835192-28144656 GCF_047325235.1 Durio zibethinus
TCGACCCGGTCCCCCTCTGCGTGCTGTCGGTCCTGCTGCCACAACCCTCGGTCTGACTGGGTCTTAAACATGGAATGAACTCCCTACGCCTAAGCCAACCCACGAAATGGGTGTGTGGGCGCTTAACCGATCGAAGAGGCAGAATGCGTAAGCTGGGGATCGGCCTAGTCCACCTTGCGTGCTGTCGATCCTGTTACCTCAACCCTCGGTCCGGTCTAATTTTAGATAGGGAATGAACTCCGTATGCTTAGATTGGGGATGAACTACGTATGCCTGAGTGAACCCACGAAACGAGCATGCGGGCGCTCAACCGGTCGGAAAGGCATAATGCGTAAGTCGGTGATCAGCCCGGTCCCCCTCTGCGTGCTGCCGATCCCGTTACCGATCCTGCTGCCACAACCCTCGGTCCGACTGGGGCTTAGACATGGAATGAACTTTGTATGCCTAAGCCAACCCATGAAACCAGTGTACCGGCGCTCAGTAGACCGGAGAGGCAGAATGCACAAGCCGGGGATCGGCCCGGTCCCCTCTGCGTGCTGTCCATCCTATAGCTGGTCCTCCTGCTGTAACCCTCGGTCTAGTCTGATCTTAGACTGGGAAATAACTCTGTATGCTTAGACATGGAATGAACTCCGTATGCCTAAGCCAACCCACGAAACGAGCGTGCGGGCGCTCTGCCGGTCGAAGAGGCAGAATGCGCAAGCCGGGGACCGGCCCAATCCCCCCTGTGTGCTGTCGATCCTGCTATCGCAACCCTCTGTCCGGTCTGATCTTAGACTGGTAATGAACTCCGTATGCCTAAGTCAACCCACGAAACGAGCGTGCGGGCGCTCAGCCGACCAGAGAGGCAGGATGCGCAAGTCGGGGATCAAACGGGTGGTAGGTGGGTTCAAGCACGTCTTCATATTTCTGCCATGCCAATGCCATTTTTATGGCTTGTAAATTCATACAACGGTCCCCTAAGCCTTCATGTGAAGTTTCGTGGCAAGACAACCCGTTTTCTATTTTTCAGGATTTTTGAAACTTTTTACGGTTCGGGATTTTTTAAAATTTTTTTAGAAAGATTTTTGTCCCTAAATTTGGTAGAGGTGATCCTTGTATTTTTATTGGCATGCACAAAACAATTCAGCTAAAAATTTGAAGTGGAGAAGATTTTGTCACTATTTGAAAAAGTGCCCCCATTTCAAACACTTTAATGGCTACTGGCAGCAAACCTATAAAATCTCAAATGCTCTTTAAGAGAGTGTAAGTTCTCGAGGTTTGATGAGGGATAAGGCGCCAATATAAGGGCCAAGTACCAGCACCCATCGCACATCATGTGCGCACACCCCCGGCCCCCCATCACCGAAACCTCCAATGCCGTCGGTTAGGCTCTTCGGTGATGCTCCGACGATGGTGCCTCGGGTGAAAAAAATACGGCACCAGCACAAGCCTGAGCCCAGCATGTGCATCGTGGCTCAAACTCTTACACTGGAATGAACTTCGTATTCTTAGACACGGAATGAACTCCGTATGCCTAAGCCAACCCATTAAACGAGCGTGCAGGCGCTCAGCCAGTCGGAGTGGCAGAATGCACAAGCCAGGGATCGGCCCGGTCCCCCTCTGTGTGCTGCTGGTCCCACTGCCACAACCCTCGGTCCGGTTGGGGCTTAGACATGGAATGAACTCCCTATGCCTAAGCCAACCCACAAAATGGGCATGCGGACGCTCAACCGGTCGAGGAGGCAGAATGTGCAAGCCGGGGATCAGCCCGATCCCCCCTGTGTGCTGCTGATCCTACTACCGCAACCCTTGATCCGATCTGATCTTAGACTGGGAATGAACTCCGTATGCTTAGACTGGGGATGAACTCCGTATGGCTAAGTCAACCCATGAAACAAGCATGCGGGCGCTCAACCGGTCAGAGACGCAGATGCGCAAGCCAGAGATCGACCCGATCCCCCTATGTGCTGTCGATCCTACTACTGGTCTTGCTGTCGCAACCGTCGATCCGGTCTGATCTTAGACTGGGAATGAATTCCATATGCTTAGACATGGAATGAACTCTGTATGCCTAATCCAACCCACCAAACGAGTGTACGGCCGCCTAGCCGATCGGAGAGGTAGAATGCGTAAGCCGAGGACTGGCCCAGTTCCCCTTACGTACTATCGATCCTGCTGCCGCAACCCTCGATCCGATCCGATCTTAGACTGGGAATGAACTCCGTATGCCTAAGTTAACCCACGAAATGAGCGTTCGGACGCTGAGCCGACCAAAGAGGCATAATGCGCAAGTCGAGGATCGACCCAGTCACCCTCTGTGTGCTACCGATCCCATTACCACAACCCTCAATCCGGCTTGGACTGAGAGATGGAATGAACTCCCTATGCCTAAGCCAACCCACGAAACGGGTAGGCGGGCACTCAGCTGGCCGGAGAGGCAGAATGCACAAGACGGGGATCGGCCCGGTTCCCCCTGCGTGCTGTCGATTCTGCTATTGCAACCCTCGGTCTGGTCTGATCTTAGACTGGGAATGAACTCTGTATGCCTAAGTCAACTAACGAAACGAGCGTGTGGACGCTCAGCCGATCGTAGAGGCCGATCGGAGAGGCATAATGCGCAAGCCTGGGATCAGCCCGATCCCCCTATACGTGCTACCGATCTCGCTGCCGGTCCTGCTGCCACAACCCTAGGTCTGACTGGGGCTTAGACATGTAATGAACTTCGTATGCCTAAGCCAACCCACGAAACGAACGTGTGGGCGCTCAACCGGTCGGAGAGGTAGAATGCGCAAGCCGAGGATCAGCCCGGTCTGTCGTGCGTGTTGTCGATCCTGCGGTCATAACCCTCAGTCCGGTCTGATCTTAGACTGGGAATGAATTTCGTATGCATAAGTCAAACCATGAAACGAGCATACGAGGATTGAGCCGGCCGAAGAGGCATAATTCACAAGTCGGGTATTGGCCCGGTCCCTCTCTACATTCTGCCAGTTCTGCTGCCACAACCCTCGGTCTGATTGGGGCTTAGACATGGAATGAACTCCCTATGCCTAAGCCAACCCACAGAACGAGCGTGCGGGCACTCAGTCGGTGGGAGAGGCAGAATGCGTAAGACAGGGATCGGCCCAGTTCCCTCTGCGTGCTACCGATCCTGCTGCCACAACCCTCGGTCCGATCTGATCTTAGACTGGGAATGAACTTCGTATCCTTAGACTGGGGATGAACTCCGTATGCCTAAGTCAACCCATGAAACGAGTGTACGAGCACACAGCCGATCGGAGAGGCCAACCGGAGAGGTATAACGCACAAGTCGAGGATCAGCTCGATCCCCCTCTGTGTGCTACCGATCCCGCTACCAGTCCTGCTGCCACAACCCTCGGTTCGACTGGGGCTTAGACATGGAATGAACTCCGTATGCCTAAGCTAACCCACGAAACGAGCGTGCAGGTGTCACGGGCTTCGACCTTAGACTCAGAAATCGTACGACCTTAGGCTTGGAATCTCCTCCTTTATGCCTAAGTCAACCTAAAACACAAGCATGCGGGCATTAGAACAATAGGAAGGGCTGATTACGCAAGTTAAAGAGAAACAGGATAAGAAGACAGAATTCTAGAAATGCTCTTGTATTCACTGAAACAGAAGTGTTTGATGGTGTACAAATGAGGGTGGAGCAACCCTCTATTTATAGTTGAGGCTCCAGCTACAACTTAATGGCATATCTCTAGAATAAAGGCTAAAATCATGGGATTTTACAGATTACAATCAATCAGGATGCTAACTCCTGATTTTCAGGGTCAACCAAATCTGCTAGGATGCTCCAGCTGATCCTGCCTACTTCCAGAAGCTTCTCTTGCCTGTCCAGCACCTTGGGCCCTTCTGGATGTGGTGCGGGCAGCTTGTATGCCAGGCCTTGGTTTCACGGGCTGGCCTGCAAGTTGGGCAGGAGTTATGAACTCGTTTGCTAGGCTTTGCGCACAGATACCTGCCAGCACGCCCGATTTGGGGGCCTTAACCTCTTGCTCACCTGCTGGTGTGTCTGATGTGCCTGGCGTGCCCACCCAGGGCATGACATTCTCCCCCACCTGATTGCACAATGCCCTCGTTGCATCTTCTGCATGGTACTACTTGATTTGGTCCCCAAACTGCCATAAGTCATTTGTTGGTTCCCAGCTTGCCTCACTGTCTGGAAGTCCCTTCCAGTGCACCAAGTACTCTGGTTTTGGCTGATAATTCTTCTGTCTCACCTCTCGGTCAGCTATGATGCTGTGGACCTCCTTTTCATATGATGCCCTTGCTCCCAATGGTGCATGCTTTGACTCTGCTCGTCCTGGATCTCTCTCATCCTCATGGAATGGCTTGAGCATGCTCACATGGAACATCGGGTGTACCTTCAGCTTGGGTGGCATATCTAGCTTGTAGGCAACCTTGCCTACCCTCTTGACTACTCGAAAAGGTCCCTCATACCTCCAGACTAGGCCTTTGTGTAGCCCCCTATGATGCACAATGGGATGTAGCTTCACCAACACCAAGTCTCCAACCTGGAACTGCACATCCTACCTATTCTGGTCTGCCCACTTCTTCGATCTCTTGGCCGCCTTGTGTAGACAAACTCTAGCCAAGTCAGTTTGCTCTTGCCATGCTTTGGCAAACTTGTATACTGCTGGATTTGGCCCTGTATAACCTACAGCAATCAAACCGGGTGTTAGTGGTTATTGCCCTGTCACAACCTCAAATGGGCTCTAGTTCGTTACCTCGCTCCTTTGCAAGTTGTAGGAAAATTGTGCAATATCTAGCAGCTTTGGCCAGTCCCTTTGTATGGCACTTACATAGTGCCTGAGGTAGATCTCTAATAGTCCATTTACTCGCTCTGTCTGCCCATCGGTCTGCGAATGCATGCTAGTGGAAAAGTTCAAGTCTGACCCTAATAGCTTGAATAACTCAGTCCAGAACTTGCTCATGAAACGCCCATCCCGATCACTAACAATGGTCCTCGGCCCTCTCCAGTACTTAACCATGTTCTTCAGGAACAATCAAGCTGCCTCCTTGGCTGGGCACTCCTTGGTTCCTGGAATGAAGATTCCATACTTGGAAAACCTATCCACCACTACCATGATGCTTCCAAACCCTTCTGCTTTGGGTAGACCGACTATAAAGTCCAGAGAAACACTCTCCCATGGTCACTCTGGCACTGGCAATGCCTCTAGGAGACCCCCTGGTTTCTTGAGCTCCACCTTGTCCTATTGGCACACAAGACAAGTCTTCACATAGGCCTCCACATCGTCCCTCATGTATGGCCAGTAGTACTGATCCTTGATCAACGCCAGGGTGTGGCTCACTTCGAGGTGTCCAGCCCACCTTGAATCATGGCATTCTTGCAAAACTTCCTTACGGAGCTTCCCGTGCTGTGGCACAAATAGTCTAATACCCCTGGTGTACAGCAACCCATCCTGTAACCAAAACCGCCTAGTCTTACCTTGTTGGGCGTACGCCATCAAAGCCTTCGCTGTAGGATCATGCACAAGTCCCTCATTGATGCACGGTACCAGTGACCCCTCTAGTTGGCTAATGGCAACAAGGTTAGCCTTTCTACTCAGGGCGTCTGCCACTAGGTTTGCCCATCCTGGCTTGTACTCCATCTAAAAATCAAATTCTGTAAGAAAATCTTACCATCTCGCCTGCTTGGCGGACAGCTTCTTCTGCGTCTGGAAGTAGTTGGTCGCCACATTGTCCATCCTTACCATGAACCTCAACCCCAACAGGTAATGCTACCAAGTACACAAGCAGTGTACCACTGCAGTCATCTCCTTCTCTTGGACCATGTACTTACGTTTAGTCTCGTTCAGCTTCCTGCTCTTGAACGTGACTGGACGTCCCTCCTGCATCAACACACCCCCTATGGCAAAGTCTGATGCATTCATATGTACCTCATATGGCTTGGCATGGTCTGGCAAGGCCAAGACTAGCTCCTCGATCACAGCCCACTTCAACCTATCAAAGGTTTCCTGGCACCCTGCACTCCACTCCCATGCACTCTCTTTCTTGAGCAAGTCAGTCAATGGTGTTGCTATTGCTGAGTGACCTTTGATGAAGCGCTTGTAGTAGTTAACCAGCCCAAGGAATGATCTCAACTCAGTGACCTTGGCTGGCGGTTGCCACTCCAGGATGGCGTGTATCTTGCCTTCATCCATGCGTATCCTACCACCTCCCACTATGTGGTCTAGGAACGGGATCTCCTGCTGGGTGAATGAGCACTTCTCCCTCTTGACAAATAGCTTGTGCGCCCACAACACCTTGAACACCTGTCTCAAGTGGTCTACATGCTCTCCCAAAGTCTGGCAGTAGATCACAATGTCATCTAAATAAACCACAATAAATCGATCAAGGAACGACTAAAGTACCTTGTTCATAAGGGTGCAGAATGTTGTTGGGGCGTTTGTGAGTCTGAAAGGCATCACCAAGAACTCATATGAACCATACCGAGTGACACATGCTGTCTTTGGCTCATCTCCCTCCACGATCCTGACTTGATAGTAGCCCGACCTCAAATCCAGCTTGGTGAACCACCTTGCACTCCTAAATTGATCAAACAAGTCTGCAATGAGTGGGATGGGGTACTTATTCTTGATGGTTAGCTTGTTCAAAGGTTGATAGTCTATCCACAGCCACAATGACCCATCATGCTTGTGCTGGAATAGAATCGGTGCACTATAGGGCACCTTCGATGGCCTGATGAAGCTAGCATCAACTAACTCTTTAAGCTGCTTCCTCAACTCTTCCAACTCAGGTGGAGACATTCGGTAAGCGACTCTAGCTGATGGCTTGGCCTCGAACACCAGCTTGATCTTATGGTCCACCTCCTTCTTAGGTGGTAGCTTGCTAGGCAGCTTTACGGGTATCACATCACTAAAGGTCTTCAGCACCTTTAGCACCTCCAAGGGTGACTCGATCTTCTTTTCCCTTGGCTCATCATATTTCAAGGCTGCCAAGAAGGTGTCTTCTTGTCTGCTTACCGCCTTGGCAAATTGGATGGCTGACACCACCCGTGACCCAACTCCAGACCCTTTCCTCAATGGCATTAGGCTTCGGCACCGTGCATCCAAGATGCAAACACAATCAGTAAAAGGCACAAGGAGGGCGTTAATCTGAAAAAGGAAATCCAACCCAATCACAAATTCATAGTCGTCAAGGGGTATTACCTCTATAGTCTCCTTACCTTTCCAGTCTCCAAGCTGTAACTCCACTCCCTATGCTATTTCAATGGCTAGAACCCCCTTGGAGTTTCACCGTTTTGATGGTACTAGTCCTTTTCTGCACCTTTAGTTCGAGCTTCTAGGCTCCATCACCTAAAATAAAAAGATGTGAGGCACCTGTGTCCACCAGTACGCTCACCTTCTGACCTGCAACCATTAGATCCACAAACATCAAGCCCTTTGGCTTGCGGTTCCCCTTACTCTAGACAGTATTGAGCACCAACGACCCAAGCTTTGCTGCCCTTGACTCTGGCTCCTTGTTAGACTCCTTGTCTACAGTAGCCAGTTTGCCATTCTGTGGGTAATTATGTGCTATGTGGC
This sequence comes from Durio zibethinus, assembly GCF_047325235.1. Taxonomy (NCBI): domain Eukaryota; kingdom Viridiplantae; phylum Streptophyta; class Magnoliopsida; order Malvales; family Malvaceae; genus Durio; species Durio zibethinus. The sequence continues at coordinate 27,842,743 of NC_143165.1, forward strand.
TCCCTCCACATAGGTAGCATGCTAGTGGCTCTCGGTCCCCTTTTGCTTTCCACTTGCCTGCTGGTGGCTTCCTCTCACCATCCTTGGTTGAATGGTCTCAGTCTCCATCCTTGGACTCCTAGTCATGGTCCTTCCCCTTGGACTGCTTCTTTCGATCCCTATCATCCCTGACCTTACCCTTGGGCTTGGTAGACTCAAACTTGTTCAGAGGCTTGAACTCTATCAAGGCCTCAACAGTAGTCATGGCTTTAGCCAAGTCATGAACTCCTCTCTTTTGTAGCTCATGCTTCACGTATGGCTTCAGCCCATCCATGAAAGCAAATAAGGCATCCTTCTTACCTAGATCTGAGATCTGTAACATCAGTTTAAGGAATTTTTGGACATACTCCCTTATGTCCCCTTGCTGGCTCAGCTTGCGTAACTTTGCCTGTGCCTCATCATCGGCATACTCCGAGTAAAATTGTTCTCTGATCTCTTTTTGGAACTCTGCCCAGGTTCCAATCTTGGTGCTCCCACGCCTGACATCATCACACCTGTGCCTCCACCACAATAAGGCTACATCAATGAGATATATAGCAGCGATGCTTACCTTTATCGCCTCATCTTGAATGCCCATGGCCTGGAAGTACTGCTCCATACCCCATAGGTAGTTGTCTACTTCCTTGGCTGCCCTAGTCCCCTTGAACTCCTTAGGCTTGGGGACATCCAATCTGGATTTGGACACTCCAGCAAACATGCCATTCCCAATGGCAGTCTTACAAGCAACGAGCTGACTGGTAAGCTCTTCCATCCGCTGGCGCATGGCCTCCATGCCATCGTGCAAGGTCAGCACTTCAGCCTCCAAGGTGTGATTCTTTCGGGTGAACACGTCCATGCCTTTCTTGAGAGCAGCTTCCAACTCACTTTGGATCTCCTCCCCCATAGAATCTAGCGATGCAAATTGAGTCTCTACCTCCTCAAGCTTCTCCCCCATGTTGCCTATGGTCACCTCTACCTTGGCCAGCCTACCGTCCATGGTAGACCAGATATCTCTAGAACTGGCTTTCTTGCCTCTTCCACACCCATGCTCCTGGGCCTTTGGTTGTTGGCTAGCAACGTCGCTTTGGGATGCCATCACCTCAATCACGGTCTAACCTGCACAATACAAACACGCAGAATCAAACTCGCTATGATACCATTTGTCATGGGCTCGGACCTTAGACTCAGAAACCATGCGGCCTTAGGCTTGGAATCTCCTCTTTTATGCCTAAGTCAGTCTAAAACACAAGCGTGCGGGCACTAGAACAATGGGAAGGGCTGATTGCGCAAGTTAAAGAGAAATAGGATAAAAAGACAGAATTCTGGAAATGCTCTTGTATTCACTGAAATAGAAGTGTTTGATGGTGTACAAATGAGGGTGGAGCAGCCTTCTATTTATAGTTGAGGCTCCAGCTACAACTTAATGGCATATCCCTAGAATGAAGGCTAAAATCATGGGATTATACAAATTACAATCAATCAGGATGCTAACTCCTAATTTTTAGGGTCAACCAAATTTGCCAGGATGCTCCAACTGATCATGCCTGCTTCCAGAAGCTTCCCTTGCCTGTCCAGCACCTTGGGCCCTTCTGGATGTTTTATGGGTAGCTTGTATGCCAGGCCTTGGTCTCACGGGCTGGCCTGCAAGTTGGGCGGGCATTCTGAACTCGTTCGCTAGGCTTTGCACACAGATACCCGCTAGCACGCCTGGTCTGTGGGCCTTAACCTCTGGCTCGCCAGCACACAAGATAAGTTGCACACAGATAGCCACCAGCACAGATACCTAGGGTGTGACACGGGTGCTCAGCCGGTCGGAGAGGTAGAATACGCAAACCAAGGATCGGCCTGATCCCACCCTACGTGCTGTCGATCCTGCTGCTAGTTTTGCTACCATAACCCTCGGTCCGGTCCGATCTTAGATTGGGGATGAACTCTGTATGCTTAGATTGGGGATGAACTCCGTATGCCTAAGTCAACCCACGAAACGAGCGTACGGGCACTGAGCCAACCGGAGAGGCATAATGCATAAGACGGGGATTGGCCTGGTCCACCTCTGCGTGCTGCCAGTCCCGCTACCACAACCCTTGGTTCAACTGGGGCTTGACATGGAATGAACTCCCTATGCTTAAGCCAACCCACGAAATGGGCGTGCGGGTGCTCAGCTGGCCAGAGAGGCAGAATGCGCAAGCCAGGGATCGGCTCGATCTCCCCTGCGTGCTGTCGATCCTGCAGCCGCAACCCTCGATCCGGTCTGATCTTAGATTGGGAATGAACTCTGTATGCTTAGACTGGGGATGAACTCCGTATGCCTAAGTTAACCCACGAAACGAGCGTGCGAGCGTTTAGCCGACCAGAGAGGCAGGATGCGTAAGTTGGGGATCGAACGGGTCGTAGGTGGGTTCAAGCACATCTTCATATTTTTGCAGTGCCAATGCCATTTTTATGGCTTGTAAATTCATACAATGGTCCCCTAAGCCTTCATGTGAAGTTTCGTGGCAAGATGACCCGTTTTTTATTTTTCACGATTTTCAAAACTTTTTGTGGTTCGAGATTTTTTAAAATTTTTTTAGAAAGAGTTTTGACCCCAAATTTGGTAGAGGTGATCCTTGTATTTTTGTTGGCATGCAAAACTCCAAGTGGAGAAGATTTTGTGACCGTTTAAAAAAAGTGTCCCTATTTTAGACACTTTAATGGCTACTGGCAGCAAACTGATAAAATCTCAAATGCTCTTTAAGGGAGTGTGAGTTCTCGAAGTTTGATGAGGGATTGGGGGCCAATATAAGGGCCAGGTACCAGCACCCATCGTACATCATGTGCGCACACCCCCCGGCCCCCCAATCATCGAAACCCCCAGTGCCGCCGGTTAGGCTTTCCGATGATGCTCCAACGATGGTGCACCGAGTGAAAAACATGCGACACCAGCACATGCTCGAGCCCAGCATGTGCACCGTGGCTCAAAATCTTAGACTGGGAATGAACTCTGTATGCTTAGACATGGAATGAACTCCGTATGCCTAGGCCAACCCACGAAACGAGCGTGCGGGCTCTCAGCCGGCAAGAGCGGAAGAATGCGTAAGCCGGGGATCGACCCCGATCCCCCCTGCGTGCTGTTGATCCTACTATCGCAACCCTCGGTCTGGTCTGATCTTAAACTGGGAATGAACTCCGTATGCATAAGTCAACCCACGAAACAAGCATGCGGGCACTGAGCCAGCCAAAGAGGCATAATACGCAAGCCGGGGATCGGACCGGTCCCCTTCTGTGTGCTACCAGTCCCGCTGCCACAACCCTCGGTTCGGCTGGGGCTTAGACATGGAGTGAACTCCCTATGCCTAAGCCAACCCACGAAACAGGTGTGCGGGTGCTCAGTCGGTTGGAGAGGCAGAATGAGCAAGCCGGGGATCGGCTCGGTCCCCCCTACATGCTATCGATCCTGCTATCGCAACCCTCGATTCGATCCAATTTGGATTGGGAATGAACTCGTATGCTTAGATTGGAGATGAACTCCTTATGCCTAAGTCAACCTACGAAACGAGCGTGCGGGTGCTCACCCAGCCAGAGAGGCATAATGCACAAGTCGAGGATCAACCCGGTCCCCCTCTGCATGTAGCCGATCCCGCTGCTGGTCATTCTGCCACAACCCTCGGTCTGGCTAGGGCTTAGACATGGAATGAACTCCGTATGCCTAAGCCAAGCCACGAAACAAGCATGCGGGTGCTCAGCCGGTCGGAGAGGCAGAAAGCACAAGTCGGAGATCGACCCGGTCACCCCCTGCGTGCTACCGATCCTGCTGTTGCAACCCTTGGTCTGATCCGATCTTAGACTGGGAATGAACTCCATATGCTTAGACATGGAATGACCTCCGTAAGCCTAAGTCAACCCACAGACGAGCGTACGGGCGTTGAGCCGGTCGTAGAGGCATAATGCGTAAGTTGGGGATCGGCCCGATCCCTCTCTGTGTACTGCTGATCTCGCTGCCACAACCCTCGGTCCAGCTGGGGCTTAGACATGGAATGAACTCCCTATGCCTAAGACAACCCACAAAACGGGCGTGCGGCGCTCAACCGGTAGGAGAGGCAAAATGCGCAAGCCGGGGATCAATCCGATCCCCCTTACGTGCTGCTGATCCTACTGTCACAACCCATGATCCGATCTGATCTTAGGCTGGGAATGAACTCTGTATGCTTACAGTGGGGATGAACTCCGTATGCCTAAGTCAACCCACAAAACGAGCGTGCGGGTGCTCAACCGACCAGAGAGGCAGGATGCGCAAGCCGGGGATCGAACAGGTGATAGGTGGGTTCAAGCACATCTTCATATTTCTACCACGCCAATGCCATTTTTATGGCTTGCAAATTCATACAATGGTCCCCTAAGCCTTCATGTGAAGTTTCGTGGCAAGACGACCCGTTTTCTATTTTTCATGATTTTTGAAACTTTTTGCGGTTCGGGATTTTTTAAAATTTTTTTCGAAAGATTTTTGTCCCCAAAATTGGTAGAGGTGACCCTTGTATTTTTGTTGGCATGCCCAAAAAAATTCAGCTAAAAACTCGAAGTGGAGAAGATTTTGTGATCGTTTGAAAAAAGTGTCTCCATTTCAGATACTTTAATGGCTACAGGCAGCAAACCTATTAAATCTCAAATGCTCTTTAAGGGGGTGTGAATTCTAGAGGTTTGATGAGGGATAGGGGGCCAATATAAGGGCCAAGTACCAGCACCCATTGCACATCATGTGCGCACACCCCCTGGCCCCCCCAATCGTTAGAATCCCCAATGCCGTCGATTTGGCTCTCCGACGATGCTCCGGTGATGCTGCCTCGGGTGAAAAAAATGCGACACCAACACATGCCCAAGCCCAACATGTGTAACATGGCTCAAAATCTTAGACTGGAATGAACTCCGTATGCTTAGACATGGAATGAACTTCGTATGCCTAAGCCAAACCACGAAACAAGCGTGCGGGCACTCAATCGGCTTGAGAGGCAGAATGCGCAAGCCAGGGATTGGCTCGGTCCCCCCCTGTGTGCTGTTGATCCTGCTACCGTAACCCTTGGTGTGGTCTGATCTTAGACTGGGAATGAACTCCGTATGCATAAGTCAACGTAAGAAACGAGCGTGCGGGTGCAGAGCTGGTTGAAGAAGCATAATGCGCAAGCCGGGGATCGGCCCGGTCCCCCTCTGCGTGCTGCCAGTCCCGCTGCCACAACCCTCGGTCCGACTGGGACTTAGACATGGAATGAACTCCCTATGCCTAAGCCAATCCACGGAACGGGCGTGCGGGCCCTCAGTCGGCCAAAGAGGCAGAATGCGCAAGTCGGGGATCGGCCCGATCCCCCCTGCGTGCGGCCGATCCTGCTGCCGCAACCCTCAGTTCGGTCCGATCTTAGACTGGGAATGAACTCCTTATGCTTAGACATGGAATGAACTTCGTATGCCTAAGCCAACCCATGAAACGAGCGTGCGGGCGCTCAGTCGGTCGGAGAGGCAGAATGCGCAAGTTGGGGACCGTCTTGTCCCCTCTGTGTCCTGTTGATCCTGCTGTCGCAACCCTCGATCCAGTCCAATCTTAGACTGGGAATGAACTCCATATCCCTAAGTCAACCAACCCATGAAATGAGCCTACGGGCGCTGAGCCGACCGGAGAGGCGTAATGCGTAAGTCGGGGATCGACCCGGTCCCCTCTGTGTGCTGTCGATCCCGTTGCCATAATCCTCGGTCCGATTGGGGCTTAGACATGGAATGAACTCCCTATGCCTAAGCCAACCCATGAAACGGGTGAACGGGTGCTCAGCCGGTCGGAGAGGTAGAATGCATAAGCCGGGGATCGATCCGATCCCCCCTACGTGCTACAGATCCTGCTACCGCAACCCTTGGTTCGGTCAGATCTTAGACTAGGAATGAACTTCGTATGCTTAGACTAGGGATGATCTTTGTATGCCTAAGTCAACCCACGAAACAAGTGTGCGGGCGCTTAGCCGACCAGAGAGGTAGGATGCACAAGCCGGGGATCAAACGGGTGGTAGGTGGGTTCAAGCACATCTTCATATTTCTGCCACGCCAATGCCATTTTTATGGTTTGTAAATTCATACAATGGTCCCCTAAGCCTTCATGTGAAGTTTCGTGGCAAGACGACCTGTTTTCTATCTTTCATGATTTTTGAAACTTTTTGCAGTTTGGGATTTTTTAAAATTCTTTGAGAAAGATTTTCATCCCCAAATTTGGAAGAGGTGATCCTTGTATTTTTGTTGGCACGCACAAAAAAATTCAGCTAAAAACTCAAAGTGGAGAAGATTTTGTGACAGTTCGAAAATAGTGTCTCCATTTCAGACACTTTAATGGCTGCTGCCAGCAAACCTATAGAATCTTAAATGCTTTTTAAAGGGGTGTGAGTTCTCAAGGTTTGATGAGGGATAGGGGGCCAATATAAGGGCTAAGTACCAGCACCCATCGCACATCATGTGCGCACACCCCCCGACCCCCTCAATCGTCAGAACCCCCAATGCCATCGGTTAGGCTCTCCGGTGATGGTGCCCCAGGCAAACTCCATATGCTTGACTGGAGGTGAACTCCGTATGCCTAAGTCAATCCATGAAATGAGCGTACGGGCGTTCAGCCGATCGGAGAGGCATAATGCGCAAGCCGGGGACCGGCCCGGTCGTCCCCTGCGTGTTGTCGATCTTGCAGCCGCAACCCTCGATCCGGTCCAATCTTAGACTGGGAATGAACTCCATATGCCTAAGCGAACCCACGAAACGGGTGTGCGGGTGCTCAACTGACCGGAGAGGTAGAATGTGCAAGCTGGGGATCAGTCCGATCCCTCCTGTGTGCTGCTGATCCTGCTGCCACAACCCTCGGTCCTGTCCGATCTTAGACTGGGAATGAACTCCGTATGCCTAAGTCAACCCACGAAACGAGTGTGCGGGCATTCAGCCGGCCAAAGAGGCATAATGCGCAAGCTAGGGACTGACCTGATCCCCCCTGCATGCTGTCGATCGTGCTGCCGCAACCCTCAGTTCGGTCCGATCTTAGACTTGGAATGAACTTCGTATGCCAAAGTCAACACATGAAATGAGCGTGCGAGCACTGAGCCGATCGGAGAGGCATAATGCGCAAGCTGAGGATCAGCCTGGTCCCCCTCTGCGTGCTGTCGATCCCACTGCCGGTCCTGCTGGCACAACCCTCGGTCCGGCTAGGGCTTAGACATGGAATGAACTCCGTATGCCTAAGCCAACCTACGAAACGAGCGTGCGGGCGCTCGATCGGGCAGAGAGGCAGAATGCGCAAGCCAGGGACCGGCCCGATCCGCCCCTGCGTGCTGTTGATCTACTGCCGTAACCCTCGGTCCGATCTGATCTTAGACTGGGAATGAACTCCATATGCGTAAGTCAACCCACGAAATGAGCGTGCGGGTGCTGAGCCGATCAAAGAGGCATAATGCGCAAGCTGAAGATCGGCCTGATCCCCCTTTACGTGCTGACGGTTCGGCTGTCGCAACCCTCGGTTTGGTCCGATCTTAGACTGGGAATGAACTCTGTATGCTTAGACTGGGGATGAACTCCGTATGCCTAAGTCAACCCACAAAACGAATGTGCGGGCGCTCAGCCGATCGGAGAGGCCAGCCAGAGAGGCATAATGTGCAAGCCGAGGATTAGCCCGGTCACTGCCGATCCTACTGCCACAACCCTCGGTCTGGCTGAGGCTTAGACATGGAATGAACTCTGTATGCCTAAGCCAACCCACGAAATGAGCGTACGGGTGCTTAACCGATCGGAGAGGCAGAATTTGTAAGCCAGGGACCGGCTCGATCCCCCTCTACGTGCTATCAATCCTACTGCCGCAACCGTCGGTCCGATCCGATCTTAGATTGGGAATGCGGAACTAGCGCATGCCCGAGCCCAGCATGTGCACCGTGGCTCAAAATCTTAAACTAGGAATGAACTCTGTGTGCTTAGACATGGAATGAACTACGTACGCCTAAGCCAACCCATGAAATGAGCGTACGGGCGCTCAGCCGGTTGGAGAGGCAGAATACGCAAGCTGGGGATCGACCCGATCCCCCCTACGTGCTGTCGATCCTGCTGTCGCAACCCTCGATCCGGTCCGATCTTAGACTGGGAATGAACTCCATATGCTTACACTGGGGATGAACTCCGTATGCCTAAGTCAACCCATGAAACGAGCGTATGGGTGCTCAGCCAGCCGGAGAGGCACAATGCGTGAGTCGGGGATCAGCCCGGCCCCCTCTGCGTGCTATCGATCCCGCTGCCGGTCCTGCTGCCACAACCTTCGATCTGACTGGGACTTAGACATGGAATGAACTCCGTATGCTTAAGCCAACCCATGAAATGAGCATGCGGGCGCTAAGCCGATCAGAGAGGCAGAATGTGCAAGTCAGGATCGGCCTGGTCCCCCCCTGTGTGCTGTCGATCCTACTGCTGGTCCTACTACCACAACCCTTAGCCTGGTCCCCCCTACGTGCTTCTGATCCTACTGCTGGTCTTGCTGCCGCAACCCTCAGTCTAATCTTACACTAGGAATGAACTTCGTATGCTTAGACATGGAATGAACTCCATATGCCTAAGCCAACACACGAAATGAGCGTGCGAACGCTCAGCCAGCAGGAGAGACAGAATGTGCAAGCCGGGGAATAGCCTGGTCACCCCCTCCGTGCTGTCGATCCTGCTATCGTAACCCTCGATCCGGTCCAATCTTAGACTGGGAATGAACTTCGTATGCCTAAGTCAACCCACGAAATGAGCACGCGGGCGCTAAGCCGACTGGAGAGGCATAATACGCAAGACGAGGATCAGCCCGGTCCCCGTCTGTGTGCTACTGATCTTGCTACCACAACCCTCGATCCGGCTGGGGCTTAGACATGGAATGAACTCCCTATGCCTAAGCCAACCCACGAAATGGACGTGCAGGCGCTCAGTCGACCGAAGAGGCAGAATGCACAAGCCGGGGATCAGCCCGATCCCCCCTTCGTGCTGTCGATCCAGCTGCCGCAATCCTCGATCCAGTCCGATCTTAGACTGGTAATGAACTCCGTATGCTTAGACTAAGGATGAACTCTATATGCCTAAGTCAACCCACGAAATGAGCGTGCGGGCGCTCAGCCGACCAGAGAGGCAGGATGCGCAAGTCGGGGATCGAACGGGTGGTAGGTGGGTTCAAGCACATCTTTATATTTCTGCCATGCCAATTCCATTTTTATGGTGTGTAAATTCATACAATGGTCCCCTAAGCCTTCATGTGCAGTTTCGTGGCAAGACGACCCATTTTCTATTTTTCACGATTTTCGAAACTTTTTGCGGTTCAGGATTTTCTAAAATTTCTTTAGAAAACTTTTTGTCCCTAAAATTGGTAGAGGTGATCCTTGTATTTTTTTCAGCATGCACAAAAAAATTCAGCTAAAAACTCGAAGTGGAGAAGATTTTGTGACCGTTTGAAAGAAATGTCCCCACTCCAGACACTTTAATGGCTACTAGCAGCAAACCTATAAAATCTCAATTGCTCTTTAAGGGGGTGTGAGTTCTCAAGGTTTGATGAGGGATAGGGGGCCAATATAAGGGCCAAGTACCAGCACCCATCGCACATCTTGTGCACACACCCCCTGGCCCCCCCAATCATCAGAACCCCCAATACCGTCGGTTAGGCTCTCCGACGATGATGCCCCGAGCAAAAAAAATGCGGCACTAGCACATGCTCGAGCCCAACATGTGCACCGTGGCTCAAAATCTTAGATTGGGAATAAACTCCGTATGCTTAGAGGTGGAATGAACTCCGTATGCCTAAGCCAACCTACGAAATAAGCGTGCGGGCGCTCAGCCGATCGGAGAGGCAGAATGCGCAAGCCGGCCCTGCCCCCCTGCGTGCTGTCGATCCTGTTGTCGCAACCCTCAGTCCGATCCGATCTTAGACTGGGAATGAACTCCGTATGCATAAGTTAACCCATGAAAAGAGTGTGCGGGCGCTGATCCGACTGAAGAGGCATAATGCGCAAACTGGGGATCGGGCCAGTCCCCCTCTGTGTGCTGTCGGTCTCGCTGCCTCAACCCTCGGTCCGGCTGGGGCTTAGACAAGGAATGAACTCCCTATGCCTAAGCCAACCCACAAAACAGGTGTGCGGGTGCTCACCGGCTGGAAAGGTAGAATGTGCAAGCCTATCCCGATCCCCCCCGCGTGCTGTCGATCCCGTTACCACAACCTTCGGTCTGACTGGGGCTTAGACATGGAATGAACTCCCTATGCCTAAGCCAACCCATGAAACGGGCGTGCAGGGCACTCATCCGACCGAAGAGGCAGAATGTGCAAGTCGAGGATCGACTCGGTCCCCCCTGCGTGCTGCCAATCTTGCTACCGCAACCTTCGGCCTGGTCCGATCTTAGACTGGGAATGAACTCCATATGCTCAGATTGGGAATGAACTTCGTATGCCTAAGTCAACCCACGAAAGAAGCATGTGGGCCCTCAGTCGACCGAAAAGGCCGGTCAGAGAGGCATAACGTGCAAGCCGGGGATCAGCCGGATCCCCCTCTGCGTGCTGTCGATACCACTGTCGGTCCTGCTACCACAACGCTCGGTCTGGCTGGGGTTTAGACATGGAATGAACTCCGTATGCCTAAGCCAACCCGTGAAACGAGCGTGCGGGTGCTCAGCCAGCCGAAGAGGCAGAATGAGCAAGCTGGAGATCTGTCCGGTCCCCTCCTACGTGCTATCGAAGCTGCTGCTGGTCTTGCTGTCGCAACCCTCGGTCCGGTGTAATCTTAGATTGGGAATGAACTCCGTATGCTTAGACATGGAATGAACTCCGTATGCCTAAGCCGACCCATGAAATGAGTGTGCGGGCACTCAACCGGCTAGAGAGGTAGAATGCGTAAGCAGGGGATCGGCCCGATCCCCCCTGCGTGCTGTCGATCCTACTACCACAACCCTCGGTCCGGTCCGATCTTGGACTAGGAATGAACTCCGTATGCCTAAGTCAACCCAAGAAACAAGCGTACGGGCGTTGAGCCGACCGGAGAGGCATAATACGCATGCCGGGGATCGGCCCAATCCCCCTCTGTGTGCTGCCGGTCCCGCTGCCATAGCCCTCGATCCGGCTGGGGCTTAGACATGGAATGAACTCCCTATGCCTAAGCCAACCCATGAAATGGACGTACGGGCACTCGACTGGTCGGAGAGGCAGAATGCACAAACCGGGGATTGGCTCGGTACCCCCTGCGTGCTATCGATCCTACTACCGCAACCCTCAGTCCGATCCGATCTTAGACTGGGAATGAACTCCGTATGCTTAGACTAGGGATGAACTCCGTATGCCTAAGTCAACCCACAAAACGAGAGTGCAGGCGCTCAACCGACCAGAGAGGCAGGATGCGTAAGCTAAGGATCGAACGGGTGGTAGGTGGGTTCAAGCACATCTTCATATTTCTACCATGCCAATGCCATTTTTATGGCTTGTAAATTCATACAATTTTCCCCTAAGCCTTCATGTGAAGTTTCGTGGCAAGACGACCCGTTTTCTATTTTTCATGATTTTCAAAATTTTTGTGGTTCGGGATTTTTTAAAATTTTTTTAGAAAGCGTTTTGTCCCTAAATTTCGTAGAGGTGATCCTTGTATTGTTGTTGGTATGCACAAAACAATTCAGCTAAAAACTCGAAGTGGAGAAGATTTTGTGACCGTTTGAAAAAAGTGTCCCCATTTTAAACACTTTAATGGCTACTGGCAGCAAACCTATAAAATCTCAAATGCTCTTTAAGGGGGTGTGAGTTCTCAAGGTTTGATGAGGGATAGGGGGCCAATATCAAGGCCAAGGGTCATGCCCTGGGCGGGCACGCCAGGCACATCAGGCGCACCAGCAGGCGATCTAAAGGTTGAGGCCCGCAGACCAGGCGTGCTGGCGAGTATCTGCGCACAAAAAGTAGCAAACGAGTTCAGAACGCCCGGCCAACTTGCAGGCCAGCCCGTGAGACCAAGGCCTGGCATACAAGCTGCCCATGCCACATCCAAAAGGGCCCAAGGTGCTGGACATGCATGGGAAGCTTCTGGAAGTAGGCAGGATCAGCAGCAGCATCCTGGCAGATTTGGTTGACCCTGAAAATCAGGAGTTAGCATCCTGATTGATTGTAATCTATATAATCCCATGATTTTAGCCTTTATTCTAGGGATATTGCCATTAAGTGTAAGCTGGAGCCTCAACTATAAATAGAGGGCTGCTCCTCCCTCATTTGTACACCATCAAACATTTATGTTTCAGTGAATACAAGAGCATTTCCAGAATTCTGCCTTCTTATCTTGTTTCTCTTTAACTTGCGTAATCAGCCCTTCCTGTCGTTCTAGTGCCCGTACGCTTGTGTTTTAGGCTGACTTAGGCATAAAGGAGGAGATTCCAAGCCTAAGGCCGCATGGTTTTTGAGTCTAAGGTCAGAGCCCATGACAGTTGGTATCAGAGCAAGATCGATTCTGCGTGTTTGTGTTGTGCAGGTTAGAGGAGATGGCATCCCAAAGTGACGCTGCTAACCAACAACCAGAGGCCTAGGAGCATGGGCATGAAAGAGGGAGGAAAGCCAGTTCTAGAGATATCTAGTCTACCATGGACAGTAGGCTGGCCAAGGTGGAGGTGACCATGGGCGACATGGGGGAGAAGCTTGAGGGGGTAGAGACTCACATTGCATCGCTAGACTCCATGGGGGAGGAGATCCAAAGTGAGCTGCAAGCTGCTCTCAACAAAGGCTTGGATGTGTTCACCCAAAAGAATCAAACCTTAGAGGCTAAAGTGCTGACCTTGCGCGATGGCATGGAGGCCATGTGCCAGCGGATGGAGGAGCTTACCAGTGAGCTCATTGCTTGCAAGACTGCCATTGGGAATGGCATGTTTGCTGAAGTGTCCAAGTCCAGATTGGATGTCCCCAAGCCTAAGGAGTTCAAGGGGACTAGGGCAGCCAAGGAAGTAGATAACTACCTTTGGGCTATGGAGCAGTACTTCCAGGCCATAGGCATGCAAGACGAGGCGATAAAGGTAAGCACCGCTGCTATGTATCTCACTGATGTAGCCTTATTGTGGTAGAGGTACAAGTGTGATGATGTCAGGCATGGGAGCACCAAATTAGAACCTGGGCAGAGTTCCAAAAAGAGTTTAGAGAACAATTTTACTCGGAGTATGCCGATGATGAGGCACGGGCAAAGTTGCATAGGCTGAGCTAGTAAGGGGACATAAGGGAGTATGTCCAGAAAATCTCTGAACTGATGCTACAGATCTCAGATCTAGGTGAGAAGGATGCCTTATTTGCTTTCATGGATGGGCTGAAGCCGTGGGTGAAGCATGAGCTACAAAGAAGAGGAGTTCATGACTTGGCTAAAGCCATGACTACTGTTGAGGCCTTGATAGAGTTCAAGCCTCTGAACAAGTTTGAGTCTACCAAGCCCAAGGGTAAGGGCAGGGATGATAGGGACCGAAAGAAGTAGTCCAAGGGGAAGGATCATGACCGGGAATCCAAGGATGGAGATCGAGACCGTTCAACCAAGGATGGTGAGAGGAAGCCACCAGCAGGCAAGTGGAAAGCAAAGGGGGACCAAGAGCCACTAGCATGCTACCTATGTGGAGGGAGCCACATAGCGTGTAATTACTCGCAGAAGGGCAAGCTGGCTGCTATAAACAAGGAGTATGATGAGGAGCCAGAGTTAGGGGCAACAAAGCTTGGGTCATTGGTGCTCAATGCTATCCAGAGTAAGGGGAGCCACAAGCCAAAGGGCTTAATGTTTGCGGATTTGATGGTTGCGGGTCAGAAGGTGAGCGCACTGGTGGACACGGGTGCCTCACATCTTTTTATTTTAGGTGATAAAGCTTGAAAGCTTAGACTAAATGTGCAGAAAGGGACTGGTACCATCAAAACGGTGAACTCCAAGGAAGTTCCAGCCATTGGAGTAGCGCGGGGAGTGGAGTTACAGCTTGGAGACTGGAAAGGCAAGGAGACCATTGAGGTAATACCCCTTGATGACTATGAGTTTGTGATTGGGTTGGATTTCCTTGTTCAGATTAACGCCCTCCTTGTGCCTTTTGCCGATTGTGTTTGCATCTTGGATGCACGGTGCCAATGCCTAGTGCCATTGAGGAGAGGGTCTGGAGTTGGGTCGCGGGTGGTGTCAGCCATCCAATTTGCGAAGGTGGTAAGCAGACAAGAAGACACCTTCTTGGGAGCCCTAAAATATGATGAGCCAAGGGAGAAGGAGATCGAGTCACCCTTGGAGGTGCTAAAGGTGCTGAAGACCTTTAGTGATGTGATGCCCACAAAGCTACCTAGCAAGCTACCACCTAAGAGGGAGGTGGACCACAAGATCGAGCTGGTGTTCGAGACCAAGCCACCAGCTAGAGCCCCTTATCGAATGTCTCCACCAGAGTTGGAGGAGTTGAGGAAACAACTCAAAGAGTTAGTTGATGCTGGCTTTATCAGGCAATCGACGGCACCCTATGGTGTACCGGTTTTATTTCAGTGCAAGCATGATGGGTTGTTACGGCTATGCATAGACTATCGAGCTTTGAACAAGCTGACCATCAAGAACAAGTACCCCATCCCACTCATTGCGGACTTGTTCGATCAACTTGGGAGCGTAAGGTGGTTCACCAAGCTGGATTTGAGGTCAGGCTACTATCAAGTCAGGATCGCGGAGGAAGATGAGCCAAAGACAGCATGTGTCACTCGGTATGGTTCGTATGAGTTCTTGGGATGCCTTTCAGACTCACGAATGCCCCAGCAACATTCTGCACCCTTATGAACAAGGTACTTCAGTCATTCCTTGATCGGTTTGTTATGGTTTATTTGGATGACATTGTGATCTACAGCCAGGCTTTGGGAGAGCATGTAGACCACTTGAGACAGGTGTTCGAGATGCTACGGGCGCACAAGCTGTTTGTCAAGAGGGAGAAGTGCTCATTCACCCAGCAAGAGATCCCATTCCTTGGCCACATAGTGGGAGGTGGCAGGATATGCATGGATGAAGGCAAGATACACGCCATCCTGGAGTGGCAACCACCAGCCAAGGTCACTGAGTTGAGATCATTCCTTGGGCTGGTCAACTACTACAGGCGCTTCATCAAAGGTCACTCAGCTATAGCCACGCCATTGATTGACTTGCTCAAGAAAAGGAAAGCATGGGAGTGGAACGCAGGGTGCCAGGAAGCCTTTGATAGGCTGAAGCGGGCTATGATCGAGGAGCCAGTCTTGGCCTTGCCAGACAATGCCAAGCCGTATGAGGTGCATACGGATGCATCAGACTTTGCCGTAGGAGGCGTGTTGATGCAGGAGGGATGTCCAGTCGTGTTCTTGAGTAGGAAACTGAATGAGATTGAGTGTAAGTACACGGTCCAAGAGAAAGAGATGACTGCAATGGTGCACTGCTTGCGCACTTGGCACCATTACCTGTTGGGGTCGAGGTTCATGGTTAGGATGGACAATGTGGCAACCAGCTACTTCCAGACGCAAAAGAAGCTGTCCCTCAAGTAGGTAAGCTGGCAAGATTTTCTTGTAGATTTTGATTTCTAGATGGAGTACAAGCCAAGGCGGGTGAACCTAGTGGCAGACACCCCTGAGCAGGAAGGCTAACCTTGCTACCATTAGCCAACCAAAGGGGTCACTAGTGTCATACATCAAGAAGGGACTTGTGCATGATCCTAAAGCCAAGGCTTTGATGGAGTACGCCCAGCAAGGTAAGACTAGGCGATTTTAGTTGTAGGATGGCTTGCTGTACACCAGGGGAATTAGACTGTTTGTGCCACAGCACGGAAAGCTCCGCAAGGAAGTTTAATGCCATGATTCAAGGTGGGCTAGACACCTCGAAGTGAGCCATACCTTACCGTTGATCGAGGATCAGTATTACTGGCCGCACATGAGGGATGATGTGGAGGCCTATGTGAAGACTTATCTTGTGTGCCAACAGGATAAGGTGGAGCTCAAGAAACTAGGTGGTCTCTTAGAGCCATTGCCAGTGCCAGAGCGACCATGGAAGAGTGTTTCTCTGGACTTTATAGTCAGTCTACCTAAAGCAGAAGGGTTTGGAAGCATCATGGTAGTGGTGGACAGGTTTTCCAAGTATGAAATCTTCATTTCAGCAACCAAGAAGTGCCTAGCCGAGGAGGCAGCTCAATTGTTCCTGAAGAACATGGTTAAGTACTGGGGAGTGCTGAGGACCATTGTTAGTGATCGGGACGGGCGTTTCACGGGTAGGTTCTGGACTGAGTTGTTCAAGCTGTTGGGGTCAGACTTGAACTTTTCCACCAGCATGCATCTGCAGACCGATGGGCAAACAGAACGAGTGAATGGACTATTAGAGGTCTACCTCAGGCACTATGTGAGTGCCACACAAAGGGACTAGCCAAAGCTGCTAGATATTGCACAGTTTTCCTACAACTTGCAAAGGAGCGAGGCAATGAACCAGAGCCCATTTGAGGTTGTGACAGGGCAACAACCACTAACACCTAGTTCGATTGTTGTAGGTTATACAGGGCCAAATCCAGTAGCATACAAGTTTGCCAAGGCATGGCAGGAGCAAACTGACTTGGCCAGAGTTTGTCTACACAAGGCGGCCAAGAGGTCGAAGAAGTGGGCAGACCAGAATAGGTGGGACATGCAGTTCCAAGTTGGAGACTTGGTATTGGTAAAGCTGTATCCCATTGTACACCATAGGGGGCTGCACAAAGGCCTAGTCCGGAGGTATGAAGGACCTTTTCGAGTAGTCAAGAGGGTGGGCAAGGTTGCCTACAAGCTGGATATGCCACCCAATCTGAGGGTACACCCGGTGTTCCATGTGAGCATGCTCAAGCCATTCCATGAGGATGAGGGAGATCCAAGATGGGCAGAGTCAAAGCGTGCGCCATTGGAGCAAGGGCCTCATATGAGAAGGAGGTCCATAGCATCATAGCTGACCGGGAGGTGAGATGGAAGAACTATCAGCCAAGATAAAAGTATTTGGTGTGTTGGAAGGGACTTCCAGACAATGAGGTGAGCTGGGAACCAGCAGATGACTTATGGCAGTTTGTGGACCAGATCAGGTAGTACCATGCAGAAGATGCAATGAGGGCATTACGCAATTAGGTGGGGGAGAATGTCACGCCCTGGGCAACCACGCCAGGCACATCTGGTGCACCAGCAGGTGAGCCAGAGGTTGAGGCCCGCAGACCAGGCGTGCTGGCAGGTATCTACATGCAAAGCCTAGCAAACAAGTTCAAAACACCCACCCAACTTGCAAGCCAGCCCGTGAGACCAAGGCCTGGCATACAAGCTGCCCGCACCACATCCAGAAGGGCCCAAGGTGCTGGACACACAAGGGAAGCTTCTGGAAGCAAGCAGGATCAGCAGCAGCATCTTGGCAGATTTGGTTGACCCTGAAAATTAGGAGTTAGCATCTTGATTGATTGTAATCTGTATAATCCCATGATTTTAGCCTTTATTCTAGGGATATTGCCATTAAGTGTAATTGGAGCCTCAACTATAAATAGAGGGCTGCACCTCCCTCATTTGTACACCATCAAACACTTTTATTTTAGTGAATACAAGAGCATTTCCAGAATTCTGCCTTCTTATCATGTTTCTCTTTAACTTGCGTAATCAGCCCTTCTCGTTGTTCTAGCACCCGTATGCTTGTGTTTTAGGCTGACTTAGGCATAAAGGAGGAGATTCCAAGCCTAAGGCCGCACGGTTTCTGAGTCTAAGGTCAGAGCTCGTGACACAAGTACCAGCACCAATCGTACATCATGTGCACACACCCCCTGGCCCCCCCAATCACCGAAACCCCCAATGCCACCGGTTAGGCTGTCCGACGATGCTCTGGTGATGCTCCAGCGATGGTGCCCCGGGTAAAAAAAATGCGACACCAGCACATGCCCGAGCCTAGCATGTGCACCATGGCTCAAAATCTTAGGCTGGGAATGAACTCCGTATGCTTAGACATGGAATGAACACCGTATGCCTAAGCCAACCCACGAAACGAGCATGCGGGCGCTCATCCGATCGGAGAGGTAGAATGTACAAGTTGGGGATCGACTCGATTCCCCCCTGCATGCTATCGATCCTGCTACTGTAACCCTCGGTCTGGTTCGATCTTAGACTGGGAATGAGCTCCGTATGCATAAGTCAACCCACGAAATGAGCGTGCGGGCGCTGAGCCGGCCGAAGAGGCATAATGCGCAAGTCGGGGATTGGCTCGGTAACCCTCTGCATGCTGCCAGTCCCGTTGCCACAACCCTCGGTCTGGCTGGGGCTTAGACATTGAATGAACTCCCTATGCCTAAGCTAACCCATGAAATGGGCGTGTGGGTACTCAACCGGCCGGAGAGGCAGAATGCGCAAGCTGGGGATCGACCCAAACCCTCATCCGTGCTGTCGATCTTACTGCCGCAACCTTCGATCTGGTCCGATCTTAGAATAGGAATGAACTCCGTATGATTAGACTGGGGATGAACTCCGTATGCATATGTCAACCCACAAAACAAGCGTGTGGGCGCTCAGTCGACCGGAGAGGTAGAATGTGCAAGGCATGGATCGGCTCGGTCCCCCCCGACGTGCTGTCGATCCAGCTGTCGTAACCTTCGGTCCGGTTCAATCTTAGACTGAGAATGAACTCCATATGCTTAGGCATGGAATGAACTACGTATGCCTAAGCCAACCCACGAAATGAGTGTACGGGCGCTCAGTCGGTCGGAGAGGCAGAATGCACAAGTCGAGGATCGACCCGGTCCCCCCATTCGTGCTATCGATCCTTCTACCGTAACCCACGGTTTGGTCTGATCTTAGATTGGGAATGAACTCCGTATGCCTAAGTCAACCCATGATATGAGCATGCGGGCGTTGAGTCGGCCGAAGAGGCATAATGTGCAAGCTGGGGATCAGTCTGGTCCCCCTCTGCGTGCTGCCGGTCCTGCTACCACAACCCTCAGTTCGACTGGGGCTTAGACATGGAATGAACTCCCTATGCCTAAGCCAACCCACGAAACGAGCGTGCGGGTGCTCAACCGGCCGAAGAGGCAGATTGTGTAAGCCGGGGATCGATCTGATTGCCCTTGCATGCTGTCGATCTTGCTATCGCAACCCTCGGTCCGGTCTGATCTTAGACTAGGAATGAACTCCGTATGCTTCGACTGGAGATGAACTCCGTATGCCTAAGTTAACCCATAAAACGAGCGTGCGGGCACTCAATCGACTAGAGAGGCAGGATGCGCAAGCCGGGGATCGAACGGGTGGTAGGTGGGTTCAAGCACATCTTCATATTTCTGCCATGCCAATACCATTTTTATGTCTTGTAAATTCATACAATGGTCCCCTAAGCCTTCATGTGAAGTTTCATGGCAAGTCGACCCGTTTTCTATTTTTCACGATTTTCAAAACGTTTTACGGTTTGGAATTTTTAAAAATTTTTTTAGATATAGTTTTTCCCCAAATTTGGTAGAGGTGATCCTTGTATTTTTTTTGGCATGCACACTAAAAACTTGAAGTGGAGAAGATTTTGTGACCGTTTGAATAAAGTGTCCCCATTTCAGACACTTTAATGGCTACTGGCAGCAAACCTATAAAATCTCAAATGCTCTTTAAGGGGGTGTGAGTTCTAGAGGTTTGATGAGGGATAGGGGGCCAATATAAGGGCCAAGTACCAGCACCCATTGCACATCATGTGCGCACACCCCCCCTGTCCCTCCAATCGCCAGAACCCCTAATGTCGTCGGTTAGGCTCTCCGGTGATACTTCGACGATGCTCCGGCGATGGTGCCTCAGGCAAAAAAAATGCTGCACCAGCACATGCTCGAGCCCAGCATGTGCACCGTGGCTCAAACTCTTAGACTTGAATGAACTCCGTATGCCTAGACATGAAATGAACTCTGTATGCCTAAGCCAACCCACAAAATGATCGTATGGGCACTCAGCCGGTCGAAGAGCCAGAATGCACAAGTCGGGGATCGGTCCGATCCCCCTCTACGTGCTGCCGGTCCCACTACCACAACCCTCAGTTCAACTGGGGCTTAGACATGGAATGAACTCCCTGTGCCTAAGCCAACCCATGAAACGAGCGTGCGGGCGCTCAGTCGACCGGAGAGGCAGAACGCGCAAGCTAGGGATCGGTCCGATCCACCCTGCGTGTTGCCAATCCTGCTACTGTAACCTTTGGTCTAGTCCAATTTTAGACTGGGAATGAACTTCCTATGCTTAGACTAGGGATGAACTCCGTATGCCTAAGTCAACCCATGAAACAAGCGTTCGGACGCTCAACCGACCAGAGAGGCAGGATGCACAAGTCGGGGATCGATCGGGTGGTAGGTGGGTTCAAGCACATCTTCATATTTCTGCTGTGCCAATGCCATTTTTATGGCTTGTAAATTCATACAATGGTCCCCTAAGCCTTCATGTGAAGTTTTGTGGCAAGACGACCCGTTTTCTATTTTTCATGATTTTCAAAACTTTTTACGGTTCGAGATTTTTTAAAATTTTTATAGAAAGATTTTTGTCCCCAAATTTGGTAGAACTGATCCTTTTATTTTTTTTAGCATGCAAAAAAAAATTCAGCTAAAAACTCGAAATGGAGAAGATTTTGTGACCATTTGAAAAAAGTGTCCCCATTTCAGACATTTTAATGGCTACTGGCAGCGAACCTATAAAATCTCAAATGCTCTTTAAAGGGGTGTGAGTTCTTGAGGTTTGATGAGGGATAGGGGGCCAATATAAGGGCCAAGTACCAGCACCCATCGCACATCATGTGCGCACACCCCCGACCCCCCAATCACCGGAACCCCCAATTCCGCCGGTTATGCTCTCCGACGATACTCCGGCGATGGTGCCCCTGGCGAAAAAAATGTGGCACCAGCACATGCTCGAGCCTAGAATGTGCACCATGGCTCAAAATCTTAGACAGGGAATGAACTTCGTATGCTTAGACATGGAATGAACTCCGTATGCTTAAGCCAACCCACGAAACAAGCGTGCGGGCGCTCAGCCGACCGGAGAGGCAGAATGCGCAAGTTGGGGATCGATTCGGTCCCCCTGTGTGCTGCCGATCCTACTACCGTAACCCTTGGTTCGGTTTGATCTTAGACTGGGAATGAACTCTGTATGCTTAGACCTGGAATGAACATTGTATGCCTAAGCCAACCTACAAAATGAGCGTGTGGGCGCTCAGCCAGTCGGAGAGGCAGAATGCACAAGCCGAGGATCGACCCAGTCCCCCCCTGTGTTCTATCAATCCTGCTACCACAACCCTCGATCCGGCCTAATCTTAGATTGGGAATGAACTCCGTATGCCTAAGTCAACCCACGAAATGAGCGTACGGGCGCTGAGCCGGTCGAAAAGGCATAATGAGCAAGCCGGGGATCGGCTCGGTCCCCTTTAGCGTGCTGTCGATCCGGTTGCCACCACCTTCGGTCTGGCTGGGGCTTAGACATGGAATGAACTCCCTATGCCTAAGCCAACTGATGAAACAGGCGTGCGGGGGCTCAACTGGCCGGAGAGGTAAAATGCGTAAGCCGAGGATCGACCCGATCCCCCCTGCATGCTATCGATCCTACTATCGTAACCCTCGATCCGATCTGATCTTACATTGGGAATGAACTCCATATACTTAGACTGGGGATGAACTATGTATGCCTAAGTCAACCCACGAAACGAGCATGCGGGTGCTTAGCCGACTAGAAAGGTAGGATGCGTAAGTCGAGGATCGAACTGGTGCTAGGTGTGTTCACGCACGTCTTCATATTTCTGCCATGCCAATGCCATTTTTATGCCTTGTAAATTCATACAATGGTCCCCTAAGCCTTCATGTGAAGTTTCGTGGCGAGACGACCCGTTTTCTATTTTTCATGATTTTTGAAACTTTTTACAGTTTGGGATTTTTTAAAATTTTTTTAGAAATATTTTTCTCCCCAAATTTGGTATAGGTGATCCTTGTATTTTTTTTGGCATGCACAAAAAAATTCAGCTAAAAAATCGAAGTGGAGAAGATTTTGTGACCGTTTGAAAAAAGTGTCCCCATTTCAGACACTTTAATGGCTACTGGCAGCAAACCTATAAAATCTCAAATGTTCTTTAAGGGGGTGTGAGTTCTCGAGGTTTGATGAGGGATAGGGGGCCAATATAAGGGCCAAGTACCAGCACCCATCGCACATCATGTGCCACACCCCCTCGGCCACCCCAATCCCCGGACCCCCAATGCCGCCGGTTAGGCTCTCCAGCGATGCTCCGACGATGGTGCCTCAGGTGAAAATAATGTAGCACCAGCACATGCCTGAGCCCAGAATGTGCACCGTGGCTCAAAATTTTAGACTGGGAATGAACTCCACATGCTTAGACATGGAATGAACTCCATATGCCTAAGCCAACCCATGAAACGAGCGTGCGGGCACTCAGCCGGTCGGAGAGGCAGAATGCGCAAGCCGAGGATCGGCCCAGTCCCCCTGCGTGCTGCTGATCCTACTATCGTAACCCTCGGTCTGGTCCGATGTTAGACTAGGAATGAACTCTGTATGCTTAGACTGGGGATGAACTCCGTATGCCTAAGTCAACCCACGAAACGAGTGTGCAGGCGCTCAACCGACCAAAGAGGTAGGATGCGCAAGCCGGGGATCGAATGGGTGGTAGGTGGGTTGAAGCACATCTTCATATTTTTGCCATGCCAATTCCATTTTTATGGCTTGTAAATTCATACAATGGTCCCGTAAGCCTTCATGTGAAGTTTCGTGGCAGGACGACCCATTTTCTAGTTTTCATGATTTTCAAAACTTTTTGCGATTTGGGATTTTTTAAAATTTTTTTAGAAAGAGTTTTGTCCCCAAATTTGGTAGAGGTGATCTTTGTATTTTTGTTGGCATGCACAAAACAATTCATCTAAAAACTCGAAGTGGAGAAAATTTTGTGACTGTTTGAAAAAAGTGTCCCCATTTTAGACACTTTAATGGCTACTGGCAGCGAACCTATAAAATCTCAAATGCTCTTGAAGGGGGTGTGAGTTCTCGAGGTTTCATGAGGGATAGGGGCCCAATATAAGGGCCAAGTACCAGCACCCATCGCACATCATGTGCGCACACCCCCCGGCCCCCCAATCGTCGGAACCCCTAATGTCGCGGGTTAGGCTCTCCGGTGATGCTCCGGCGATGGTGCCCCGGGCCAAAAAAATGTGGCACCAGCACATGCTCGAGCCCAACATGTGCACCGTGGCTCAAAATCTTAGATTGGGAATGAACTCCGTATGCTTAGACTTGGAATGAACTCCGTATGCCTAAGCCAACCGACGAAATGAGCGTACAGGCGCTCAGCCGGCCGGAGAAGTAGAATGTGCAAGTTGGGGATCGGTCCAGTCCCCTCCTATGTGTTGTCGATCCTCCTACCGCAACCCTTAATCCGATCCTATCTTAGACTGGGAATGAACCCCATATGCATTAGTCAACCCGTGAAACGAGCGTACGGGCGCTAAGCAAGTCGAAGAGGCATAATGAGCAAGTCGGGGATCGGCCCGGTCCCCCTCTGCGTGCTACCGATCCCGCTGTCGGAACCCTCGATCCAGCTGGGGCTTAGACATGGAATTAACTCCCTATGCCTAAGCCAACCCACAAAACGGGCGCGCGGGCGCTCAACCGATCGGAGAGGCAGAATGCGCAAGTCGGGGATCGGCCCGATCCCCCCTGCGTGCCACCGATCCTGCTACCACAACCCTCAATCCAGTCTGATCTTAGACTGGGAATGAACTCGATATGCTTAGACTGGGGATGAACTCTGTATGCCTAAGTCAACCCACAAAACGAGCGTGCGAGCGCTCAGCCAACCAGATAGGCAGGATGCGCAAGCCGGGGATCAAACGGGTGGTAGGTGGGTTCAAGCGCATCTTCATATTTATGCCATGCCAATGCCATTTTTATGGCTTGTAAATTCATACAATGGTCCCCTAAGCCTTCATGTGAAGTTTCATGGCAAGACGACCCGTTTTCTATTTTTCACGATTTTCAAAACTTTTTACGGTTCGGGATTTTTTAGAAATTTTTTAGAAGGAGTTTTGTTCCCAAATTTGGTAGAGGTGATTCCTGTATTTTTGTTGGCATGCACAAAAAAATTCAGCTAAAAACTCGAAGTGGAGAAGATTTACCTATAAAATCTCAAATGCTCTTTAAGGGGTTGTGAGTTCTCGAAGTTTGATGAGGGATAGGGGTCCAATATAAGGGCCAAGTACCAGCACCCATTGCACATCATGTGCACACACCCCCCGGCCCCCCCAATTGTTGGAAACCCCATTACCGTCGGTTAGGCTCTCCGGCGATGGTGCCCGGGAGAAAAAAATGTAGCACCGGCACATGCCCGAGCCCAGCATGTGCACCGTGGCTCAAAATCTTAGAATGGGAGTCAACTCCGTATGCTTAGACATGGAATGAACTCCGTATGCCTAAGCCAACTCACGAAACGAGCGTGCGGGCGCTCAGTTGGCCGGAGAGGCAGAATGCACAAGTCGGGGATCGGTCTGGTCCCCCCTGCATGTTGTCGATCCTGCTGTCGTAACCCTTGATTCAATCGATCTTAGACTGAGAATGAACTCTGTATGCATAAGTCAACCCATGAAATGAGCGTGTGGGCACTAAGCCGACCGAAAAGGCATAATGCGTAAGCCGGGGATTGGTCGGACCCACTCTGCATGCTACCGATCCTGCTGTCGCAACCCTCGGTCTGCTCTGATCTTAGACTGGGAATGAACTCTGTATGCTTAGACTAGGGATGAACTCCGTATGCCTAAGTCAACCCATGACACGAACGTGCGGATGCTCAACCAACCAAAGAGGTAGGATGCGCAAGCCGAGGATCGAACGGGTGGAAGGTGGGTTCAAGCACATCTTCATATTTCTGTCATGCCAATGCCATTTTTATGGCCTGTAAATTCATACAATGGTCCTCTAAGCTTTCATGTGAAGTTTCGTGGCAAGACGACCCGTTTTCTATTTTTCATGATTTTTGAAACTTTTTGCAGTTAGGGATTTTTTAAAATTTTTTTAGAAAGAGTTTTGTCCCCAAATTTGGTAGAGGTAATCCTTTTATTTTTGTTGGCATGCATAAAAAAATTCAGCTAAAAACTCGAAGTGGAGAAATTTTGTGACCGTTTGAAAAAAGTGTCCCCATTTCAGACACTTTAATTGCTACTGGCAGCAAACCTATAAAATCTCAAATGCTCTTTAAGGGGTTGTGAGTTCTCGAGGTTTGATGAGGGATAGGGGGCCAATATAAGGGCCAAGTACCAGCACCCATCGCACATCATGTGCGGACACCCCCTGGCCCGCCCAATCGTCGGAACCCCCATTGCCGTCGGTTAAGCTCTCCGACGATGCTCCGACAATGGTGCCCCGGGTGAAAAAATGCGGCACCAGCACATTACCAAGCCCAGTATGTGCACCGTGGCTCAAACTCTTAGATTGGGAATGAACTCCCTATGCTTAGACATGGAATGAACTCCGTATGCCTAAGCCAACCCATGAAACGAGCGTACGAGTGCTCAGTCGATCGGAAAGGTAGAATGCACAAGCCGGGGATCGACCCGGTCCCCCTTTGGGTGCTGTCGGTCCCACTGTAACAACCCTCGGTTTGGCTGGGGCTTAGACATGGAATGAACTCCCTATGCCTAAGTCAACCCATGAAACGGGCGTGCGGCCGCTCAGCTTGCATGCTGTCGCAACCCTCGGTCTGGTCCGATCTTAGATTAGGAATGAACTTCATATTCTTACACTGGGGATGAACTCCGTATGCCTAAGTCGACCCATGAAATGAATGTACGGGCACTCAGCCGATCGGAGAGGTCGATCAGAGAGGCAGAATACGCAAGCTGGGGATCGGCCTGATACCCGTTATGTGCTATCGATCCTACTGCTGGTCTGCTGTCGCAACCCTCTTTTCAGTCCGATCTTAGACTGGGAATGAACTCCATATGCTTAGATATGGAATGAACCCTGTATGCCTAAGCCAACCCATGAAACGAGCGTGCGGGTGCTCAGCCGATCGGAGAGGCAGAATGCGTAAGCCAGGGATCGGCCCGATCCCCCTACGTGCTATCGATCCTGCTGCAGCAACCCTCAGTCCGGTCTGATCTTACACTGGGAATGAACTACGTATGCCTAAGTCAAACCATGAAATCAGCGTTCGGGTGCTGAATCGACTGGAGAGGCATAATGCGCAAGCCAGGGATCGGCCCGATCCCTCCCTACGTGCTGTCGATCCTACTGTCGTAACCCTCAATCTGGTCCGATCTTACACTGGGAATGAACTACGTATGCCTAAGTCAACCCACGAAATCAGCGTTCGGGTGCTAAGCTAGCTGGAGAGGCATAATGCGCAAGCCGGGGATCGGCTCGATCCCCTTTTACCCGTTGGCGGTCTTGCTACCACAACCATCTGTCCGGCTGGGGCTTAGACATGGAATAAACTCCGTATGCCTAAGCCAACACACGAAACGAGCATGTGGGTGCTCAATCGACTAGAGAGGCAGAATGCGCAAGCTGGGGATCAGCCCAGTCCCCCCCTGCGTGCTATCGATCCTGCTGCCACAACCCTCAGCCCGGTTAGGGCTTAGACATGAAATCAACTCCCTATGCCTAAGCCAACCCACGAAACAAGCTTGCGGGGGCTCAGCCGGCCGGAAAGGTAGAATGCGCAAGCCAGGGATCGACCCGATCCCCCCTGTGTGCTACTGATCCTGCTGCTGTAACCCTCGGTTCGGTCCGATCATAGACTGGGAATGAACTTCATATGCTTAGATTGGGGATGAACTCCGTATGCTTAAGTCAACTCACGAAACGAGCGTGCGGGTGCTCAGCCAGTCAGAGAGGCCGATCGGAGAGGCATAATGCGTAAGCCAAGGATCAGCCCGATCCCCCTCTGTGTGCTGCCAAAACCCTCAGTCCGGCTGCCAAAACCCTCAGTCCGGCTGGGGCTTAGACGTGGAATGAACTCCGTATGCTTAAGCCAACCCACCGACCGGAGAGGCAGAATGGGAAAGCCAGGGCCCGGCCCGATCCCCCATGCATGCTATCGGTCCTGCTGCCGCAACCCTCGGTCCGATCCGATCTTAGACTAGGAATCAACTCACGTATGCCTAAGTCAACCCACGAAACAAGCGTGCGGGCGCTGAGTCGGGCGGAGAGGCATAATGCGCCAGCCGAGGATCAGCCTAGTCCCTCTCTGCGTGTTGTCGATCCCGCTGCCACAACCCTCGGTCCGGTTGGGGCTTAGACATGGAATGAAGTCCCTATGCCTAAGCCAACCCATGAAACGGGCGTGCGGTCGCTCAGCCAGCTAGAGAGGCAGAATGCACAAGCCGGGGATCGGCCTGATCCTCTCTGCGTGCTGTCGATCCTGTTATCGCAACCCTCAGTCCGGTCCGATCTTAGACTGGGACTGAACTCCATATGCTTACACTAGGGATGAACTCCGTATGCTTAAGTCAACCAACAAAACGAGCGTGCGGACGCTCAGTCGACCAGAGAGGCAGGATGCACAAGCTGGGGATCGATCGGGTGGTATGTGGGTTCAAGCACATCTTCATATTTTTGCCATGCCAATGCCATTTTTATGGCTTGTAAATTCATACAATGGTCCCCTAAGCCTTCATGTGAAGTTTCGTGGCAAGACGACCCGTTTTCTATTTTTCACGATTTTCAAAACTTTTTACGGTTCAGGATTTTTTAAACTTTTTTTAGAAAGGGTTTTGTCCCCAAATTTGGTAGAGGTGATCCTTGTATTTTTTTTGGCATGCACAAAAATATTTAGCTAAAAACTTGAAGTGGAGAAGATTTTGTGACCGTTTGAAAAAAGTGTCCCCATTTCAGACACTTTAATGGCTACTGGCAGCAAACCTATAAAATGTCAAATGCTCTTTAAGGGGTGTGAGTTTTCGAGGTTTGATGAAGGATAGGGGGCCAATATAAGGGCCAAGTACCAGCACCCATCGCACATCATGTGCGCACACCCCCCGGCCCCCAATCGCCGGAACCCCTAATGCCGTCAGTTAGGCTTTCCGGTGATGCTTCGGTGATGCTCCGATGATGGTGCCCTGGGTGTGAGTTCATGAGGTTTGACCCTTCACACATCATGCACGCATACCCCTCGGCTGCCCCAATCGTCGGAACCCCCAATGCCGTCGGTTAGGTTCTCTGGTGATGCTCCTGTGATGCTCCGATGATGGTGCCCCGGGCGAAAAAAATGTGGCACCAGCACATGCCCGAGCCCAGCATGTGCATTGTGGCTCAAACTCTTAGACTGGGAATGAACTCCATATGCTTAGACATGGAATGAACTTTGTATGCCTCAGCCAACCCACGAAATGAGCGTGCGGGCGCTCAACGTGTTGCCGATCCCGCTGCCACAACCCTCGGTCCGGCTGGGGCTTAGACATGGAATGAACTCCATGAAACGGGCGTGTGGGCGCTCAGTCGACTGGAGCGGTAGAATACGCATGTCGGGGATCGGCCTGATCCCCCCTGCGTGCTGTTGATCTTGCTACTGGTCTTGCTGCTGTAACCCTCAGTCCGGTCCGATATTAGACAGGGAATGAACTCCGGATGCTTAGACTTGGAATGAACTCTGTATGCTAAGCAAACCCATGAATCGAGCGTACGGGCACTCAGCTGATCGAAGAGGTAGAATGCACAATCCAGGGACCGGCCCAGTCCCCTTTGACTGCTGTCGATCCTACTACCGTAACCCTCAGTCCGGTTCGATCTTAGACTGGGAATAAACTCTGTATGCCTAAGTCCACCCACGAAACGAGCGTTCGGATGCTGAGCCGGTCGGGGAGGCATAATGCTCAAGCTGGGATCGGCCCGCAAACCTCGATCCGCCTGGGGCTTAGACATGGAATGATCTCCCTATGCCTAAGCCAACCCACGAAATGGGCGTGCGGGCGCTCAGCCGGCCGGAGAGGTAGAATGCACAAGCTGTGGATCGACCCAGTCCCCCCTGCATGCTGCCGATCCTGCTGCCATAACCCTCGGTCCAGTTCGATCTTAGACTGGGAATGAACTCTGTATGCTTAGACTGGGGATGAACTCCGTATGCCAAGTCAACCCACGAAACGAGAGTGCGGACGCTCAGTCGGCTGTAGAGGCCGACTGAAGAGGCATAATGCGCAAGCCGAAGATCAGCCTGGTCCTCCTCTGCATGCCGTCGATCCCACTACCGGTCCTGCTACCACAACCATCGGTCCGGCTGGGGCTTAAACAAGGAATGAACTCTGTATGCCTAAGCCAACCCACGAAACAAGCATGTGGGCGCTCAGCCGACTGGAGAGGTAGAATGCACAAGCCAGGGATCGACCCGATCCCCTCTACGTGCTGTCGATCCTGCTGCTGCTCCTGCTACTGCAACCATCGGTCCAGTCCAATCTTAGACTGGGAATGAACTTCGTATGCTTAGACATGAAATGAACTCCGTATGCCTAAGCTAACCCACAAAACGAGCATGCAATCGCTCAGCCGGTCGGAGAGGCCGACCGAAAAGGCAAAATAAGCAAGTCGGGGATCAGCTCGATCCACCCTTACGTGCTACCGCTCCTGCTACCTCAACCCTCAGTCTGATCTGATCTTAGATTGGGAATGTACTCCGTATGCTTAGACATGGAATGAACTCCGTATGCCTAAGCTAACCCACGAAACGAGCATGCTAGCGCTTAGCCAGTCGGAGAGTAGAATGCGCAAGCTGGGGACCGGCCCGATCCCCCCTGCATGCTATCGATCTTGCTACCGTAACTCTTAGTTTGGTCTTATCTTAGACTGGGAATGAACTCCGTATGCCTAAGTCAACCCATGAAACGAGCGTTCGGGCGCTAAGTCGACTGGAGAGGCATAATGTGCAAGCCGGGGATCGACCCGATCCCCCTCTACGTGCTACCAATCCCGCTACCACAACCCTCAGTTTGGCTGGGGCTTAGACATGGAATGAACTCCCTATGCCTAAGCCAACCCACGAAATGGACGTGCGGGCGCTCAGTCGGCCAGAGACGCAGAATGCACAAGCCGGGGACCGACCTGATCCCCCTCACATGCTGTCGATCCTACTACCACAACCCTTGATTCGATCCGATCTTCCACTGGGAATGAACTTCGTATGCCTAAGTTAACCCATGAAACGAGCATGCAGACGCTCAGCCGACCAGAGAGGCAGGATGCGCAAGCCGCGAATCGAACGGGTGCTAGGTGGGTTCAAGCACATCTTCATATTTATACCATGCCAATGCCATTTTTATGGCTTGTAAATTCATACAATGGTCCCCTACGCCTTCATGTGAAGTTTCGTCGCAAGATGACCCGTTTTCTATTTTTCTTGATTTTTGAAACTTTTTACAGTTCGGGATGTTTTAAAATTTTTTTAGAAAGAGTTTTGTCCCCAAATTTGGTAGTGGTGATCCCTATATTTTTTTTGGCATGCACAAAAAAATTTTGCTAAAAACTAGAAGTGGAGAAGATTTTGTGATCATTTGAAAAAAGTGTCCTCATTTCAGACACTTTAATGGCTACTGGCAGCAAACCTATAAAATCTCAAATGCTCTTTAAGAGGGTGAGAGTTCTCAAGGTTTGATGAGGGATAAAGGACCAATATAAGGGCCAAGTACCAACACCCATCGCACATCATATGCGCACACCCCCCGGCCCCCCAATCGCCGGAACCCCCAATGCCGTCGGTTAGGCTCTCCGACAATGCTCCGGTGATGGTGCCCTGAGCGAAAAAAATGTAGCACCAGCACATGCCCGAGCCCACCATGTGCACCGTTGCTCAAACTCTTAGAATGAACTCCATATGCTTAGACATGGAATGAACTCCTTATGGCTAAGCCAACCCACGAAATGAGCGTGCGGGCGCTCAACCGGTCGGAGAGGTAGAATGCACAAGTCGAGGATTGGACTGGTCCACCTCTGTGTGCTGTCGATCCCGCTGCCACAACCCTCAGTCCGACTAGGGCTTAGACATGGAATGAACTCCCTATGCCTAAGCCAACCCATGAAATGGGTGTGCAGGTGCCCAATCGGTCGGAGAGGCAGAATGCGTAAGTCGGGGATCAGCTCGGTCCCCCTACGTGCTGTTGATCTTGCTGCCGCAACCCTCGGTCCGATTAGATCTTAGACTGGGAATGAACTCTGTATGCTTAGATTGGGATGAACTCCGTATGCCTAAGTCAACCCATAAAACGAGTGTGCAGGCGTTCAGTCGGTCAGAGAGGTAAAATGTGCAAGCCGAGGTTCAGCTTGATCCCCCCTACGTGTTGTCGATCCTGCTACTGGTCCTGCTATCGCAACCCTTGGTCCGGTCCGATCTTAGACTGGAAATGAACTCCATATGCTTAGACATGGAATTAACTCCGTATGCCTAAGCCAACACACGAAACGAGCGTGCGGGTGCTTAGTCGGTCGAAGATGTAAAATGTGCAAGCCAGGGACCGACCTGGTCCCCACTACGTGCTGTCGATCCTGCTACCACAACCTTCGGTCCGGTCTGATGTTAGACTGGGAATAAACTCCGTATGCCTAAATCAACCCACGAAACAAGCATTCGGGGGCTGAGCTGGTCGGAGAGGCATAATGTGCAAGCCAGGGATCGACACGGTCCCCCTCTGCATGCTGTCGGTCCCGTTGCCACAACCCTCGGTTTGGCTGGGTCTTAGACATGGAATGAACTCCCTATGCCTAAGCCAACCCATGAAACGGGCGTACGGGCACTCAATCGGTCGGAGAGGCAGAATGCACAAGCCAGGGATCGACCTGGTCCCCCCTATGTGCTGTCGATCCAAGTGTCAAAAACCTCGGTCTGGTCTGATCTTAGACTGAGAATGAACTTCGTATGCTTAGACTAGGGACGAACTCCATATGCATAACTCAACCCACGAAACGAGCGTACGAGTGTTTAGTCGGCATAATGCATAAGCCGAGGATCAGCTCGGTCCTCCTCTACATGTTATCGATCCAGCTGCCGGTCCTGCTGCCACAACACTCGGTCTGGCTAGGGCTCCGTATGCTGGGAATGAACTCCATATGCTTAGACATGGAATTAACTCCGTATGCCTAAGCCAACCCATGAAATGAGTGTGCGGGTGCTCAGCCGGCCGAAGAGGCAGAATGTGCAAGCCGGGGACCGATCCGATCCCCCATGTGTGCTGTCAATCCTGCTGCCACAACCCTCGGTCCAGTCCGATCTTAGACTGGGAATGAACTCCGTATGCTTAAGTCAACCCATGAAACGAGCGTACGAGCGTTGAGCTGATTGGAGAGGCATAATGCGCAAGCCGAGATCGGCTCGGTCCCCCTCTATGTGCTATCGGTCCCACTGCCACAACCCTCAATTCGATTGGGGCTTAGACATGGAATGAACTCCCTATGCCTAAGCCAACCCACGAAACGGGCGTGCGGGCACTCAGCCGACTGGAGAGACAGAATGCGCAAGCCGGGGATCAGCCCGGTCCCCCCTGCGTGCTGTCGATCCTACTGTCGCAACCCTCGGTCTGGTCCGATCTTAGACTGGGAATGAATTTCGTATACTTAGACTGGGGATGAACTCCGTATGCTTAAGTCAACCCACGAAACGAGCGTGCGGGCGCTCAGTCGACCAAAGAGGCCGATCGAAGAGGCAAAATATACAAGCTGAGGATCAGCCCGATCCCCCTTTGCGTGTTGCCGATCCCGTTGTTGGTCCTGCTACCACAACTCTCGGTTCGACTGGGGCTTAGACATGGAATGAACTTTGTATGCCTAAGCCAACCCATGGAACGAGCGTGAGGGCACTCAGTCGGCTGGAGAGGTAGAATGCATAAGCCAGGGATCGACCCGATCCCCTCTGCGTGCTGTCGATCCTGCTGCTGGTCTTGTTGTCGTAAACCTCGGTCCGATTCGATCTTAGACATGGAATGAACTCCGTATGCTTAGATATGGAATGCACTCCGTATGCCTAAGCCAACCCACAAAACGAGCGTACGGGCGCTCAGCCGGTCGTAGAGCCAGAATAGGTAAGCTGGGAACCGACTCGGTGCCCCCCAGCGTGCTTTCAATCTTACTACTACAACCTTCGGTCCGATCCGATCTTAGATTTGGAATGAACTCCGTATGCCTAAGTCAACCCATAAAACATGCGTGCAGGCACTGAGCTGGCTGGAGAGGCATAATGTGCAAGTCGAGGATCGACCCGGTCCCCCTCTGCATGCTGTCGGTCCCGCTGCCACAACCCTTGGTCCGGTTGGGGCTTAGACATGGAATGAACTCCCTATGCCTAAGCCAACCCATGAAACAGGCGTGTGGGTGCTCGGTCGATCGGAGAGGCAGAATGCGTAAGTCGGGGATCAGCCCACTCCCCCTACGTGCTGTCGATCCTACTGTCACAACCCTCAGTCCGGTCTGATCTTAGACTGAGAATGAACTCCGTATGCTTAGACTAAGGATGAAATCTATATGCCTAAGTCAACCCACGAAACGAGCGTGCGGACGCTCAGCCGACTAGAGAGGTAGGATGCGCAAGCCGGGGATCGAACAGGTGGTAGGTGGGTTCAAGCACATCTTCATATTTCTGCCATGCCAATGCCATTTTTATGGCTTTTAAATTCATAAATGGTCCCCTAAGCCTTCATGTGAAGTTTCATGGCAAGACGACCCGTTTTCTATTTTTCACGATTTTCGAAACTTTTTAAGGTTCGAGATTTTTTAAAATTTTTTTAGAAGACTTTTGTCCCCAAATTTGGTAGAGGTGATCCTTGTATTTTTGTTGGCATGCACAAAAAAATTCAGGTAAAAACTTGAAGTGGAGAAGATTTTGTGACCGTTTGAAAAAAGTGTCCCCATTTCAGACACTTTAATGGCTACTGGCAGCAAACCTATAAAATCTCAAATGCTCTTTAAGGGGGTGTGAGTTCTCGAGGTTTGATGAGGGATAGGGGGCCAATATAAGGGCCAAGTACCAGCACCCATCGCACATCATGTGCACACACCCCCCCGACCACACCAATCATTGGAACCCCCCAATGCCGTCGGTTAGGCTCTCTGGCGATGCTCCAGTAATGGTGCCCCGGGCGAAAAAAATGAGGCACCAGCACATGCCCGAGTCCAGCATGTGCACCTTGGCTCAAACTCTTAGACTGGGAATGAACTCTGTATGCTTAGATATGGAATGAACTCCGTATGCCTAAGCCAACCCATGAAACGAGTGTGCGGGCGCTTAGCCGGCCAGAGAGGCAGAATGCGCAAGCCGGGGATCAACCCGGTCCCCCTCTGCATGCTGCTGGTCCCGCTGCCACAACCCTCGGTCTGGCTAGGGCTTAGACATGGACTGAACTCCCTATGCCTAAGCCAACCAACAAAACGGGCGTACGGGCGTTCAGTCGGCCGAAAAGGCAGAATGCGCAAGCCAGATCCGTCCGGTCCCCCTGCATGCTGTCGATCTTGCTGTCGCAACCCTTGGTCCAGTCCGATCTTAGACTGGGAAAGAACTCCGTATGCTTAGACTGGGGATGAACTCCGTATGCCTAAGTCAACCCACGAAATGAGCGTACGGGTACTCAGTCAACCGGAGAGGTTTATCGAAGAGGCAGAATGCATAAGCTGGGGGTTGACCCGATCCCCCCTGCATGCTGTCGATCCTGCTCCTGGTTTTGATGTCGTAACCCTCGGTCTGGTCCAATCTTATACTAAGAATGAACTCTGTATGCTTAAACATGGAATGAACTTTGTATGCCTAAGCCAACCCACGAAATGAGCGTGCGGGCCATGTACCAGCACCCATCGCACATCATGTGCGCACACCCCCTAGCCCCCATAATCGTCGGAACCCCCAATGCCATCGGTTAGGCTCTCCGACGATACTCCGGCGATGGTGCCTCAGTCGAAAAAAATGTGGCACCAACACATGCCCGAGCCCAGCATGTGCACCGTGGCTCAAACTCTTAGATTGGGAATGAACTCCGTATGCTTAGACAAGGAATGAACTCCGTATGCCTAAGCCAACCCACGAAACGAGCATGCGGGTGCTCAACCGGCCAGAGAGGTAGAATGCATAAGTCAGGGATCGACCCGGTCCCCCTCTATGTGCTACCGGTCTCGCTGCCACAACCCTCGATCTGACAGGGGCTTAGACATGGAATGAACTCCCTATACCTAAGCCAACCCATGAAACGGGCTGTTGCTGGTCCTACTGCCGCTTTGTGTGCTACTGATCCTGTTGCTGGTCCTGCTGTCGTAACCCTCGATCTGGTCCAATCTTAGACTGGGAATGAACTTCGTATGCTTAGACATGGAATGAACTCTGTATGCCTAAGCCAACGCATGAAACGAGCGTGCGGGTGCTCAGTCGATCGAAGAGGCAAAATGCGTAAGCCGAGGACTGGCCCAGTCGCCCCTGCGTGTTGTCGATCTTGCTACCACAACCCTCGATCCGACTGAGGCTTAGACATGGAATGAACTCCCTATGCCTAAGCCAACCCACGAAACGTGCGTGCGGGCAATTAGCCAGCCAGAGAGGCAGAATGCGCAAGCCAGGGATCGACCCGATCACCTTTTGCATGCTGCCGGTCCCGTTGCCACAACCCTCAGTCCGGCTGTGGCTTAGACATGGAATGAAATCCCTATGCCTAAGCCAACCCATGAAACATGCGTGTGGGCAGTCAGCCGGCCAGAGAGGTAAAATACGCAAGCCGGGGATCAGCTCGATCCCCCCTATGTACAGCCGATGCTACTGTTGGTCCTGCTGTCGCAACCCTCGATCTGATTCAATCTTAGACTGGGAATGAACTCCATATGCTTAGACATGGAATTAACTACGTATGCCTAAGCCAACCCACGAAATAAGCATGCGGGCACTCAGCTGGCCAGAGAGGTAGAATACGCAAGTCTGGGTCTGACTCGATCGCCCCTGCGTGCTGTCAATCTTGCTGCCACAACACTCGATCCGGTCCGATCTTAGACTGGGAATGAACTCCGTATGCCTAAGTCAACCCACAAAATGAGTGTGCGGGCACTGAGCCGGTCGGAGAGGCATAATGCGCAAGCCGGGATCGACCCGATCCCCCTCTGCGTGCTGTCGGTCCCGCTGCCACAACCCTTGGTCTGGCTGGGGCTTAGGCATGGAATGAACTCCCTATGCCTAAGCCAACCCACGAAATGTGCGTGCGGGCACTCAGTCGGCCGGAGAGGTAGAATGCGTAAGCCGGGGATCAGCCCGGTCCCCCTTGCGTGCTACCGATCCTACTACCGCAACCCTCGGTCCGGTCCGATCTTAGATTGGGAATGAACTCCATATGCTTAGACTGGGGATGAACTTCGTATGCCTAATTCAACCCACGAAACGAGCGTGTGGACGCTCAGCCGACCAGAGAGGTAGGATGCGCAAACCGAGGATCGAACGGCTGGTAGGTGGGTTCAAGCACATCTTCATATTTTTGCCATGCCAATGCCATTTTTATGGCATGTAAATTCATACAATGCACATGGAATGAACTCCATATGCCTAAGCCAACCCATGAAACGAGCGTGCGGGCGCTCAGTCGGCTGGAGAGGCAGAATGCGCAAGCTGAGGATCAGCCCAGTCCACCTTTGCTTGCTGTCGATCCCGCTGCCACAACCCTCGGTTCAGCTAGGGCTTAGATATGGAATTAACTCCCTATGCCTAAGCCAACCAATGAAATGGGTGTGCGGGCGCTCAATCGGCCAGAAAGGCAGAATGCGCAAGTCGGGGATCAGCCCGGTCCCCTCTGCGTGCTGCTGATCCTACTGTTGCAACCCTCAGTCCGATTAGATCTTAGACTAGGAATGAACTCTGTATGCTTAGACTGGGGATTAACTCCATATGCCTAATTCAACCCACGAAATGAGTGTGCGGGCGCTCAGCCGGCCGGAGAGGTAGAATGCGCAAGCCAGGGATCGACCCGATCCCCCCTGCGTGTTGTCGATCCTGTTGCTGGTCCTACTATTGCAACCCTCGGTCTGATCCAATCTTAGACTGGGAATGAACTCCATATGCTTAGATATGGAATGAACTCCATATGCCTAAGCCAACTGACAAAACGAGCGTGCGGGCGCTTAGTCGATCGGAGAGGCTGAATGCGCAAGTCGGGGATCAGCCCGATCCCTTCCTGTGTGCTGTCGATCCTGCTACCGCAACCCTCAGTCCAATCCGATCTTACACTGGGAATGAACTCCGTATGCCTAAGTCAACCCACGAAACAAGCGTTCGGGCGCTGAGCCGGCCAAAAATGCATAATGCGCAAGTCGGGGACCAGCCCGATCCCCCTCTGCGTGCTATGGGTCCCGCTGCCACATCCCTCGGTTTGACTGGGGCTTAGACATGGAATGAACTCCCTATGGTTAAGCCAACCCATGAAACGGGCGTACGGGCACTCAGTCGGCCGGAGAGGCAAAATGCGCAAGTCGGGGATCGACCCGGTCCCCCCTACGTGCTGTTGATCCTGCTATCGCAACCCTTGATCTGATCTGATCTTAGACTGGGAATGAACTCTGTATGCTTAGACTGGGGATGAACTCTGTTTGCCTAAGTCAACCCACGAAACGAGCGTGCGGACCCTTAGCCGACCAGAGAGGCAGGATGCGCACGTCGGGGATCGAACGGGTGGTAGGTGGGTTCAAGCACATCTTCATATTTCTGTCATGCCAAAGCCATTTTTATGGCTTTTAAATTCATACAATGGTCCCATACACCTTCATGTGAAGTTTCATGGGAAGATGACCCGTTTTCTATTTTTCATGATTTTTGAAACCTTTTGCGATTTGGGATTTTTTTAAATTTTTTTAGAAAGAGTTTTGTCCCCAAATTTGGTAGAAGTGATCCTTGTATTTTTGTTGGCATGCATAAAACAATTCAGCTAAAAACTAGAAGTGGAAAAGATTTTGTGACCATTTGAAAAAAGTGTCCCCATTTCAGACACTTTAATAGCTACTGGCAGTAAACCTATAAAATCTCAAATGCTCTTTTAGGGGGTGTGAGTTCTTGAGGTTTGATGAGGGATAGGGGGCCAATATAAGGGCCAAGTACCAGCACCCATCACACATCATGTGCGCACACCCCCCGGCCCCCCAATCACCAGAACCCCTAATGCCGTCAGTTAGGCTCTTCGGCGATGCTCCGACAATGCTCCGACGATGGTGCCTCGGCCGAAAAAAATGCAGGACCAGCATGTGCACCATGGCTCAAACTCTTAGACTGGGAATGAACTCCGTATGCCTAAGCCAACCCACGAAACGAGCGTACGGGCACTCAGTCAGATGGAGAGGCAGAATGCACAAGCCGAGGATTAGCCCGATCCACCTCTGCGTGCTACCGGTCATGCTGCCACAATCTTCGGTCTGACTGGGGCTTATACATGGAATGAACACCCTATGCCTTAGCCAACCCACGAAACGGGCATGCAGGCACTCAGTCGATCGAAGAGGTAGAATGCGAAAATCGAGGATCGACCTGATCCCCCCTGCGTTCTATCGATCTTGCTACCGTAACCCTCGACCCGGTTTGATCTTAGACTGGGAATGATCTCCGTATGCTTAGACTGTGGATGAACTCCGTATGCCTAAGTTAACCCACGAAACGAGCGTGTGGGCACTCAACTGACCGAAGAGGTCGGTCGGAGAGGCAGAATATGCAAGTCAGGGATCGACTTGGTCCCCTCTTGCGTGCTGTCGATCCTGCTACTGGTCCTGCTACCGCAACCCTTAGTCCGATCCGATCTTAGATTGAGAATGAACTCCATATGCTTAGACATGGAATGAACTCCGTATGCCTAAGGCAACCCACTAAATGAACATGCGGGCACTCAGTCGACTAGAGAGGTAGAATGCATAAGTCGGGGACCTGTCCGATCCCCCCTGTGTGTTGTCGATCCTACTACCGCAACCCTTGGTCCAATTTGATCTTAGACTGGGAATGAACTCCGTATGCCTAAGTCAACCCATGAAATGAGTGTTCTGGCGTTGAGCCGACCGAAGAGGCATAATGCGCAAGCCGGGGATCGACTCGGTCCCCCTCTACGTGCTGCTAGTCCCGCTGCCACAACCCTCGGTCCGGCTGGGGTGTACACATGGAATGAACTCCCTATGCCTAAGCCAACTCATGAAACAGGCATTCGGGCGCTCAACCGGCCGGAGAGGTAGAATGCGCAAGCCGGGGATCGGCCTGGTCACCCCTGCATGCTATCGATCCTACTACCGCAACCCTCAGTCCGGTCTGATGTTAGATTGGGAATGAACTCCGTATGCTTAGACTGGGGATTAACTCTGTATGCCTAAGTCAACCCATGAAATGAGCGTGTGGGCGCTCAACCAACTAGAGAGGTTGACCAAAAAGGCATAATGCGCAAGTCGGGGATCAACCCAATCACCCTCTGCATGCTGTCGATCCTGCTGTCGGTCCTGCTACCACAACCCTCATTCCGGTTGGGGCTTAGACATGGAATGAACTCCGTATGCCTAAGCTAACCCACGAAACGAGCGTGCGAGCACTCAACCGGTTGAAGAGGTAGAATGCGCAAGCTGAGGATCGGCCCGATCCACCCTGTGTGCTACCTATCCTGGTGCCGCAACCCTCGGTCTGGTACGATCTTAGACTGGGAATGAACTCTGTATGCCTAAGCCAACCCATGAAACGAGCGTGCGAGTGCTCAGTCGATCGGAGAGGCAAAATTGCACAAGCTGGGACTGGCCCGATCCCTCCTGTGTGCTATCGATCCTACTACTGCAACCCTCGGTCTGATCTAATCTTAGACTGGGAATGAACTTCGTATGCCTAAGTCAACTCATGAAACAAGCGTGTGGGCGCTGAGTCGGCCAGAGAGTCATAATGCGTAAGTCGGGGATCGGCCCAGTCCCCCTCTGCATGCTGGCAATCCCTCCACCACAACCCTCGGTCCGACGGGGGCTTAGACATGGAATGAACTCCCTATGCCTAAGCCAACCCATGAAACGGGCGTGCGGGCACTCAACCGACCAAAGAGGCAGAATGCATAAGTCGAGGATCGGTTCGGTCCCCCCTACGTGCTGTCGATCTTGCTGTTGCAACCCTCAGTTCGGTTAGATCTTAGACTGGGAATGAACTCCGTATGCTCAGACTGGGGATGAACTCTGTATGCCTAAGTCAACCCATGAAATGAGCGTGCGGGTGCACAGCCGGTTGGAGAGACAGAATGCACAAGCCGAGGATCGGCCCGATCCTCCCTACGTGCTATCGATCCTGCTGCTGGTCCTACTATCGCAACCCTTGATCCGAATCGATCTTAGACTGGGAATGAACTCCGTCTGCTTAGACATGGAATGAACTCCGTATGCCTAAGCCAACCCATGAAATGAGCGTGCGGGCGTTCAACTGACCGGAGAGGTAGAATGCGTAAGCCATGGATCGACCTGATCCCCCCTGCGTGCTGTCGATCTTTCAATCGCAACCCTCGGTCTGGCCCGATCTTAGACTGGGAATGAACTCTGTATGCCTAAGTTAACCCACGAAATGAGCGTTCGGGCGTTGAGCCAACCGGAGAGGCATAATGCGCAAGCTGAGGATCGGCCCGGTCCCCTTCTGCGTGCTGTCGGTCCCGCTGCCACAACCGTCGGTTTGGCTTGGGCTTAGACTTGGAATGAACTCCCTATGCCTAAGCTTACCCATGAAACAGGTGTGCGGGCACTCAGCCGGTCGGAGAGGCAGAATACGCAAGCCGGGGATCGGCTCTGTCCCCCTGCATGCTACCGATTCTGCTGCCGCAACCCTCGTCCGATCTTAGACTGGGAGTGAACTCCATATGCTTAGACTGGGGATGAAGTCCGTATGTCTAAGTCAACCCATGAAACGAGCGTGCGGTGCTCAGTCGACCGGAGAGGCATAATGTGCAAGCCAGGGATCAGCCCGGTCCCTCTCTGCGTGCTGCCGATCCCGCTGTCGGTAATGTTGCCATAACCCTCGATCCAGCTGGGGCTTAGACTTAGAATGAACTCCGTATGCCTAAGCCAACCCATGAAACGAGTGTGCGAGTGCTCAACCGAACGGAGAGGTAGAATGCGTAAGCCGGGGACCGACCGATCCCCTTTACTTGCTGTCGATCCTGCTGCCACAACCCTCGGTCTGATCCAATCTTAGACTGGGAATAAACTCCATATGCCTAAGTCAACCCATGAAATGAGTGTGCGGGCGCTGAGCCAGTCGAAGATGCGTAATACTCAAGTCGGGGATCGGTCCGATCCACCTCTGCGTGTTACCGGTCCCACTACCACAACCCTCAGTCCGGTTGGGGCTTACACATGGAATGAACTCCCTATGCCTAAGCTAACCCACGAAACGGGCGTGCAGGTGCTCAGTCGACTGGAGAGGCAGAATGTGCAAGTCAGGGATCGGCTGGTTCCCCTCTGCGTGCTACCGATCTTGCTACCGTAATCCTCGGTCCGATCTGATTTTAGATCGGGAATGAACTCCGTATGCTTAGGCTAGGGATGAACTCCATATGCCTAAGTCAACCCATGAAACGAGCGTGCGGACGCTCAACCGACCAGAGAGACAGGATGCACAAGCCGGGGATCGAACGGGTGGTAGGTGGGTTCAAGCACATCTTCATATTTCTGCCATGCCAATGCCATTATTATGGCTTGTAAATTCATACAATGGTCCCCTACACCTTCATGTGAAGTTTTGTGGCAAGACAACCCGTTTTCTATTTTTTATGATTTTTGAAACTTTTTAAGGTTCGAGATTTTTTAAAAATTTTTTAGAAAGATTTTTGTCCCCAACTTTGGTAGAGGTGATCCTTTTATTTTTGCTAGCATGCACAAAAAAATTCAACTAAAAACTCGAAGTGAAGAATATTTTTTGACCATTTGAAAAAAGTGTCTCCATTTCAGACACTTTAATGGCTACTGGAAGCAAACCTATACAATCTCAAATGCTCTTTAAGGGGGTGTGAGTTTTCGAGGTTTGATGAAGGATAGGGGGCCAATATAAGGGCCAAGTACCAGCACCCATCACGTATCATGTGCGCACACCCCCCGGCCCC
Organism: Durio zibethinus; assembly: GCF_047325235.1. Classification (NCBI taxonomy): domain Eukaryota; kingdom Viridiplantae; phylum Streptophyta; class Magnoliopsida; order Malvales; family Malvaceae; genus Durio; species Durio zibethinus. The sequence goes on from NC_143165.1 coordinate 27,884,761, forward strand.
CTCAATCGTTGGAACACCCAATGCCGCCGATTAGGCTCTCCGACGATGCTCTGGCGATGGTGCCCTGGGCGAAAAAAACACGGCACCAGCACATGCCCAAGCCCAGCATGTGCACCGTGGCTCAAACTCTTAGACTGGGAATGAACTCCGTATGCTTAGACATGGAATGAACTCCGTATGCCTAAGCCAACCAACGAAACTAGCGTTCGGGCGCTCAGTCGACCAGAGAGACAGAATGCGCAAGCAGGGGATCGACTCGGTCCCCCTCTGTTTGCTGTCGGTCCCACTGCCACAACCCTCGATCCAATTGGGGCTTAGACATGGAATGAACTCTCTATGCCTAAGCCAACCCACGAAACGGGCATGCGGGCGCTCAGCCAGCCAAAGAGGCATAACGCGTAAGCTAGGGATCAGCCCGGTCCCCCCTGAGTGCTATTGATCCTGCTGCCGCAACCCTCAGTCCAATTAGATCTTAGACTGGGAATGAACTCCGTATGCTTAGACTAGGGATGAACTCCGTATGCCTAAGTCAACCCATAAAATGAGCATGCGGGCGCTCAGCCGGTCGGAGGGACCGGTCGGAGAGGCAGAATGCACAAGCTGGGGATCAACCCGATCCCCCCTGTGTGTTGTCGATCCTGCTGCCGGTCCTGCTGCCGATCCTGCTGCCATAACCCTCGATCCGATCCGATCTTGGATTGGGAATGAACTCCGTATCCCTAAGCCAACCCATGAAATAAGTGTGCGGGTGCTCAACCGGCCAGAGAGGCAGAATGCGTAAGCCAGGGATCGACCGGGTCCCCTCTTGCGTGCTGTCGATCCTGCTGTCGCAACCCTCGATCCGGTCTGATCTTAGATTGGGAATGAACTCCGTACGCCTAAGCTGACCCACGAAATGAGTGTTCGAGTGCTGAGCCGGTCGAAGAGGCATAATGCGCAAGTCGAGGATCAGCCTGATCCCCTTTTGCGTGCTGTCGGTCTCGTTGCCACAACCCTCGGTCTGGCTGGGGCTTAGACATGGAATGAACTCCCTACGCCTAAGCCAACCCACGAAACGGGCATGCGGGCGCTCAGCCGGTCGGAGAGGCAGAATACGCAAGCCGAGGATCGACCTGGTCCCCCCTGTGTGCTACCGATCCTATTGCCGCAACCCTCGGTCCATTTCGATCTTAGACTGGGGATGAACTCCGTATGCTTAGACTGGGGATGAACTCCATATGCCTAACTCAACCCACGAAACGAGTGTGCGGGTGCTCAGCTGACCGAAGAGGCCGATCGGAGAGGCATAATGCGCAAGCCGGGGATCAGCCCGATCCCCCTCTGCGTACTACCAATCCCACTACCGGTCCTACTACCACAACCCTCAGTCCAGCTAGGGCTTCTGCATGGAATGAACTCTGTACGCCTAAGCCAACCCACAAAACGAGCGTGTGGGTGCTCAGCCAGCCGGAGAGGCAGAATGCGCAAGCCGGGGATCGACCCGATCCCCCCTGCGTGCTGCCAATCCTGCTGCTGGTCCTACTGCCACAACCCTCAGTTCGATCTGATATTAGACTGGGAATGAACGCCGTATGCCTAAGTCAACCCACAAAACAAGCGTACGGGCGTTGAGCCGATCGGAGAGGCATAATGTGCAAGCCGGGGATCGGCTCGATCCCCCTTTGCGTGCTGTCGGTCCCGTTGCCGCAACCCTCGGTCCAGCTGGGGCTTAGACATGGAATGAACTCCTTATGCCTAAGCCAACCCACGAAACGGGCGTGCGGGCGCTCAGCCGGTCGGAGAGGCATAATGCGCATGCCGGGGATCGGTCCGGTCACCCTTGCGTGCTGTCGATCCTACTATCGCAACCCTCGATTCGGTCCAATCTTAGACTGGGAATGAACTCAGTATGCTTAGACTAGGGAAGAACTCCGTATACCTAAGTCAACCCATGAAATGAACGTGCGGACGCTCAGCCGACCAGAGAGGCAGGATGCGTAAGCTGGGGATCGAACGAGTGGTAGGTGGGTGCAAGCACATCTTCATATTTCTGCCATGCCAATGCCATTTTTATGGCTTGTAAATTCATACAATGGTCCCCTATGCCTTCATGTGAAGTTTCATGGCAAGACGACCCGTTTTCTATTTTTCATGATTTTCAAAACGTTTTGCAGTTCGAGATTTTTTAAAATATTTTTAGAAAGTGTTTTGTCCCCAAATTTGGTAGAGGTGATCCTTGTATTTTTGTTGGCATGCACAAAAATATTCAGCAAAAAATTCGAAGTGGAGAAGATTTTGTGTCCGTTTGAAAAAAGTGTCCCCATTTCAGACACTTTAATGGCTACTGGCAGCAAACCTATAAAATCTCAAATGCTCTTTAAGGGGGTGTAAGTTCTCGAGGTTTGATGAGGCATAGGGGGCCAATATAAGGGCCAAGTCCCAGCACCCATCCCACATCATGTGGGCACACCCCCTGCACCCCCAATCACCGAAACCCCCAATACCGTCGATTAGGCTCTCCGACGATGCTCTGGTGACGGTGCCCTGAGCGAAAAAAATGCGGCACCAGCACATGCCCGAGCCCAGCATGTGCATCATGGCTCAAACTCTTAGACTGGGAATGAACTCTGTATGCTTAGACATGGAATAAACTCCATATGCCTAAGCCAACCGACGAAACGAGCGTGCGGGCGCTCAGCCTGCTGGAGAGGCAGAATGCACAAGATGGGGATCGACCCGGTCCCCCTCCGCGTGCTGTCGATCCCGCTGCCACAACCCTCAGTCTGGCTGGGGCTTAGCCATGGAATGAACTCCCTATGCCTAAGCCAACCCACAAAATGGGCGTGCGGGCGCTCAGCCGGCCGAAGAGGCAGAATGCACATGCTGGGGATCGACATGGTCACTCCTGCTGCCGCAATACTCGGTCTGGTTTGATCTTACACTAGGAATGAACTTCGCATGCTTAGACTGGGGATGAACTTCGTATGCCTAAGTCAACCCATTAAACGAGAGTGCGGGTGCTCAGCCGGTCGGAAAGGTCGACCGGAGAGGCAGAATGCGTAAGCTGGGGATCGACCCGATCCCCTCCTGCATGCTGTCGGTCCTGCTGTTGGTCCTGCTGCAGCAACGCTCAGTCCAGTTTGATCTTAGACTGGGAATGAACTCTGTATGCTTAGACAAGGAATGAACTCCGTATGCCTAAGCCAACCCACGAAACGAGCGTGCGGGCGCTCAGCCGGCCAGAGAGGCAGAATGCACAAGCCGAGGATTGTCTCGATCCCCACCTACGTACTATCGATCCTGCTATCACAACACTCAGTCTGATCCAATCTTTTACTGGGAATGAACTCTGTATGCCTAAGCCAACCCATGAAACGAGCGTTCAGGCGCTAAGCCGGTCGGAGAGGCATAATGCGTAAGCCAGGGATCGTCCCGGTCCCCCTCTGCATGCTGCCGATCTCGCTGCCACAACCCTCGGTCCGGCTGGGGCTTAGACATGGAATGAACTCCGTATGCCTAAGCCAACCCACGAAACCAGCGTGCGGGCGCTCAGCCGGCCGGAGTGGCAGAATGCGCAAGTCGAGGATCGACCTGATCCCCCCCTGTGTGCTGTCGATCCTACTACTGGTCCTACTGCCGTAACCCTCCGTCCGATCTGATCTTAGACTGGGAATGAACTCTATATGCTTAGACATGGAATGAACTTCATATGCCTAAGCCAACCCAAGAAACGAGCGTGCGGGCGCTCAACCGGCCGGAGAGGCAGAATGCGTAAGCCGGGGACCAGCCTGATCCCCCTTGTGTGCTATCGATCCTACTGCCGCAACCCTCGATCCGATCTAATCTTAGACTGGGAATGAACTTCGTATGCCTAAGTCAACCCACGAAACAAGCGTGTGGCGCTGAGCCGACCGGAGAGGCATAATGTGCAAGCCGAGGATCGACCCGATGCCCCTCTGCGTCTTACCGATACCGCTGCCACAACCCTCGGTCCGACTGGGGCTTAGACATGGAATGAACTCCCTATGCCTAAGCCAACGCACGAAACGAACATGTGGGCGCTCAGTCGGCCGTCGAGCCAGAATGCGTAAGCCGAGGATCAACCTGATCCCCCCTGCGTGCTGTCGATCCTGCTACCGTAACTCTCGGTCTGGTTCAATCTTAAACTGGGAATGACCTCCATATGCTTAGATTGGGGATGAACTCCGTATGCCTAAGTCAACCCACGAAATGAGCATGCAAGCGCTCAGCCGATCGAAGAGGCTAGCCGAAGAGGCAGAATGCGCAAGCCGGGGATCGACCCAGTTCCTTCGTACGTGTGGTCGATCCTACTGCTGGTCCTACTGCCGCAACCCTCGGTCCGATCCGATCTTAGATTGGGAATGAACTCCATATGCTTAGACATGGAATGAACTCCCTATGCCTAAGCCAACCCACGAAACGGGCGTATGGGTGCTCAACCAACCGGAGAGGCAGAATGCGCAAGTTAGGGATCGGCCCGATCCCCCCTGCGTGCTACCGATCCTACTGCCGCAACCCTCGGTCTGGTCTGATCTTAGGCTGGGAATGAACTCCGTATGCTTAGACTGGGAATGAACTTCATATGCCTAAGTTAACCCATGAAACGAGCTTGCGGACACTCAGCCGACCAGAGAGGCAAGATGCGTAAGCCGAGGGTCAAACGGGTGGTAGGTGGGTTCAAGCACATATTCATATTTCTTTCATGCCAATGCCATTTTTATGGCTTGTAAATTCATACAATGGTCCCCTACGCCTTCATGTGAAGTTTCGTGGCAAGACGACCCATTCTCTATTTTTCATGATTTTTGAAACTTTTTGCGGTTCGAGATTTTATAAAATTTTTTTAGAAAGAGTTTTGTCCCCAAATTTGGTAGAGGTGATCCTTGTATTTTTGTTGGCATGCACAAAAAAATTCAGCTAAAAACTGGAAGTGGAGAAGATTTTGTGACCATTTGAAAAAAGTGTCCCCATTTCAGATACTTTAATGGCTATTGGTAGCAAACCTATAAAATCTCAAATGCTCTTTAAGGGGGTGTGAGTTCTCAAGGTTTGATGAGGGATAGAGGGCTAATATAAGGGCCAAGTACCAGCACCCATCGCACATCATGTGGGCACACCCCCCGGGCCCCCAATCGTCGAAACCCCCAATGCCACCGGTTAGGCTCTTCGACGACGCTCCGACGATGGTGCCCCGAGAGAAAAAAATGTGGCACCAGCACATGCCCGAGCCCAGCATGTGCACCGTGGCTCAAACTCTTAGACTGGGAATGAACTCTGTATGCCTAAGCCAACCCACGAAACAAGCGTGCGGGTGCTCAGTCGGCCGGAGAGGCAAAATGCGCAAGCCGAGGATCGACCCGATACCCTACTACGTGTTGTTGGTCCCGCTGCCACAACCCTCGGTCCGGCTTGGGCTTAGACTTGGAATGAACTCCCTATGCCTAAGCCAATGCATGAATTAGGTGTGCGGGCACTCAACCGACCGGAGAGGCAGAATACGCAAGCCGGGGATCAGCCCGGTCCCGCTCTGCGTGCTTTCGGTTCCGCTGCCACAACCCTCGGTCTGGCTGGGGCGTAGACATGGAATGAACTCCCTATGTCAACCCATGAAACGGGCGTGCAGATGCTCAGTCGGCCGGAGAGGCAGAATGCGCAACCTAGGGATCAACTCGATCCCCCCTGCGTGCTGTTGATCCTGCTGCCGCAACCCTCGATCTGGTCTGATCTTAGAATGGGAATGAACTCCGTATGCTTAGACTGGAGATGAACTCCGTATGCCTAAGTCAACCCACGAAACGAGCGTGCGGGCGCTCAGCTGACCAGAGAGGCAGGATGCATAAGCCGAGGATCGAACGGGTGGTATTCAAGCACATATTCATATTTCTGCCATGCCAATGCCATTTTTATGGCTTGTAAATTCATACAACGGTCCCCTAAGCCTTCATGTGAAGTGTCATGGCAAGATGACCCGTTTTCTATTTTTCATGATTTTTGAAACTTTTTACGGTTTGAGATTTTTTAAATTTTTTTAAAAAGAGTTTTGTCCCCAAATTTGGTAGAGGTGATCCTTATATTTTTGTTGGCATGCACAAAAAAATTCAGCTAAAAACTCGAAGTGGAGAAGATTTTGTGACCATTTGAAAAAAGTGTCCCCATTTTAGATACTTTAATGGCTATTGGTAGCAAACCTATAAAATCTCAAATGCTCTTTAAGGGGGTGTGAGTTCTCAAGGTTTGATGAGGGATAGGGGGCTAATATAAGGGCCAAGTACCAGCACCCATCGCACATCATGTGGGCACACCCCCTGACCCCCCCAATCGTCGAAACCCCCAATGCCACCGGTTAGGCTCTTCGACGACGCTCCGACGATGGTGCCCCGAGCGAAAAAAATGTGGCACCAGCACATGCCCGAGCCCAGCATGTGCACCATGGCTCAAACTCTTAGACTGGGAATGAACTCTGTATGCCTAAGCCAACCCACGAAACAAGCGTACGGGCACTTAGCCGACTGGAGAGGCAAAATACGGAAGTCGAGGATCGACCCGATGCCCCACTATGTGTTGCTGGTCCCGCTGCCACAACCCTCGGTCCGACTGGGGCTTCGACATGGAATGCACTCCTTATGCCTAAGCCAATGCATAAAATGGGTGTGCGGGCACTCAACCGATCGGAGAGGCAGAATGTGCAAGTCGGGGATCGGCCCGATCCCCCTCTGCGTCCTGTCGGTTCCGCTGCCACAACCCTCGGTCTGCCTGGGGCGTAGACATGGAATGAACTCCCTATGTCTAAGCCAACCCATGAAACGGGCGTGCGGACGCTCAGCTGGTCGAAGAGGCAGAATGCGCAAGCCAAGGATAAGCCCGGTCCCCCTACGTGCTGTCGATCCTGCTTCCGCAGCCCTCGATCTGGTCTGATCTTAGAATGGGAATGAACTCCGTATGCTTAGACTGGTGATGAACTCCGTATGCCTAAGTCAACCCACGAAACGAGCGTGCGGGGGCTTAGCTGACCAGAGAGGCAGGATGCGTAAGCCGGGGATCGAACGGGTGGTATTCAAGCACATATTCATATTTCTGCCATGCCAATGCCATTTTTATGGCTTGTAAATTCATACAACGGTCCCCTAAGCCTTCATGTGAAGTTTCGTGGCAAGATGACCCGTTTTTTATTTTTCATGATTTTTGAAACTTTTTACGGTTCGGGATTTTTTAAATTTTTTTAGAAAGAGTTTTGTCCCCAAATTTGGTAGAGGTGATCCTTGTATTTTTGTTGGCATGCATAAAAAAATTCAGCTAAAAACTCGAAGTGGAGAAGATTTTGTGACCATTTGAAAAAAGTGTCCCCATTTCAGATACTTTAATGGCTATTGGTAGCAAACCTATAAAATCTCAAATGCTCTTTAAGGGGGTGTGAGTTCTCGAGGTTTGATGAGGGATAGTGGGCTAATATAAGGGCCAAGTACTAGCACCCATCGCACATCATGTGCGCACACCCCCCGGGCCCCCAATCGTCGAAACCTCCAATGCCACCGGTTAGGCTCTTCGGCGACGCTCCGACGATGGTGCCCTGAGCGAAAAAAATGTGGCACCAGCACATGCCCGAGCCCAGCATGTGCACCGTGGCTCAAACTCTTAGACTGGGAATGAACTCCGTATGCCTAAGCCAACCCACGAAACAAGCGTGCGGGCGTTTAGCCGGCCGGAGAGGCAAAATGCGCAAGCCGGGGATCGACCCGATCCCCTTCTACGTGTTACTGGTCCCGCTGCCACAACCCTTGGTCTGGCTGGGGCTTAGACATGGAATGAACTCCCTATGCCTAAGCCAACGCATGAAACGGGCATGCGGGCGCTCGACTGACCGGAGAGGTAGAATGCGCAAGTCGCAGATCGGCCCGGTCCCCCTCTACGTACTGTCAGTCCCGCTGCCACAACCCTCGGTCCGGTTGGGCCATAAACATGGAATGAAATCCTATGTCTAAGCCAACTCATGAAATGGGCGTGTGGAGGCTCAACCGATCGGAGAGGTAGAATGTGCAAGCCAGGGATCGACTCGGTCCCTCCTGCGTGCTGTCGATCCTGCTGCCGTAACCCTCGATCCAGTCCGATCTTACACAACTCCATATACTTAGACCGGAGATGAACTCTGTATGCCTAAGTCAACCCACGAAACGAGCGTGCGGGTGCTCAGCAGACCAGAGAGGCAGGATACGTAAGCCGGGTATCGAATGGGTGGTATTCAAGCACATATTCATATTTCTGCCATGCCAATGCCATTTTTATGGCTTGTAAATTCATACAACGGTCCCCTAAGCCTTCATGTGAAGTTTCGTGGCAAGACGACCCGTTTTCTATTTTTCATGATTTTTGAAACTTTTTACGGTTCGGGATTTTTTAAATTTTTTTAGAAAGAGTTTTGTCCCCAAATTTGGTAGAGGTGATCCTTGTATTTTTGTTGGCATGCACAAAAAAATTCAGCTAAAAACTCAAAGTGGAGAAGATTTTGTGACCGTTTGAAAAAAGTGTCCCCATTTCAGACACATTAATGGCTATTGGCAGCAAACCTATAAAATCTCAAATGCTCTTTAAGGGGGTGTGAGTTCTTGAGATTTTATGAGGGATAGGAGGCCAATATAAGGGCCAAGTACCAGCACCCATCGCACATCATGTGCGCACACCCCCCCAGTCCCCCCAATCATCAGAACCCCCAATGTCGCCGGTTAGGCTCTCCAGCGATGCTCTGACATTGCTCCGACGATGGTGCCCCAAGCGAAAAAAATACGGCACCAGCACATGCCCGAGCCCAGTATGTGCATCATGGCTCAAAATCTTAGACTGGGAATGAACTCCGTATTCTTAGACATGGAATGAACTTCGTATGCCTAAGCCAACCCACGAAAGGATCATGCGGGCACTCCGCTGGCCGAAGAGGCAGAATGCACAAGCTGGGGATCGGCCCAGTCCCCCCTATGTGCTGTTGATCCTGCTAATGCAACCCTTGGTTCGATCCGATCTTAGGCTGAGAATGAACTCCGTATGCATAAGTCAACCCACGAAATGAGCGTGCGGGCACTGAGCCGGCCGAGGAGGTATAATGCGTAAGCCAAGGATTGGCCGAGTCCCTCTCTGCGAGCTGTCGGTCCCACTGCCACAACCCTCTGTTCGGCTGGGGCTTAGACATGGAATGAACTCCCTATGCCTAAGCCAACCCACGAAACGGGTGTGCGGGCGCTCAGCCAGTTGGAGAGGCAGAATGCACAAGCCGGGGATCGGCCTGGTCCCCCCTGCGTGCTGTCGATCCTGCTGCTGGTCCTACTGTCGCAACCCTCAATCCGATCCGATCTTAGACTAGGAATGAACTTCATATGCTTAGAGATGAAATAAACTCCGTATGCCTAAGCCAACCCACGAAACGAGCGTATGGGCGCTCCACCGGTCAGAGAGGCAGAATGCGTAAGTCCGAGATCGGCCTGGTCCCCCCTGCATGCTATCGATCCTACTGCGCAACCCTCGGTCCGATCCGATCTTAGATTGGGAATGAACTCCATATGCCTAAGTCAACCCACGAAACGAGTGTACGGGCACTGAGCCGATCGAAGAGGCATAATGTGCAAGTTGGGGATCGACCCGGTCCCCCTCTGCGTTCTGTCGGTCCGCTGCCCCAACCCTTGGTTCGACCAGGGCTTAGACATGGAATGAACTCCCTATGCCTAGGCAACCCACGAAATGGGCGTACAGGCGCTCAGTCGATTGAGGAGGCAGAATGCGCGAGCCAAGGATCGGCCCGGTCCCCCTTCGTGCTGCCGATCCTACTACTGCAACCCTCGGTCTAGTCTGATCTTACACTGGGAATGAACTCCGTATGCTTAGACTGGGGATGAACTCCGTATGCCTAAGTCAACCCACGAAACGAGCGTGCGGGCGCTCAGCCGACAAGAGAGGCAAGATGCGTAAACCGGGGATCGAACGGGTGGTAGGTGGGTTCAAGCACATCTTCATATTTCTGCCATGCCAATGCCATTTTTATGGCTTGTAAATTCATACAATGGTCGCTTAAGCCTTCATGTGAAGTGTCGTGGCAAGACGACCCGTTTTCTATTTTTCATGATTTTCAAAACTTTTTGCGATTCAAGATTTTTTTAAATTTTTTTAGAAAGAGTTTTGTCCCCAAATTTGGTAGAGGTGATCCTTGTATTTTTTTTGCACGCATAAAACAATTCAGCTAAAAACTTGAAGTGGAGAAGATTTTGTGATCGTTTGAAAAAGGTATCCCCATTCCGGACACTTTAATGGCTACAGACAGCAAACCTATAAAATCTCAAATGCTCTTTAAGGGGGTGTGAGTTCTCGACATTTGATGAGGGATAGGGGGCCAATATAAGGGCCACGTACTAGCAGCAATTGCACATCATGATGAGGGTTAGGCTATCCGATGATGCTCCGACGATGGTGCCCCGAGCGAAAAAAATATGGCACCAACACATGCTCGAGCCCAGCATGTGCACTGTGGCTCAAACTCTTAGACTGGGAATGAACTCCGTATGCTTAGACATGGAATGAACTCTGTATACCTAAGCCAACCCATGAAACGAGCGTGCAGGCAGTCAGCGTGCTATCGATCCTGCTACCGCAACCCTCGGTCCGGTCTGATCTTAGACTGGGAATGAACTTTGTATGGCTAAGTCAACCCACGAAACTTGCGTGCAGGTGCTAAGCCGGTCGAAGAGGCATAATGCATAAGCTGGGGATCGGCCCGATCCCCCTCTGCGTGCTGTCGGTCCCACTACCACAACCTTCGGTCCGGTTGGGGCTTAGACATGAAATAAACTCCTTATGCCTAAGCCAACCCACGAAACGGGCGTGCGGGTGCTCAGTTAGTCGGAGAGGTAGAATGCGCAAGCCAGGGATTGGCCCGATCACCCCTGCGTGTTGTCGATCCTACTGCCGCAACCCTCGGTCCAGTCCGATCTTAGACTGGGAATGAACTCCGTATGCTTAGACTGGGGATGAACTCCGTATACCTAAGTCAACCCACGAAACGAGCGTACGGCGCTCAGCCGACCAGAGAGGCAGGATGCGTAAACCGGGGATCGAACGGGTGGTAGGTGGGTTCAAGCACATCTTCATATTTCTGCCATGCCAATGCCATTTTTATGGCTTGTAAATTCATATAATGGTCCCCTAAGCCTTCATGTGAAGTTTCATGGCAAGACGACTCGTTTTCTATTTTTCACGATTTTCAAAACATTTTACAGTTCGAGATTTTTTAAAATTGTTTTAGAAAGAGTTTTGTCCCCAAATTTGGTAAAGCTGATCCTTGTATTTTTGTTGGCATGCACAAAAAAATTCAGCTAAAAAATCGAAGTGGAGAAGATTTTGTGACCGTTTGAAAAAAATGTCCCCATTTCAGACACTTTAATGGCTACTGACAGCAAACCTATAAAATCTCAAATGCTCTTTAAGGGGGTGTGAGTTCTTGAGGTTTGATGAGGGATAGGGGGCCAATATAAGGGCCAATTGTCATGCCTTGGGAGGGGCACGCCAGGCACATCAGGCGCACCAGCAGGTGAGCCAGAGGTTGAGGCCCGTAGACCAGGCGTGCTGGCGGGTATCTACGCGCAAAGCCTAGCAAACGAGTTTAGAACATCTGCCCAACTTGCTGGCCAGCTCGTGAGACCAAGGCCTGGCATAGAAGCTGCCCGCACCACATCCAGAAGGGCCCAAGGTGCTGGACACACAAGGGAAGCTTCAGGAAGCAGGCAGGATCAGTAGTAGCATCCTAGCAGATTTGGTTGACCCTGAAAATCAGGAGTTAGCATCCTGATTGATTGTAATCTGTATAATCCCATGATTTTAGCCTTTATTCTAGGGATATTGCCATTAAGTGTAAGTTGGAGCCTCAACTATAAATAGAGGGCTACTCCTTCCTCATTTGTATACCATCAAACACTTCTGTTTCAATGAATACAAGAGCATTTCCAGAATTCTACCTTTTTATCCTGTTTCTCTTTAACTTGCGTAATCAGCCCTTCCTATTGTTCTAGTGCCCATACACTTTTGTTTTAGGCTGACTTAGGCAAAAAGGAGGAGATTCCAAACCTAAGGCCGCACGGGTTCTGAGTCTAAGGTCAGAGCCTGTGATAGTTGGCAGGTTAAAGAAGATGGCACACCAAAGTGATGCTGCTAACCAACAACCAGAGGCCCAGGAGCATGGGTTTGGAAGAGGGAGAAAAGCCAATTCTAGAGATATCTGGTCTACCATGGACGGTAGGCTGGCCAAGGTGGAGGTGACCATGGGCGACATGGGGGAGAAGCTTGAGGGGGTAGAGACTCACATTGCATCGTTAGACTCCATGAGGGAGGAGATCCAAAGTGAGCTGCAAGCTGCTCTCAACAAAAGCTTGGATGTGTTCACCCAAAAGAATCAGACCTTGGAGGCTAAAATGCTGACCTTGCACGATGGCATGGAGGCCATGTCTGAGCGGATGGAGGAGCTTACTAGTGAGCTTGTTGCTTGCAAGACTGCCATTAGGAATGGCATGTTTGCTGGAGTGTCCAAATCCAGATTGGATGTCCCTAAGCCTAAAGAGTTCAAGGGGACTAGGGTGGCCAAGGAAGTAGATAACTACCTTTGGGTTATAGAGTAGTACTTCCAGGCCATGGGCATGCAAGATGAGGCGATAAAGGTAAGCACCGCAACTATGTATCTCACTGATTTAGCCTTATTATGGTAGAGGCACAGGTGTGATGATGTCAGGCGTGGGAGCGCCAAGATTGGAACCTGGGTAGAGCTCCAAAAGGAGTTCAGAAAATAATTTTACCCGGAGTATGTCGATGATGAGGCACAGGCAAAGTTGTGCAGGCTAAGCCAGCAAGGGGACATAAGGGAGTATGTCTAAAAATTCTCTGAACTAATGCTATAGATCTCGGATCTAGGTGATAAGGATGCCTTATTTACTTTCATGGATGGGCTGAAGCCGTGAGTGAAGCATGAGCTACAAAGGAGAAGAGTTCATGACTTGGCTAAAGCCATGACTACTGCCGAGGCCTTGACAGAGTTCAAGCCTCTGAACAAGTTCAAGTTTACCAAGCCCAAGGGTAAGGGCAAGGATGATAGGGACCAAAAGAAGCAGTCCAAGGGGAAGGACCGTGATCGGGAGTGCGAGGATGGAGATCAAGACCGTTCAACCAAAGATGGTGAGAGGAAGCCACCAGCAGGCAAGTGGAAAGCAAAGGGGGACCGAGAGCGACTAGCATGCTACCTATGTGGAGGGAGCCACATAGCGCATAATTACCTACAGAAGGGCAAGCTGGCTACTATAGACAAGGAGTTTGACGAGGAGCCAGAGTCAGGGGCAGCAAAGCTTGGGTTGTTGGTGCTCAATGCTATCCAAAGTAAGGGGAGTCGTAAGCCAAAGGGCTTGATGTTTACGGATTTGATGGTTGCGGGTCAGAAGGTGAGTGCACTGGTGGACACAGATGCCTCACATCTTTTTATTTCAGGTGATAGAGCCCGGAAGCTCAGACTAAAGGTGCAGAAAGGGATTGGTACCATCAAAACGATGAACTCCAATGAAGTTCCAGCCATTGGAGTAGCGCGAGGAGTGGAGTTGCAACTTGGAGACTGGAAAGGCAAGGAGACCATTGAGGTAATACCCCTTGACGACTATGAGTTTGTGATTGGGTTGGATTTCCTTGTTCAGATTAACGCCTTCCTTGTGCCTTTTGCTGATTGTGTTTGCATCTTGGATGCACGGTGCCAATGCCTAGTGCCATTGAAGAGAGGGTCTGGAGTTGGGTCGCGGGTGGTGTCAGCCATCCAATTTGCCAAGGTGGTAAGCAGACAAGAAGACACCTTCTTGGCAACCCTGAAATATGATGAGCCAAGGGAGAAAGAGACCGAGTCACCCTTGGAGGTGCTAAAGGTGCTAAAGAACTTTAGTGATGTGATGCCCGTAAAGCTACCTAGTAAGCTACCACCTAAGAGGGAGGTGGACCACAAGATCGAGCTGGTGTCCGAGGCCAAGCCACCAGCTAGAGCCCCTTACGAAATGTCTCCACTAGAGTTGGAAGAGTTGAGGAAGCAGCTCAAAGAGTTTATTGATGCTGGCTTCATCAGGCCATCGAAGGCACCCTATGGTGCACCGATTCTATTTCAGCACAAGCATGATGGGTCGTTGTGACTGTGCATAAACTATCGGGCTTTGAACAAGCTGACCATCAAGAACAAGTACCCCATCCCACTCATTGCGGACTTGTTCAATCAACTTGGGAGCACAAGGTGGTTCACCAAGCTGGATTTCAGGTTAGGCTACTATCAAGTCAGGATCGCGGAGGGAGATGAGCCAAAGACAGCATGTGTCACTCGGTATGGTTCGTATGAGTTCTTGGTGATGCCTTTTGGACTCACGAATGCTCCAACAACATTCTGCACCCTTATGAACAAGGTACTTCAGTCATTCCTTGATCGGTTTGTTGTGGTTTATTTGGATGACATTGTGATCTATAGCCAGACTTTGGGAGAGCACGTAGACCACTTGAGATAGGTGTTCGAGGTGTTGTGGGTGGACAAGCTGTTTGTCAATAGGGAGAAGTGCTCATTCGCCCAGCAGGAGATCCCGTTCCTTGGCCACATAATGGGAGGTGGCAGGATATGCATGGATGAAGGCAAGATACATGCCATCCTGGAGTGGCAACCGCCAGCTAAGGTCACTGAGTTGAGATCATTCCTTGGGTTGGCCAACTACTACAGGCACTTCATCAAAGGTCATTCAGCAATAACCACGCCATTGACTGACTTGCTAAAGAAAGGGAAAGCATGGGAGTGGAGCGCAGGGTGCCAGGAAACCTTTGACAGGTTGAAGCGGGCTGTGATCGAGGAGCTAGTCTTGGCCTTGCCAGACCATGCCAAGCCATATGAGGTGTATACGGATGCATCAGACTTTGCCATATGGGGCGTGTTGATGCAGGAGGGATGTCCAATTGCGTTCGAGAACAGAAAGCTGAACGAGATTGAGCGCAAGTACATGGTCTAAGAGAAAAAGATGACGCGGTGGTGCACTACTTGTGCACTTGGTGCCATTACCTGATAGGGTCGAGGTTCATGGTTAAGATGGACAATGTGGTGACCAGCTAATTCTAAATGTAAAAGAAGCTGTCCCCCAAGCAGGCGAGATGGTAAGATTTTCTTACGAAATTTGATTTCCAGATGGAGTACAAGCTGGGACGAGCGAACCTAGTGGCAGACGCCCTGAGCAGGAAGGCTAACCTTGCTACCATTAGCCAACCAGAGGGGTCACTAGTGCCGCACATCAAGAAGGGACTTGCACATGATCCTACAGCCAAGGCTTTGATGGAGTATGCCCAGCAAGGTAAGACTAGGCAATTTTGGTTGCAGGATGGCTTGTTGTACACCAGGGGCAGTAGACTATTTGTGCCGTAGCACGGGAAGCTCTGCAAGGAAGTTTTACAAGAATGCCATGATTCAAGGTGGGCTGGACACCCCGGAGTGAGCCGTACCTTGGCACTGATCGAGGATCGGTACTATTGGCCGTACATGAAGGACTATGTGGAGGCATATGTGAAGACTTGTCTTGTGTGCCAACAGGACAAGGTGGAGCTCAAGAAACCAGGCGGTCTCTTGGAGCCATTGCCAGTGCCAGAGCGACCATGGGAGAGTGTTTCTCTGGACTTTATAGTCGGTCTACCCAAAGCAGAAGGGTTTGGAAGCATCATGGTAGAGGTGGACATGTTTTCCAAGTATGGAATCTTCATTCCAGCAACCAAGGAGTGCCCAACCAAGGAGGCAGCTTGATTGTTCCTGAAGAACATGGTTAAGTATTAGGGAGTGCTGAGGACCATTGTTAGTGATCGGGATGGGCGTTTTAGGGGCAAGTTCTAGGCTGAGTTGTTCAAGCTATCGGGGTTAGACTTGAACTTTTCCACCAGCATGCATTCGCAGACCGATGGGCAGACAGAACGAGTGAATAGACTATTGGAGGTCTACCTCAGGCACTATGTGAGTGCCACATAAAGGGACTGGCCAAAGCCACTAGATATTGCATAGTTTTCCTACAACTTGCAAAGGAGCGAGGCAACGAACCAGAGCCCATTTGAGGTTTTGACAGGGCAACAACCACTAACACCCGATTCGATTGCTATAGGTTATACAGGGCTGAATCCAGTAGCATACAAGTTTGCCAAGGCATGGCAGGAGCAAACTGACTTGGCCAGAGTTTGTCTACACAAGGCGACCAAGAGGTCGAAGAAGTGGGCAGACCAGAATAGGTGGGACGTGCAGTTCCAGGTTGGAGACTTGGTGTTGGTGAAGCTGCATCCCATTGTGCGCCATAGGGGGCTGCACAAATACCTAGTCTAAAGGTATGAGGGACCTTTCTGAGTAGTCTAGAGGGTAGGCAAGGTTGCCTACAAGCTGGATATGCCACCCAAGCCAAGGGTACACCTGATGTTCCATGTGAGCATGCTCAAGCCATTCCATGAGAATGAGGGAGATCCATGATGGGCAAAGTCAAAGTGTTTGCCATTGGGAGCAAGGGCCTCATATGAGAAGGAGGTCCACAGCATCATAGCTGACCGGAAGGTGAGATGAAAGAAATATCAGCCAAGACAAGAGTACTTGGTGCGTTGGAAGGGACTTCCAGATAGTGAGGTGAGCTGGGAACCAGCAGATGACTTATGGCAGTTCAGGGACCAGATCAGGCAGTACCATGCAGAAGATGCAACGAGGGCATTGCGTAATTTGGTGGGGGAGAATATCATGCCCTGGGCAGGCGTGCTAGGCACATTAGGTGCATCAACAGGCGAGCCAAAGGTTGAAGCCCTCAGACCAGGCGTGCTGGCAGGTATCTGCACGCAAAGCCTAGCAAACGAGTTCAGAATGCCCGCCCAACTTGCAGGCCAGCCCGTGAGACCAAGGCCTGGCATACAAGCTGCCCATACCACATTCAGAAGGGCCCAAGGTACTGGACATGCAAGGGAAGCTTCTAGAAGCAAGCAGGATCAACAGTAGCATCCTGGTAGATTTGGTTGCCCCTGAAAATCAGGAGTTAGCATCCTGATTGATTGTAATCTATATAATCCCTTGGTTTTAGCCTTTATTCTAGGGATATTGCCATTAAGTGTAAGCTGGAGCCTCAACTATAAATAGAGGGCTGTTCCTCCCTCATTTGTACACCATCAAACACTTCTGTTTCAGTGAATACAAGAGCATTTCCAGAATTCTACCTTCTTATCCCGTTTCTCTTTAACTTGCGTAATCAGCCCTTCCCGTTGTTCTAGTGCCCATACGCTTGTGTTTTAGGCTGACTTAGGCATAAAGGAGGAGATTCAAAGCCTAAGGCCGCATGGTTTCTAAGTTTAAGGTCAGAGCCCGTGACACAAGTACCAACACCCATCGCACATCATGTGCGCACACCCCCTCGGCCCCCCAATCATCGGAACCCCCAACGTCGTCGGTTAGTCTCTCCAGTGATGCTCCGATGATGGTGCCTCGGGCAAAAAGAATATGGCACCAGCACATGCCCGAGCCCAACATGTGCACCGTAGCTCAAAATCCTAGATTGGGAAAGAACTCCGTATGCTTAGACATGGAATGAACTCCATATGCCTAAGCCAACCCACGAAACGAGCGTGCGGGCACTTAGCCAGCCAGAGAGGTAGAATGCACAAGTCGAAGATCAGCTCGATCCCCCTCTGTGTGCTGTCGATCCTACTACCGCAACCCTCGGTCCGGTCTGATCTTACACTAGGAATGAACTCCGTATGTATAAGTCAACCCACAAAAAGAGCGTGCGGGCGTTGAGCCAGTCGAAGAGGCATAATGCACAAGCCGAGGATCGGCCCAGTCCCCCTCTGCGTGCTGCCAGTCTCGCTACCACAACCCTCGATCCGACTGGGGCTTAGACATGAAATGAACTCCCTATGCCTAAGCCAACCCACGAAACGGGCATGCAGGCGCTCAGCCGGCTGGAGAGGCAGAATGCGAAAGTCGGGGATCAGTCTGGTCCCCCCCAGTGTGCTGTCGATCCTACTACCGTAACCCTTGATCTGGTCCAATCTTAGACTGGGAATGAACTCCGTATGCTTAGACTGAGGATGAACTCCGTATGCCTAAGTCAACCCATGAAACGAGTGTGTGGGCGCTCAGCCAGCCAGAGAGGCATAATGTATAAGCCGGGGATTAGCCCGGTCCCCTACTGCATACTGTCAGTCCCACTACCATAACCCTCGATCCAGTTGGGGCTTAGACATGGAATAAACTCCCTATGCCGAAGCCAACCCACGAAACGGGCGTGCGGGTGCTCAGTCGGTTGGAGAGGCAGAATGTGCAAGCCGGGTATCGACCCGATCCCCCTAGGTGCTACCGATCCTGCTGTAGCAACCCTCGATCTGGCTCGATCTTAGACTGGGAATGAACTCCGTATGCTTAGACTGGGGATGAACTCCGTATGCCTAAGTCAACCCATGAAATGAGCGTCGGGGCGCTCAACCGACCGGAAAGGCATAATGCGTAAGTCGAGGATCAACTCGATCCCCCGCTGCATGCTGTCGGTCACGCTGCCACAACCCTCAGTCCGACTGGGGCTTAGACATGGAATGAACTACCTATGCCTAAGCCAACCCACGAAATGGGCGTGCGGGTGCTTAGCCGGTTAGAGAGGCAGAATGCGCATGCCAGGGATCGGCCTGATCCCCCTACGTGCTGTCGATCCTACTGGCACAACCCTTAGTCCGGTCTGATCTTAGACTAAGAATGAACTTCGTATGCTTAGACTAGGGATGAACTCCGCTTGCTTAAGTCAACCAACGAAATGAGCGTGTGGGCACTCAGTCGGTCGGAGAGGCATAATGCGAAAGTCGGGGATCAGCCCGGTCCCCCGCTGCGTGCTACTAGTCTCGCTGCCACAACCCTCAGTCCGGTTGGGGCTTAGACATGGAATGAACTCCTTATGCCTAAGCCAACCCATGAAACGAGCATGTGGGTGCTCAACCGGGCGGAGAGGCAGAATGTGCAAGCCGGGGATCGGTCCGGTCCCCTCCTGCGTGATGTCGATCCTGCTGCCTGTCCTACTGTCGCAACCCTCGATCCGGACCGATCTTAGACTGTGAATGAACTCTGTATGCTTAGACATGGAATGAAATCTGTATGCCTAAGCCAACCTATGAAACGAGCGTGCGGGCGCTTAGCCGACCGGAGAGGCAGAATGCCTAAGCCAGTGATCAACCCGGTCCCCCCTACATGCTATCGATCCTACTACCACAACCCTCGGTCCGGTCCGATCTTAGACTGGGAATGAACTCTGTATGTGTAAGTCAACCCATGAAACGAGTGTGTGGGCGCTGAGGCAGCCGAAAAGGCATAATGTGCAAGCCAGGAATCGACCCAGTCACCCTCTACATGCTGTCGGTCCCGCTGCCACAACCCTCGATCCGGTTGGGGCTTAGAGATGGAATGAGCTCCTTATGCCTAAGCCAACCCACGAAACAGGCATTCGGGCGCTTAGTCGACCGAAGAGGCAGAATGCGCAAGCTGGGGATAGGCCTAGTCCCCCCTACGTGCTGCTGATCCTGCTGTCGCAACCTTCGATCTAATCCAATCTTAGACTGGGAATGAACTCCATATGCTTAGACATGCAATGAACTCCGTATGCCTAAGTTAACCCACGAAACGAGCGTGCGGGCGCTCAGCCGACCAAATAGGTAGGATGCGCAAGTCGGAGATCGAATGGGTGGTAGGTGGGTTCAAGCACATCTTCATATTTCTGCCATGGAAATGCCATTTTTATGGCTTGTAAATTCATACAATGGTTCCCTAAGCCTTCATGTGAAGTTTCATGGCAAGACGACACGTTTTCTATTTTTCATGATTTTTGAAACTTTTTAAGGTTCAGGATTTTTTAAAATTTTTATAGAAAGAGTTTTGTCCCCAAATTTGGTAGAGGTGATCCTTTTATTTTTTTTGGCATGCACAAAAAAATTCAGCTAAAAACTCGAAGTGGAGAAGATTTTGTGAACGTTTGAAAAAAGTGTCCCCATTTCAGACACTTTAATGGCTACTGGCGGCAAACCTATAAAATCTCAAATGCTCTTTAAAGGGGTGTGAGTTCTCGAGGTTTGATGAGGGATAGACGGCCAATATAAGGGCCAAGTACCAGCACCCATCGCACATCATGTGCGCACACCTCCGGCCCCCCCAGTCGTTGGAACCCCCAATGCCGTCGGTTAGGCTCTCCGACGATGCTCCAGCGATGGTGCCCCAGGCAAAAACAATGCGGCACTAGCACATGCCTGAGCCCAGCATGTGCACTGTGGGTCAAAATCATAGATTGGGAATGAACTCCGTATGCTTAGACAAGGAATGAACTCCGTATGCCTAAGACAACCCACGAAACGAGCGTATGGGCGCTCAGCCGGCCGAAGAGGCAGAATACGCAAGTCGAGGATCAACCCGATCCCCCCTGGTGTTATCGATCCTACTGCCACAACCCTTGGTCCGATTCAATCTTAGACTGGGAATGAACTCCGTATGCCTAAGTCAACCCACGAAACGAGCGTGCGAGCGCTGAGCTGATCGGAGAGGCATAATGCGCAAGTCAGGGATCATCCCGATCCCCCTCTGTGCTGCCGGCCCCATTGCCACAACCCTCAAACTGGCTGGGGCTTAGACATGGAATGAACTCCCTATGCCTAAGCCATCCCATGAAACGGTCGTGCGGGTGCTCAGTCGGCCGGAGAGGTAAAATGCACAAGCTAAGGATTACCCGATCCCCCCTGCGTGCTGCCGATCCTGCTGTCGTAACCTTCGGTCCAGTCCGATCTTAGACTGGGAATGAACTTCGTATGCTTGGACTGGGGATGAACTCTGTATGCCTAAGTCAACCCATGAAATGAGCGTACGGGCGCTCAACCGACCGGAGAGGCATAATTCGTAAGCCGAGAATTAGCCCGGTCCCCCTCTGCGTGCTGTCGATCCCACTGTCAGTCTTGCTGCCACAACCCTCGGTCCGGCTGGGGCTTAGACATGGAATGAACTCCCTATGCCTAAGCCAACCCATATAATGAGCGTGCGGGCGCTCAGCCGACCGGAGAGGTAAATGCACAAGCCGGGGATCAGCCCGGTCCCCCCTACGTGCCGTCGATCCTACTGCGGTCCTGCTACCATAACCCTCAGTCCGGTCTGATCTTAGACTGGGAATGAACTCTGTAGGCTTAGACATGGAATGAACTCTGTATGCCTAAGCCAACCCATGAAATGGGCGTGCGAGCACTTAGTCGATCGGAGAGGCAGAATGTGCAAGTCATGGATCGGCTCGATGCCCCCTGCGTGCTATCGATCCTGCTGCCACAACCCTTTGTTCGGTCTAATCTTAGACTGGGAATGAACTTCGTATGCCTAAGTCAACCCACGAAACGAGCATGCGGGTGCTGAGCCGACTGGAGAGGCATAATACGCAAGTCGAGGATTGGCCTGATCCCCTCTGCGTGCTACCGGTCCCGTGCCACAACCCTCGGTCCGACTGGGGCTTATACATGGAATGACCTCCCTATGCCTAAGCCAACCCGCGAAACGAGTGTGCGAGTGCTCAGCCGATCAGAAAGGCAGGATGCGTAAGCCGTCGAATGAGTGGTAGGTGGGATCAAGCACATCTTCATATTTTTGTCATGCCAATGCCATTTTTATGGCTTGTAAATTCATACAATGGTCCCCTAATCCTTCATGTGAAGTTTCATGGCAAGATGACCCGTTTTTTATTTTTAATGATTGTTGAAACTTTTTACAGTTCAAGATTTTTTAAAATTTTTTTAGAAAGAGTTTGTCCCCAAATTTGGTAGAGGTGATCCTTGTATTTTTGTTGGCATGCACAAAAAAATTCAACTAAAAACTCAAAGTGGAGAAGATTTTGTGACCGTTTGAAAAAAGTGTTCCCATTTCAGACACTTTAATGGCTACTGGCAGCAAACCTATAAAATCTCAAATACTCTTTAAGGGGGTGTGAATTCTCAAGGTTTTATGATGAATAGGGGGCCAATATAAGGGCCAACTACCAGCACCCATCGCACATCATGTGCGCACACCCCCCGGCCCCCCAATCGCTGGAACCTCCAATGCCGCCAGTTAGGCTCTCCGGCGATGCTCCGACGATGGTACCCCGGGCAAAAAAAATACGGCACCAGCACATGCTAGAGTCCAGCATGTGCACCGTGGCTCAAAATTTTAGACTGGGAATGAACTCCATATGCTTAGACATGGAATAACCTCCGTAGGCCTAAGCCAACCCACAAAACGAGCGTGTGGGCGCTCAGCCGGTCGGAGAGGCAGAATGCGCAAGTCGGGGATCGACCCGATCCCCCCTACGTGCTGTCAATCCTGCTACTGTAACCCTCGATCTGATCTGATCTTAGACTGGGAATGAACTCCGTTTGCCTAAGTCAACCCAGGAAACGAGAGTTCGGGCGCTGTGCCGGTCGGAGAGGCATAATGCGCAAGTCGAGGATCGGCTCGATCCCCCTCTGATTGCTGCCGGTCTCGCTGCCACAACCCTCGGTCTGGCTGGGGCTTAGACATGGAATGAACTCCCTATGCCGAAGCCAACCCATGAAACGGGCGTGCGGGCATTCCGCTGGCCAGAGATGTAGAATACGCAAGCCGGGGATCGGCTCGATCCCCTTGCATGCTGTAGATCATGCTGTCGCAACCCTCAGTCCGATCCGATCTTAGATTGGGACTGAACTCCATATGCTTAGACTAGGAATGAACTCTGTATGCCTAAGTCAACCCTCGAAACGAGTGTGCGGGCACTCAACCGATCGGAGACGTATAATGCACAAGCTGGGGATTAGCCCAGTCCCCCTCTGCGTGCTGTTGATCCCGTTGCCGGTCCTACTGCCACAACCCTCGATCCGGCTGGGGCTTAGACATGGAATGAACTCTGTATGCCTAAGGCAACCCACGAAATGAGCATGTGGGTGCTCAGCCAACCTGCGAGGTAGACTGTGTAAGCTGAGGATCGACTTGGTCCCCCCCTGCGTGCTGCCGATCCTGCTATTGGTCCTGCCACCGTAACCCTCGGTTCGATCTGACCTTAGACTGGGAATGAACTCCGTATGCTTAAACATGGAATGAACTCCGTATGCCTAAGCCAACCCATGAAACGGGCATGCGGGCGCTCATTCGGTCGGAGAGGCAGAATGCACAGGCCAGGGACAACCCGGTCTCCCACTGCGTGCTATCGATCCTGCTACCACAACCCTCAGTCTGGTTTGATCTTAGACTAGGAATGAACTTCGTATGCCTAAGTCAACCCACGAAATGAGCGTACGGGCGCTGGGCCGGCCGGTGAAGCATAATGCGCAAGCTGAGGCTCGTCTTGATCCCCCTCTACATGCTGTCGATCCCGCTGCCACAACCCTCAGTCCGACTGGGGCTTGGACATGGAATGAACTCCCTATGCCTAAGCCAACCCATGAAACGGGCGTGTGGGGCCTCAGCCGACCGGAGAGGCAGAATGAGCATGTTGGGGATCGGCCCGGTCCCCCTTGTGTGCTGTCGATCCTACTGCCGTAACCCTCGGTCCGATCCAATCTTAGACTGGGAATGAACTTCGTATGCTTAGACTAGGGATGAACTCCGTATGCCTAAGTCAACCCACGAAACGAGCGTGCGGACGCTCAGCTGACTAGAGAGGCAGGATGCGCAAGCCAGGGATCGAACGGGTGGTAGGTGGGTTCAAGCACATCTTCATATTTCTACCATTCCAATGCCATTTTTATGGCTTGTAAATTCATACAATGGTCCCCTACGCCTTCATGTGAAGTTTCATGGCAAGACGACCCGTTTTCTATTTTTCACGATTTTTGAAACTTTTTGCGGTTAGGGATTTTTTAAAATTTTTTTAGAAAGAGTTTTGTCCCCAAATTTGGTAGATGTGATCCTTGTATTTTTGTTGGCATGCATAAAAAAATTTAGATAAAAACTCAAAGTGTAGAAGATTTTGTGACCGTTTGAAAAAAGTATCCCTATTTCAGACACTTTAATGGCTACTGGCAGCAAACCTATAAAATCTCAAATGCTCTTTAAGGGGGTGTGAGTTCTTGAGGTTTGATGAAGGATAGGGGGCCAATATAAGGGCCAAGTACCAGCATCCATTGCACATCATGTGCGCACACCCCCCGGCCCCCCCAGTCGTCGGAACCCCTAATGCCGCCGGTTAGGCTCTCCGACGATGCTCCGGCGATGCTCCGGCGATGCTATGGTGATGGTGCCCCGGGCGAAAAAATGCAGCACCAGCACCAGCACATGCTCGAGGCCAGCATGTGCATTGTGGGTCAAACTCTTAGACTGGGAATGAACTCCGTATGCTTAGACATGGAATGAACTTCGTACGCCTAAGGCAACCCACGAAACGAGCGCGCGGGCGTTCAGCCAGCCGGAGAGGTAGAATGTGCAAGCCGGGAATCGACTCGGTCCCCCTCCATCTTCTGTCAGTCTTACTACCACAACCCTCAGTCTGGCTGGGCCTTAGACATGGAATGAACTCCATATGCCTAAGCCAACCCATGAAACGGGCATGCGGGCACTCAGCCGGTCAAAAAGGCAGAATGCGCGAGCCGAGGATAGCTCGGTCCCCCTTGCGTGCTGTCGATCCTGCTACCGCAACCCTCGGCCCGATTAGATCTTAGACTGGGAATGAACTTCGTATGCTTAGACTGAGGATGAACTCCATATGCCTAAGTCAACCCATGAAACGAACGTGCGGGCGTTCAGTCCGTCGGAGAGGTCGACAGGAGAGGTAGAATGTGCAAGCCGGGGATCGGCTTGGTCCCCCCTTGTGTGCTGCCGATCCTGCTACCGCAACCCTCGGTTCGATCCGAATTTAGACTGAGAATGAGCGTGCGGGCGTTCAGCTGACCGGAGAGGTAGAAGGCGTAAGTCGGGGACCAGCTTGATCCCCCTTACGTGCTGTCGATCCTGCTACTGCAACCCTCGGTTCGATCCGATCTTAGACTGGGAATCAACTCCGTATGCCTAAGTCAACCCACCAAATGAGCGTTCGGGCGCTGAGCCAATCAGAGAGGAATAATGCGCAAGTCGAGGATCGGCCCGGTCCCCCTCTGCGTGCTATCGGTCCCGCTGCCACAACCCTCGGTCTGACTGGAGCTTAGACATGGAATGAACTCCCTATGCCTAAGCCAACCCATGAAACAAGCGTGCGGGCAGTCAATCGACCTGAGAGGTAGAATGCACAAGCCGGGGATTGGCTCGGTTGCCCTTACGTGCTACCGATCCTGCTGTCACAACCCTCGATCCGATTCGATCTTAGACTGGGAATGAACTCCGTATGCTTAGACTGGGGATGAACTCCGTATGCCTAAGTCAACCCATGAAACGAGCGTGCGGGCGCTCAGCCGGTCGAAGAGGCCAGCCAGAGAGGCATAATGCGCAAGCCGAGGATCAACCCGGTCCCTCTCTGCGTGCTGCCAATCCCGCTGTCGGTCTTGCTGTCACAACCCTCGGTCGGGCTGGGGCTTAGACATGGAATGAACTCTGTATGCCTAAGCCAACCCAAGGAACAAGCGTGCGAGTGCTCAGCCGGACGAAGAGGTAGAATGCGTAAGCTGGGGATTGGCTCGATCCCCTTCTGTGTGCTGTCGATCCTACTACTGGTCCTACTACCTTAACCCTCAATCCAGTCTGATCTTAGACTGGGAATGAACTCCGTATGCTTAAGCCAACCCACGAAACGAGCATGTGGGTGATCCACCGGTCGGAGAGGCAGAAACCGCAAGCTGGGGACCGACCCAGTCCCCCCCTCCGTGCTGTCGATCCTACTGCCGTAACCCTTGGTCCGGTCCGATCTTAGACTGGGAATGAACTCTGTATGCCTAAGTCAACCCACGAAACGAGCGTGCGGGTGCTGAGCCAGCCGGAGAGGCATAATGCGTAAGCCAGGGATCGGCCCGATCCCCCTCTACGTACTGCCGGTCTTGTTGCCAAAACCCTCGGTCCGACTGGGGCTTAAACATGGAATGAACTACCTATGCCTAAGCCAACTCATGAAACGGGCATGCGGGCGCTTAGCCGACTGGAGTGGCATAATGCACAAGCCGGGGATCGGCCTGGTCCCCACTGCGTGTTGTCGATCCTGCTACCGCAACCCTCGATCCGGTCCGATCTTAGACTGAGAATGAACTCCTTATGCTTAGACTGGGGATCAACTCCGTATGCCTAAGTCAACCCACGAAATGAGCGTGCGGGTGCTCAGTTGGTCGGAGAGGCATAATGCGCAAGTCGGGGATCAGCCCGGTCCCCTTCTTCGTGCTGTCGATCTCGCTGTCGGTCCCGCTATCACAACCCTTGGTCTAGTTGGGGCTTAGACATGGAATGAACTCCGTATGCCTAAGCCAACCCATGAAACGAGCGTGCAGGTGCTCAGTCGGCTGGAGAGGCAGAATGCGCAAGCTGAGGATTAGCCTGATCCCCCTCTGCGTGTTGTCGATCCTACTGCTGGTCCTATTACCGTAACCCTCGATCCGGTCTGATCTTAGACTGGGAATGAACTCCGTACGCTTAGACATGGAATGAACTCTGTATGCCTAAGCCAACCCATGAAACGAGCGTGCGAGCGATCAACCAGCCAGAGAGGCAGAAAGCACAAGTCAGAGACCGACCCGGTCCCCCCTACATGCTGTTGATCCTGCTACCGTAACCCTTGGTCTGGTTCGATCTTAGACTAGGAATGAACTCTGTATGCCTAAGCCAACCCATGAAATGGGCATGCGGTCGCTCAGCCGATCGGAGATGCAGAATGTGGAAGCTAGGGATCGGCCCGGTCCCTCTTACGTGCTGTCGATTCTGTTGCCATAACCCTCGGTCCAGTCCGATCTTAGACTGGAAATGAACTTCGTATGCTTAGACTGGGGATGAACTCCGTATGCCTAAGTCAACCCAAGAAATGAGCGTACAGGTCGTCAACCGGCCGGAGAGGCAAAAACCGCAAGCTGGGGATCGGCCCGATCCCCTCCTACGTGTTACCGATCCAGCTACAAGTCCTGCTACCGCAAACCTCGGTCCGGTCTAATCTTAGACAGGGAATGAACTTTGTATGCTTAGACATGGAATAAACTTTGTATGCCTAAGCCAACCCATGAAACGAGCATGCGGGCTCTCAACCGACCAGAGAGGTAGAATGCATAAGCTGGGGACCAGCCCGATCCCTCCTGTCTGCTGTCGATCCTACTGCCGCAACCCTCGATCCGATCTGATCTTAGACTAGGAATGAACTCCGTATGCCTAAGTGAACCCACGAAACGAGCGTACGGGCGCTGACCCAACCGAAGAGGCATAATGCGTAAGTCAAGGATCAGCCCGATCCCCCTCTGCGTGCTGCAGTTCCTGCTGCCACAACCTTCGGTCTGTCTAGGGCTTAGACATGGAATGAACTCCCTATGCCTAAGCCAACCCACGAAACGGGTGTACGGGCACTCAACCGGTCGGAGAGGCATAATGTGTAAGCCAGGAATCGGCTCGATCCCCTTGCGTGCTATCGATCCTGTTGCCGCAACCCTTGGTCTGGACCGATCTTAGACCGGGAATGAACTCCGTATGCTTAGACTGGGGATGAACTTCGTATGCCTAAGTCAACCCATGAATTGAGTATGCGGGCATTCAGCCAACCGGAGAGGTAGAATGTGCAAGCTGGGGATTGGTCCATTCCCCCCTACGTGCTGCCGATCCTGCTACTGGTCCTTCTACCGTAACCCTCAGTCCGATCCAATCTTAGACTGGGAATGAACTCCGTATGCCTAAGCCAACCCACGAAATGATCGTGCAGGCGCTCTGTCGGCCGGAGAGGTAGAATGCATAAGTCGGGGATCGGTCTGATCCCCCCTGCGTGCTATCAATACTGCTGTCACAACACTCGGTCTGATCCGATCTTAGATTGGGAATGAACTACATATGCCTAAGTCAACCCACGAAAGAGCGTTCGGGCACAGAGCCGATCGAAGAGGCATAATGCACAAGCCGGGGATCGACCCGATCCCCCTCTGCATGCTGTCGGTCCTGCTGCCACAACCCTCGATCTGGCTGGGGCTTAGACATGGAATGAAGTCCCTATGCCTAAATCAACCCACGAAATGAGTGTGCGGGTGCTCAGCTGATTGGAGAGGCAGAATGCGCAAGCCGGGGATCGGCTCGATCCCCCCTACGTGCTACCAATCCTGTTGTCGCAACCCTCGATCTGATCCGATCTTAGACTGGGAATGAACTCCATATGCTTAGATTGGGGATGAACTCCGTATGCCTAAGTCAACACATGAAATGAGCGTGCGGGCACTCAGCCGGTCGGAGAGGCATAATACGTAAACTGGGGATCAACTGGGTCTGCCTCTGCGTGCTACTGATCCCGCTGTCAGTCCTGCTACCATAACCTTCAGTCCGGCTGGGGCTTAGACATGGAATGATCTCCGTATGCCTAAGCCAACCCATAAAATGAGCGTATGGGCGCTCAACCGACCAGAAAGGTAGAATGCGCAAGCCGGGGATCGACCCGATCCCCCTTGCATGCTATCGATCCTACTGTCGCAACAGTCAGTCCGATCTGATCTTAGACTGGGAATGAGCTCCGTATGCCTAAGTCAACCCACAAAACGAGTGTTCAGGCATTGAGTCGGTCGGAGAGGCATAATGCACAAGTCGAGGATCGACCCAATCCCCTTCTGTATGCTGCCAGTCCTACTGCCACAACCCTCGGTACGGCTGGGGCTTAGAAATGGAATGAACTCCCTATGCCCAAGCCAACCCACGAAACAGGCGTACGGGCGCTCAGCCAGTCGGAGAGGCAGAATGCGCAAGTTGAGGATCGATTCGATCCCCCCTACGTGCTGCTGATCCTACTGTCGCAACCCTCGGTCTGGTCCAATCTTAGACTAGGAATGAACTCCATATGCTTAGACTGGAGATGAACTCCGTTTGCTTAAGTCAACCCATGAATCGAGCATGCGGACGCTCAGTCGATTAGAGAGGCAGGATGCGCAAGCCGGGGATTGAACGGGTGGTAGGTGGGTTCAAGCATATCTTCATATTCTACCATGCCAATGCCATTTTTATGGCTTGTAAATTCATACAATGGTCCCCTAAGCCTTCATGTGAAGTTTTGTGGCAAGACGACCCGTTTTCTTTTTTTCATGATTTTCAAAACTTTTTGCGGTTCGGGATTTTTTGAAAATTTTTTTAGTAAGAGTTTTGTCCCTAAATTTTGTAGCGGTGATCCTTGTATTTTTGTTGGCTAGTACAAAATAATTCAGCTAAAAACTCGATGTGGAGAAGATTTTGTGACCATTTGAAAAAAGTGTCCCCATTTCAGACACTTTAATGGCTACTGGCAGCAAACCTATAAAATCTCAAATGCCCTTTAAGGGCTCAAGGTTTGATGAGGGATAGGGGGTCAATATAAGGGCCAAGTACCAGCACCCATTGCACATCATTTGCGTACACCCCCCCGGCCCCCACAATCGTCAGAACCCCCAATGCCGCCAATTAGGCTCTCCGGCGATGCTTCGACGATGCTCCGTCGATGGTGCCCCGGGCGAAAAAAATGTGGCACCAGCACATGCTTGAGCCCAGCATGTGCACCGTGGCTTAAAATCTTAGACATGGAATGAACTTCGTATGCCTAAGCCAACCCACGAAACGAGAATGTGGGCACTCAGCCGGTCGGAGAGGCAGAATGTGCAAGCCGGGGATCGATCCGGTCCCCCCTACGTGATGTTGATCCTGCTGTCGCAACACTCGGTCCAGTCTGAACTTAGACTGGGAATGAACTCCGTATGCTTAGACTGGGTATGAACTTCGTATGCCTATGTCAACCCACAAAATGAGCATGCAGGTGCTCAGCCGGTCGGAGAGGCATAATGCGCAAGCCGGGGATCAGCCCGTTCCCCCTTTGTGTGCTACCGATCCCGCTGTCGGTCCTACTGCCACAACCCTCGGTTTGACCCGGGCTTAGACATGGAATGAACTCCGTATGCCTAAGCTAGTCCACGAAACGAGCGTGCGGGCCCTCAGCAGGCAGGAGAGGTAGAATGCGCAAGTCGAGGATCGACCCGGTCCCCCCTTGCGTGCTGTCAATCCTGCTGTTGTAACCCTCGGTCTGGTATGATCTTAGACTGGTAATGAACTCCGTATGCATAAGTCAACCCATCAAACAAGCGTACGGGCACTGAGCCGATTGAAGTGGCATAATGCGTAAGCCAGGAATCAACCCGATCCCCTTCTGTGTACTTTCGGTCCCGCTGCCACAACCCTCGATCCGACTGGGGCTTAGACATGGAATGAACTCTCTATGCCTAAGCCAACCCACGAAACGGGTGTACGGGTGCTCAACCGGTCGGAGAGGTAGAATGTGCAAGCCGGGGATTGGCCCGATCCCTCCTACGTGCTGCTGATCCTACTACAGCAACCCTCGGTCTGGTCTGATCTTGGACTGGGAATTGACTCCGTATGCTTAGACTAGGGATGAACTCTGTATGTCTAAGTCAACACATGAAATGAGCGTACGAGCGCTCAGTCGGCTGGAGAGGCTGACCGGAGAGGCATAATACACAAGTCGGGGATCAGCTCAATCCTCCTCTATGTGCTGCCGATCCCACTACCGGTCCTACTACCACAACCCTCAGTCTGGCTGGGGCTTAGACATGGAATGAACTCCGTATGCCTAAGCCAACCCACGAAACGAGTGTGCGGATGTCACGGGCTCTGACCTTAGACTTAGAAATCGTGTGGCCTTAGGCTTGGAATCTCCTCCTTTATGCCTAAGTCAGCCTAAAACACAAGCGTGCGGGCACTAGAACAATGGGAAGGGCTGATTACGCAAGTTAAAGTGAAACAGGATAAGAAGATAGAATTTTGGAAATGCGCTTGTATTCATTGAAACAAAAGTGTTTCATGGTGTACAAATGAGGGTGGAGCAGCCCTCTATTTATAGTTGAGGCTCCAGCTACAACTTAATGGCATATCTCTAGAATAAAGGCTAAAATCATGGGATTATACAGATTACAATCAATCAGGATGCTAACTCTTGATTTTTAAGGTCAACCAAATCTGCCAGGATGCTCTAGCTGATCCTACCTGCTTCCAGAAGCTTCCCTTGCGTGTCCAACACCTTGGGCCCTTCTGGATGTGGTGCGGGCAGCTTCTATGCCAGGCCTTGGTCTCATGGGCTGACCTGCAAGTTGGGCGGGCGTTTTGAACTCGTTTGTTAGGCTTTGCGCACAGATACCTGCCAACATGCCTGGTCTACGGGCCTTAACCTTTGGCTCGCCTGTTGGTGGGCCTAATGTGCCTGGCGCGCCCTCCTCCTCTGCACGTTGTTGATCCTGCTGCTGCTACCCTCAGTCTGATCTGATCTTAGACTGGGAATGAACTTCGTATGCTTAGACATGGAATGAACTCCGTATGCCTAAGCCAACCCATGAAACGAGCGTGCGGGCGATCAACCAGCTGGAGAGGCAGAAAAGCACAAGCCGGGGACCGGCCCAGTCCTCCCCCGTGTGTTGTTGATCTTGCTGTAGTAATCCTTGGTCCGGTCCAATCTTAAACTAGGAATGAACTCCATATGCCTAAGCCAACCCACGAAATGGGCGTGCGGGTGCTCAGCCGGTCGTAGAGGCAGAATGCACAAGTCGGGGATCGGCCCGGTCCCCCTACGTGCTACCGATCCTGCTGTTGCAACCCTCGATCCGGTCTGATCTTAGACTAGGATTGAACTCTGTATGCTTAGTCTAGGGATGAACTCTATATGCCTAAGTCAACCCACGAAATGAGCGTGCGGGCGTTCAACCGACCGGAGAGGCAGGATGCGTGAGCCATGGATCGAATGGGTGGTAGGTGGGTTCAAGCACATTTTCATATTTCTGCCATGCCAATGCCATTTTTATGGCTTGTAAATTCATACAATGGTCCCCTAAGCCTTCATGTGAAGTTTCATGGCAAGATGACCCATTTTCTATTTTTCAAGATTTTTGACACTTTTTACGGTTCGGGATTTTTTAAAATTTTTTTAGAAAGATTTTTGTCCCCAAATTTGTTAGAGGTGATCCTTGTATTTTTCTTGGCATGAACACAAAAATTCAGCTAAACACTTGAAATGGAGAAGATTTTATGCCCCATATGCCTAAGCCAACCCACGAAACGAGCGTGCGGACGCTCAACCGATCGGAGAGGCAGAATGCGCAAGCCGGGGACCGGCTCGATCCCCCCTGCTTGCTGTCGATCCTGCTGCTGTAACCCTCGGTCCGGTCCAATCTTAGACTGTGAAAGAACTCCGTTTGACTAAGTCAACCCATGAAACGAGTGTGCGGACGCTGAGTCGATCGGAGAGGCATAATGTGCCAGCCAGGGATCGACCCGATCCCCCTCTGCGTGCTGCCGATCCCTCTGCCATGACCCTCGGTCTGACTGGGGCTTAGAAATGGAATGAACTTCCTATACCTAAGCAAACCCATGAAACAGGCGTGCGGGCGCTCAGTCAGTCGGAGAGGCAGAATGCATAAGCCGGGGATCGGCCCGGTCCCCCCTGCGTACTGTCGATCCTACTGCTGCAACCCTCAATCCAATCCGATCTTAGATTGGGAATGAACTCTGTATGCTTAGACTGGGAATGAACTCTGTATGCCTAAGTCAACCCACGAAACGTGCGTGCGGACGCTCAGCCAACCAGAGAGGTAGGATGCGCAAGCCGAGGATCGAACTGGTCGTAGGTGGGTTCAAGCACATCTTCATATTTCTACCAAGCCAATGCCATTTTTATGGCTTGTAAATTCATACAATGGTCCCCTAAGCCTTCATGTGATGTTTCGTAGCAAGACGACCCATTTTCTATTTTTCATGATTTTTGAAACTTTTTACAGTTTGGGATTTTTTAAAATTTTTTTAGAAAGCTTTTTGACCCCAAATTTAGTAGAGATGATCCTTGTATTTTTTTTGGCATGCCCAAAAAAATTCAGGTAAAAACTCGAAGTGGAAAAGATTTTGTGGCCGTTTGAAAAAAGTGTCCCCATTTCAGACACTTTAATGGCTACTGGTAGCAAACCTTTAAAATCTCAAATGCTCTTTAAGGGGGTGTGAGTTCTAGAGGTTTGATAAGGGATAGGGGGCCAATATAAGGGCCAAGTACCAGCACCCATTGCACATCATGTGCGCACACCCACCTGGCCCCCCAATCATCGGAACCCCCTAATGCCGTCGGTTAGGCTCTCTGGCGATGCTCCAGCGATGCTCCGGTGATGGTGCCCTGGGCAAAAAAAATGTGGCACCAACACATGCTTGAGCCCAGCAAAAAAAATGCTAGTCTTGCTGCTGCAAACCTCGGTCTGATCCGACCTTAGACTGGGAATGAACTCTGTACGCTTAGACAAGGAATGAACTCTGTATGCCTAAGCCAACCCACGAAACGAGCGTACAGGTGCTCAGCTGACCGGAGAGGTAGAATGCGCAAGCTGGGGATCGACTCGATCCCCCCTACTTGCTGTAGATCCTACTCCTAGTCCTGCTGTCGCGACCCTCGGTCCGGTCCGATCTTAGACTGGGAATGAACTCCGTATGCTTAGACATGGAATGAACTTCGTATGCCTAAGGCAACCCACGAAACGAGCGTGCGAGTGCTCAGCCGGCCGAAGAGCCAGAATCTGTAAGCCAGGGACCGACCCATTCCCCCCTGCATGCTGTCGATCCTACTGCCGCAACCCTCGGTTTGGTTCGATCTTAGACTAGGAATGAACTCCGTATGCCTAAGTCAACCCACAAAATGAGCCTGCGGGCGCTGAGCCGGTCGGAGAGGCGTAATGCGTAAGCCATGGATCGGTCCGATCCCCCTTTGCGTGCTACCGGTCCCGCTATCACAACCCTCGATCCGGCTGGGGCTTAGACATGGAATAAACTCCCTATGCCTAAGCCAACCCACAAAATGTGCGTTTGGTCACTCAGTCGACCGGAGAGGCAGAATGCACAAGCTGGGGATCGGCCTGGTTCCCCCTGCGTGCTGCCGATCCTGCTACTGCAACCCTCAGTCTGATCCGATCTTAGACTAGGAATGAACTTCGTATGCTTAGACTGGGGATGAACTCCGTATGCCTAAGTCAACCCATGAAACGATCACGTGGGTGCTCAGCTGGTTGGAGAGGCCGGTCAGAGAGGTAGAATGCGCAAGTCAGGGATCGGCCCAGTCCCCCCCTGCGTGCTACCGATCCTGCTGCTGGTCCGCTACCGTAACCCTCAGTCCGGTCTGATCTTAAACTGGGAATGAACTCCGTATGCTTAGACGTGGAATGAACTCTGTATGCCTAAGCCAACCCACGAAACGAGCGTATGGTTGCTCAACCGGTCAGAGAGGCATAATGCGCAGGCCGAGCACCGGCTCGGTCCACCCTACGTGCTGTCGATCTTGCTGGTGCAACCCTTGGTCTGATCTGATCTTAGACTGGGAATGAACTCTGTATGCCTAAGTCAACCCACGAAACAAGCGTTTAGGCACTGAGCCAGTCGGAGAGGCATAATGCGCAAGCCAGGGATCAGCCCGATCCCCCTCTGCATGCTGTCGATCCCACTGCCATAACCCTCGGTCTGACTGGGGCTTAGACATTTGAATGAACTCCTTATGCCTAAGCCGACCCACGAAACGGGCGTGCGGGCGCTCAGCCAATCGGAGAGGCAGAATGCGCAAGTCGGGGATCGGCCCGATCCCCCCTGGGTGCTGTCGATCCTGCTGTCGTAACCCTCGGTCCGGTCTGATTGTGGACTGGGAAAGAACTCCGTATGCCTAAGTCAACCCATGAAATGAGCATGCGAGCGCTCAGCTGGCTGGAGAGATCGGCCGAAGAGGCATAATATGCAAGCCAGGGATCAGTCTAGTCCCCCTCTACGTGCTGTCGATCCTGCTGTCGGTCCTGCTGCCACAATCCTTGGTTCGACTGGGGCTTAGACAAGGAATGAACTCCGTATGCCTAAGCCAACCCACAAAACGAGCGTGCGGGTGCTCACCCAGTTGGAGAGGCAGAATATGCAAGCCGGGGATTGGCCCGATCCACCCTGCATGCTATCGATCCTACTGCTGGACCTACTGCCATAATCCTTGGTCTGATCCGATCTTAGATTGGGAATGAACTCTGTATGCTTAGACATAGAATGAACTCCGTATGCCTAAGCCAACCCACGAAATGAGCGTGCGGGTGCTTCGTCGATCGGAGAGGCAGAATGCGTAAGTCGAGGACCGGTTCGATCCCCCCTGCGTGCTGTCGATCCTGTTACTGCAACCCTTGGTCCGGTCTGATCTTAGACTAGAAATGAACTCCGTGGCCTAAGTCAACCCACAAAACGAGTGTGGGGGTGCTGAGTCGGCCGGAGAGGCATAATGCGCAAGTCGGGGATCGGCCCGATCACCATCAGCATGCTGTCGGTCCCACTACCACAGCCCTCAGTCCAGCTGGGGCTTAGACATGGAATTAACTCCCTATGCCTAAGCCAACCTTTGAAACGGGCGTACGGACGCTCAGCCGGCCAGAGAGGCAGGATGCGCAAGCCGGGGATCGAATGGGTGGTAGGTGGGTTCAAGCACATCTTCATATTTCTGCCATGCCAATGCCATTTTTATGGCTTGTAAATTCATTCAATGGTCCCCTACGCCTTCATGTGAAGTTTCGTGGCAAGACGACCCATTTTTTATTTTTCAAGATTTTTGAAACTTTTTGTGGTTCGGGATTTTTTAAAATTCTTTTAAAAAGAGTTTTGTCCCCAAATTTGGTAGAGGTGATCCTTGTATTTTTGTTGGCATGCATAAAAAATTCAGCAAAAAACTCAAAGTGGAGAAGATTTTGTGATCGTTTGAAAAAAGTGTCCCCATTTCAAACACTTTAATGGCTACTGGCAGCAAACCTGTAAAATCTCAAATGCTTTTTAAGAGGTGTGAGTTCTTGAGGTTTGATGAGGGATAGGGGCCCAATATAAGGGCCAAGTACCAGCACCCATCGCACATCATGTGAGCACACCCCCTCGGACCCCCTATTATCGGAACCCCCAATGTTGTCAGATAGGCTCTCTGACGATGGTGTCCCGGGTGAAAAAAATGCAGCACCAACACATGCCCGAGCCCAGCATGTGCACCATGGCTCAAACTCTTAGAATGGGAATGAACTCCGTATGCTTAGACATGGAATGAACTTCGTATGTCTAAGCCAACCCACGAAACGAGTGTGCGGGTGCTCAGCCGACTGGAGAGGCAGAATGGGCAAGTCAGGGATTGGCCCAATCCCCCTCTACGTGCTATAGGTCCCGTTGCCACATCCCTCGGTCTGTCTTGGGCTTAGACATGGAATGAACTCCCTACGCCTAAGCCAACCCACGAAACAGGCATGCGGATGCTCAGCCGGCCAGAGAGGCAGAATGCCCAAGCCGGGGATCGGCCCGGTCCCCCTCTGTGTGCTGTCGATCCTGCAGCCGTAACCCTTAGTCTAGTTCAATCTTAGATTGGGAATGAACTCTGTATGCTTAGACTAGGGATGAACTCCGTATGCCTAAGTCAACCCACAAAACGAGCGTGCGGGCGCTCAACCGACCGGAGAGGCAGAATGCGTAAGTCGGGGACCGGCCCGATCCCCCCTGCATGCTGTCGATCCTGCTGCTAGTCCTGTTACCACAAGCCTCTATCCGGTTTGATCTTATACTAGGAATGAACTTCGTATGCTTAGACATGGAATGAACTCCGTATGCCTAAGCCAACCCACGAAACGAGCTTGCGGATGCTCTGCCGACCAGAGAGGCAGGATGCGTAAGCTAGGGATCGAACGGATGGTAGGTGGGTTCATGCACATCTTCATATTTCTGCCATGCCAATGCCATTTTTATGGCTTGTAAATTCATACAATGGTCCCGTTCACCTTCACGTGAAGTTTCGTCGCAAGATGACCCATTTTTTATTTTTCACGATTTTTGAAACTTTTTACGGTTCGGGATTTTTTAAAATTTTTTTAGAAAGAATTTTGTCCCCAAATTTGGTAGAGGTGATGCTTGTATTTTTTTTGGCATGTACAAAAAAATTCAACCAATAACTTGAAGTGGAGAAGATTTTGTGACCGTTTGAAAAAAGTGTCCCCATTTCAGACATTTTAATGGCTACTGGCAGCAAACCTATAAAATCTCAAATGCTCTTTAAGGAGGTGTGAGTTCTTGAGGTTTGATGAGGGATAGGGGGCCAATATAAGGGCCAAGTACCAGCACCCATCGCACATCATGTGCGCACACCCTCGACCCCCCCAATCGTCGAAACCCCCAAAGCTGTCGGATAGGCTCTCCAGTGATGCTCCAGCGATGCTCCAGCGATGGTGCCCCGGGCAAAAAAAATGTAGCACCAGCACATGCTTGAGCCTAGCATGTGCACCGTGGCTCAAACTCTTAGACTAGGAATGAACTCCGTATGCCTAAGCCAACCCACGAAACGAGCGTGCGGGCACTCAGCCAGTTGGAGAGGTCGAATGCACAAGCTGGGGATCGACCCGGTCCCCCTCTACGTGCTGCAGGTCCCGTTGCCACAACCCTCGGTCTGGCTAGAGTTTAGACATGGAATGAACTCCCTATGCCTAAGCCAACACACGAAATAGGCATGTGGGCACTCAGCCGGTCGGAGAGGCAGAATCGTAAGCCGGGGATCGAGTTGGTCCCCCCTATGTGCTACCAATCTTGCTGCCCCAACCCTTCGTCTGGTTCGATCTTAGACTGGGAATGAACTCTGTAAGCTTAGACTGGGGATGAACTCTGTATGCCTAAGCCAACCCATGAAATGAATGTGCGGGCGCTCAGCCGACCGGAGAGGCAGAATGCATAAGCCGGGGATCGACCCGGTCCCCCTCTACGTGCTGTCGGTCGCATTGCCACAACCCTCGGTCCGACTGGGGCTTAAACGTGGAATGAACTCCCTATGCCTAAGCCAACACATGAAACGGGCATGCGGGCACTCAGCCGGTCAGAGAGGCAGAATGCGTAAGCTGAGGATCGGCTTGGTCCCCCCTGCGTGCTACCGATCTTACTGCTGCAACCCTCGGTTCGATTCGATCTTAGACTGGGAATGAACTTTGTATGCTTAGACTGGGGATGAACTCCGTATGCCTAAGTCAACCCACGAAACAAGCATGCAGCCACTCTGTCGATCAGAGAGGTCGGCCAGAGAGGCAGAACGTGCAAGCCAGAGATCGACCTGGTCCCCCCCAGCGTGCTGTCGATCCTGCTACTGGTCCTGCTGTCGCAACCCTCGGTTCGATCCGATCTTAGACTGGGAATGAACTCCATATGCTTAGACATGGAATGAACTCCGTATGTCATAACCCTCGGTCCCCCTCTATGTGCTGTCAGTCCTGCTGCCACAACCCTCGATTCAGCTGGGGCTTAGACATGGAATGAACTCCCTATGCCTAAGCCAACCCACGAAACGGGCGTACGGGCGCTCAGCCAGTCGAGGAGGTAGAATGCGTAAGCCAGGGATCAACCCGGTCCCCCCTGCTTGCTGCCGATCTTGCTGCTGAAACCCTCCGTATGCTTAGACCGGGGATGAACTCCGTATGCTTAGACCGGGGATGAACTCCATATGCCTAAGTCAACCCACGAAACGAGCGTTTGGGCGCTCAACTGGTCGGAGAGGCCAGCCGGAGAAGCATAATATGCAAGCCAAGGATCAACCCGATCCCACTCTACGAGCTATCGATCCTGCTGCCACAACCCTCGGTCCGACTGGGGCTTAGACATGGAATGAACTTTGTATGCCTAAGCCAACCCACGGAACGAGCGTGCGGGCTTTCAGCCGACCGGAGAGGTAGAATGCGCAAGCTAGGGACCGGCCCGGTCCCCCCCTGTGTGCTATCGATTCTGCTGCCACAACCCTCAGTTCGGTCTGATCTTAGACTGAGAATGAACTCCGTATGCCTAAGTCAACCCACGAAATGAGCATGCGGGTGCTGAGCCAGCCGGAGAGGCATAATACGCAAGCTGGGGATCGGCTCGATCCCCCTCTACGTGCTGTCGGTCCCGTAACCACAACCCTCGGTCCGGCTAGGGCTTAGACGTGGAACAAACACCCTATGGCTAAGCCAACCCACGAAATGGGCGTGCGGGCGCTCAGCCGACCGGAGAGGCAGAATGCGTAAGCCGGGGATCGACTCGATCCCCCTGCGTGTTGTCGATCCTGCTGCCATAACCCTCGGTCCAGTTTGATCTTAAACTGGGAATGAACTCCATATGCTTAGACTAGGGATGAACTCCGTATGCCTAAGTCAACCCATGAAATGAGCATGCGAACGCTCAGCCGACCAAAGAGGCAGGATGCATAAGCCAGGGATCGAACGGATGGTAGGTGGGTTCAAGCACATCTTCATATTTCTACCATGCCAATGCCATTTTTATGGCTTGTAAATTCATACAATGGTCCCCTACGCCTTCATGTGAAGTTTCATCGTAAGACGACCCGTTTTCTATTTTTCACAAATTTTGAAACTTTTTACAGTTCAGGATTTTTTAAAATTTTTTTAGAAAGAGTTTTGTCTCCAAATTTGGTAGAGGTGATCCTTTTATTTTTTTTGGCATGCAAAAAAACATTCAGCTAAAAACTCAAAGTGGAGAAGATTTTGTGACCGTTTGAAAAAAGTGTCCCCATGTCAGACACTTTAATGGCTACTGGCAGTAAACCTATAAAATCTCAAATGCTCTTTAAGGGGGTGTGAGTTCTTGAGGTTTGATGAGGGATAGGGGGCCAATATAAGGGCCAAGTACCAGCACCCATCGCACATCATGTGCGCACACCCCCCGGCCCACCAAACGTTGAAACCCTCAATGTCGTCGATTAGGCTCTCTGACGATGCTCAGACGATGCTCCGGCGATGGTGCCCCGGGGGAAAAAATGGCGGCACCTGCACATGCCTAAGCCCAGCATGTGCGTCGTGGCTCAAACTCTTAGACTAGGAATGAACTCTGTATGCTTAGACATGGAATGAACTCCGCATGCCTAAGCCAACCCACGAAACGAACGTGTGGGCACTCAGTTGGTCGGAGAGGCAGAATGTGCAAGTCGGGGATCAACCCAGTCCCCCTCTGCGTGCTATCAGTCCCGCTACCACAACCCTCGGTCCAGCTGGGGCTTAGACATGGAATGAACTCCCTGTGCCTAAGCCAACCCACGAAATGGGCGTGCGGGCGCTCGACCGGTCGAAGAGGCAGAATGCGAAAGCTAGGCATCAGCTCGGTCACCCCTGCATGCTGCCGATCCTGCTGTCGCAACCTTCGGTCCGGTTTGATGTTAGACTGGGAATGAACTCCCTACGCTTAGACTGGGGATGAATGCCGTATGCCTAAGTCAACCCACGAAATGAGCGTGCGAGCACTCAGCCGATCGGAGAGGCCAGCTGGTGAGGCAGAATGCGTAAGCTGGGGATCGGCCCAGTCCCCCCTTACGTGCTACTGATCCTGCTGCTGGTCCTACGGCCGCAATCCTCAGTCCCGTCCGATCATAGAATGGGAATGAACTCCATACGCTTAGACATGGAATGAACTCTGTATGCCTAAGCCAACCCACGAAACGAGCGTACGACCACTTAGCCGGCCGAAGAGGTAGAATGCACAAGCCAGGGACCGGTCTGATCCTCCCTGCGTGCTGTCGATTCTACTGTCGTAACCCTTGATCCGGTCTGATCTTAGACTGGGAATGAACTCCGTATGCCTAAGTTAACCAACGAAACAAGCATTCGGGCGCTGAGCCGACCGAAGAGGCATAATGCGCAAGCCAACGATCAACTCGATCCCCCTCTGCGTGCTGTCGGATCCGCTACCACAACCCTCGATCTGACTGGGGCTTAGACATGGAATGAACTCCCTATGCCTAAGCCAACCCATGAAACGGGTGTGCGGGCGCTCAGCCAACCGCAGAGGTAGAAAGCGCAAGTTGACGATCGACTCGATCCCCCCTGTGTGCTGCTGATCCTGCTGTCGCAACCCTTGGTCCATTTCGATCTTAGACTAGAATAAACTCCATATGCTTAGACTGGGAATGAACTCTGTATGCCTAAGTCAACCCATGAAATGACCGCGCGGATGTTCAGCCGATCAGAGAGGCCAACTGGCGAGGCAGAATGTGCAAGCTGGGGATCGACCCAATCCCCCCTACGTGCTACCGATCCTGGTGCTGGTCCTACGGCCGTAATCCTTGGTCCAGTCTGATCTTAGACTGGGAATGAACTCTATATGCTTAGACGTGGAATGAACTCGGTATGCCCAAGCCAACCTCCGAAATGAGCGTACGAGTGCTCAGCCGGTCAGAGAGGCAGAATGAGCACACCGAGAATCGACCTGATCCCCCCCTGCGTGCTGTCGATGCTGCTGCCGCAACCCTCGATCTGATCCGATCTTAGACTGGGAATGAACTCCATATGCATAAGTCAACCCATGAAATGAGCGTGTAGGCACCGAGCCGGCCGAAGACGCATAATGCACAAGCCAGGGATCGGCCCGATCCCCCTCTGCATGCTACCGGTTCAACTGCCACAACCCTCAGTCTGACTAGGGCTTAGACATGGGATGAACTCCCTATGCCTAAGCCAACCCACGAAACGGGCATGCGGACACTCAGCCGATCGGAGAGGCAAAATGCGCAAGTTGGGGATCGGTCCGATCCCTTCTGCGTGCTGCCGATCCTACTACCGCAACCCTCGGTCCGATCTGATCCTAGACTGGGAATGAACTCTGTATGCTTAGATTGGGGATGAACTCCGTATGTGCATGTCAACACATGAAACGAGCGTGCGGCCGCTCAGCCGGTCGGAGAGGAATAATGCATAAGTTGAGGATCAGCCCGGTCCCCCTCTGCGTGCTGCCGATCTCGCTGCCGGTCCTACTGCCACAACCCTCGGTTCGATTACGGCTTAGACATGGAATGAACTCCCTATGCCTAAGCCAACCCATGAAACAGGCATGGGGGCACTCAGCTGACTGGAGAGGCAGAATGCGCAAGTTGGGGATCGGCCCGGTCCCCCCTGCATGCTACCGATCCTGCTACCGCAACCCTCGGTCCAGTCCGATCTTAGACTAGGAATGAACTCCGTATGCTTAGATTGGAGATGAACTTCGTATGCCTAAGTCAACCCACGAAACAAGCGTGCGGGTGCTCAGCTGACCAGAGAGGCAGGATGCGCAAGTCGGGGATCGAAGGGGTGGTAGGTGGGTTCAAGCACATGTTCATATTTCTACCGTGCCGATGCCATTTTTATGGATTGTAAATTCATACAATGGTCCCCTAAGCCTTCATATGAAGTTTCACGACAAGATGACCCGTTTTCTATTTTTCACAATTTTCAAAACTTTTTACGGTTCGAGATTTTTTAAAA
Source organism: Durio zibethinus (assembly GCF_047325235.1). Classification (NCBI taxonomy): domain Eukaryota; kingdom Viridiplantae; phylum Streptophyta; class Magnoliopsida; order Malvales; family Malvaceae; genus Durio; species Durio zibethinus. The sequence goes on from NC_143165.1 coordinate 27,927,187, forward strand.
TTTTTTCAGAAAGAGTTTTGTCCCCAAATTTGGTAGAGGTGATCCTTGTATTTTTGTTGTCATGCACAAACAAATTCAACTAAAAACTCAAAGTGGAGAAGATTTTGTGACCCTTTGAAAAAAGTGTCCCCATTTTAGACACTTTAATGGCTACTGGGTAGCAAACCTATAAAATCTCAAATGCTCTTTAAAGGGGTGTGAGATCTCGAGGTTTGATGAGGGATAGGGGGCCAATATAAGGGCCAAGTACCAGCACCCATCGCACATCATGTGCGCACACCCCCCGGCCCCCCCAATCGTCGGAACCCCTAATGCCGCCGGTTAGGCTCTCCGGCGATGCCCTGGCGATGGTGCCCCGAGCAAAAAAAATACGACACCAGCATATGCTAGAGCCCAGCATGTACACCGTGGCTCAAAATTTTAGACTGGGAATGAGCTCCGTATGCTTAGACATGGAATGAACTCCATATGCCTAAGCCAACCGACGAAACGAGCATACGAGCACTCAACCGGCCAGAGAGGCAGGCTGCGCAAGCCGAGGATCGGCCAGCTCCCCCCTACGTGCTGTCGATCCTGTTCCCACAACCCTCGATTCGATCCGATCTTAGACTTGGAATGAACTCCATATGCATAAGTCAACCCACGAAACGAGCTTCCGAGCGCTGAGCCAGCCGAAGAGGCATAATACGCAAGCCGAGGATCGATCCGATCCCCCTCTGTGTGCTGTCGGTCCCACTGCCACAACCCTCAGTCTGACTGGGGCTTAGACATGGAATGAACTCCCTATGCCTAAGCCAACCCATGAAATGGACGTGCGGGCGCTCAGCTGATCGGAGAGGCAGAATGCACAAGTCGGGGATCGGCCTGGTCCCCCCTCATGCTGTCGATCCAGCTACTGCAACCCTCGGTTCGGTTTGGTCTTAGATTGGGAATGAACTCTGTATGCTTAAACTGGGGATGAACTCTGTATGCCTAAGTCATCCCATGAAACAAGCATGTGGGTGTTCAGTCGATCGGAGAGGCCTACCGGAGAGGCATAATACGCAAGCCGAGGATCAGCCCGGTCCCCCTCTGCGTGCTGTTGATCCCGCTGCTGAACCCGCTGCCGATCCTGCTGCCATAACCCTCGGTCAGGCTGGGGCTTAGACATGGAATGAACTCCGTATGCCTAAGCCAACCCACGAAATGAGCGTGCGAGCGCTAAGCAGGTAGGAGAGGCAGAATGCACAAGCCGGGGATCTGCTCGGTCCCCTCTGCGTGCTGTCGATGCTGCTGCTAGTCTTGCTGCCACAACCCTCGGTCCGGTTCGATGTTAGACTGGGAATGAACTCTATATGCTTAGACATGGAATGAACTCTGTATGCCTAAGCCAACCCATGAAACGAGCGTGCAGGCACTCAACTGATCGGAGAGCTAGAATGCGCAAGCCGAGGATCGACCCGATCCCCCTTTGTGTGCTGTCGATGCTGCTGCCACAACCCTCGGTCCGATCTGATCTTAGACTAGGAATGAACTCCGTATGGCTAAGTGAACCCACAATATGAGCGTGCGAGTGCTGAACCGGCCGAAGAGGCATAATGCGCAAGTCGGGGATCGACCTGATCCCCCTCTACGTGCTCTTAGTCCCGCTACCACAACCCTCGGTCGGACTGGGGCTTAGACATGGAATGAACTCCCTATGCCTAAGCCAACCCATGAAACGAGCGTGCGGGCGCTTAGCCGATCGAAAAGGTAGATGCATAAGCCAGGGATCGGCCCGATCCCTCTCGTGCTACCAATCCTGCTACCGTAACCCTCGGTCCGGTACGATCTTAGATTGGGAATAAACTCTGTATGCTTAGACTGGGGATGAACTCCGTATGCCTAAGTTAACCCATGAAACGAGCGTGCAGGCGCTCAATCGACCGGAGTGGTCGATCAAAGAGGCATAATATGAAAGCCGGGGATCAACCCGGTCCTCCTTTGCGTGCTGTCGATCCAGCTGTCGATCCTGTTGCAACAACAATCGGTCCGATTGGGGCTTAGACATGGAATGAACTCCGTATGCCTAAGCCAACCCATAAAACGAGCGTGCGGGCGCTCAATCGATCGGAAAGGTAGAATGAGTAAGCCGAGGATCGACTCGGTCCCCCTCTGCGTGCTGTCGATCCTACTGCTGGTCCTACTGTCACAACCCTTGATTCGGTCTGATCTTAGATTGGGAATGAACTCTGTATGCTTAGACATGGAATGAACTCCGTATGCCTAGGCTAACCCATGAAACGAGCGTGCAGGCCCTCAGCCAAACGGAGAGGCAGAATGCACAAGCCGGGGATCGTCCTGATCCCCCCTGCGTGCTGTCAATCCTACTGCCGCAACCCTCGGTCCGATTTGAGCTTAGACTGGGAATGAACTCCGTATGCCTAAGTCAACCCATAAAATGTGCGTGCGGGCGTTGAGCTGGCCGAAGAGGCATAATGCGTAAGCCAGGGATCGACTCGATCCCCCTCTACGTGCTGCCAGTCCCGCTGCCACAACCCTCGATCTGACTGGGGCTTAAACATTGAATGAACTCCCTATGCCTAAGCCAACCCAAGAAACGGGCGTGCGGGCACTCAGCCAGCTGGAGAGGCAGAATGCGTAAGTCGGGGATCGACTCGGTACCCCCTGCGTGCTGTCGATCCTACTGCCGCAACCCTCGGTCCGGTCTGATCTTAGACTGGGAATGAACTTCGTATGCTTAGACTGGGGATGAACTCCGTATACCTAAGTCAACCCACGAAACAAGCGTGCAGGCGCCCTGCCGGCTGAAAAGGCAGAAAGCGCAAGCTGGGGATCAACCTAGTCCCCCCTGCATGCTACCGATCCTACTGCTAGTCTTGCTACCACAACCCTCGGTCTGGTCCGATCTTAGACTGGGAATGAACTCCGTATGCCTAAGCCAACCCCCAAAACGAGCGTGCGAGTGCTCAGGCGGTCGGAGAGGTAGAATACGCAAGTTAGGGATCAGCTCGATCCCCCTGCGTGCTGTTGATCTTGTTGCTACAACCTTCGGTCCGGTCTGATCTTAGACTGGGAATGAACTCTATATGCCTAAGTCAACCCACAAAATGAGCGTGCAGGCACTGAGCTGGCCGGAGAGGCATAATGCACAAGTCGGGGATCGACCTGGTCCCCCTCTACGTGCTGCTGGTCCTGCTGCCACAACCCTCGGTCCGGCTTGGCTTAGACATGGAATGAACTCCCTATGCCTAAGCCAACCCACGAAACGGGCGTGCAGGCACTCAACCGATCGGAGAGGTAGAATGAGCAAGCCGGGGATCGGCCCGGTCCCCCCTGAGTGCTATCAATCCTGCTACCACAACCCTCGATCCAGTCCGATCTTAGACTACGAATGAACTCCGTATGCCTAAGTCAACCCACGAAATGAGCGTGCAGGCGCTGAGCCGACCAGAGAAGCATAATGTGCAAGTCGGGGATCGACCTGGTCCCCCTCTGCGTGTTGCTGGTCCTGCTGCCACAACCCTCGGTCCGACTGGGCTTAGACATGGAATGAACTCCCTATGCCTAAGCTAACCCACGAAACGGGCTACGGGCACTTAGCCGGTCGGAGAGGCAGAATGCGTAAGCCGGGGTTCAGCCCGGTCCCCCCTGCGTGCTATCGATCCTGCTGTCGCAACCCTCGGTCCGATCCGATCATGGACTAGGAATGAACTCTGTATGCTTAGACATGAAATGAACTTTGTATGCCTAAGCCAACCCATGAAATGAAAGTGCGAGTGCTCAGCCAGCCGGAGAGGTAAAACGCGCAAGCCGGGGATCGGCCCGGTCCCCCCCTCCGTGCTGTCGATCCTGCTACCACAACCCTCGGTCTGGTCTGATCTTAGACTGGGAATGAACTCTGTATGCCTAAGTCAACCCACGAAACGAGCATGCAGGCGTTGAGCCGGTCAGAGAGGCATAATGCGCAAGTCGGGGATCGACCCGATCCTTTTCTGTGTGCTGCTAGTCCTGCTGCCACAACCCTCGATCTGGTTGGGCTTAGACATGGAACGAACTCCCTATGCCTAAGCCAACCCATGAAACGGGCGTTCGGGTGCTCAGCCGATCGGAGAGGCAGAATGCGCAAGCCGGGGATCGGCCCGATCCCCCCTGCGTGCTGTCGATCTTACTGCTACAACCCTCGGTCTGGTCCGATCTTAGACTAGGAATGAACTTCGTATGCCTAAGTCAACCCACCAAATGAGCGTGCAGGCACTGAGCCGATCGGAGAGGCATAATGCACAAGTCGAGGATCAGCCCGATCCCCCTCTGCGTGCTATTGGTCCCGCTATGACAACCCTCGGTCCGACTGGGCTTAGACATGGAATGAACTCCCTATGCCTAAGCCAACCCACGAAACGGGCGCGCGGGCACTCAGCCGATCGGAGAGGTAGAATGCACAAGCCGAGGATCGGCCCGGTCCTCCTGCATGCTGTCGATCCTGCTGCTACAACCCTCGAACTGGTCTGATCTTAGACTGTGAATGAACTCCGTATGCCTAAGTCAACCCACGAAATGAGCGTGCAGGCGTTGAGCCGACCGAAGAGGCATAATGCGCAAGTCGGGGATCGGCCCAGTCCCCCTCTGCGTGCTGCTGGTCCCGCTGCCACAACCCTCGGTCCGGCTGGGCTTAGACATGGAATGAACTCCCTATGCCTAAGCCAACCCACAGAACGGGCGTGCGGGTACTTATCCGGCCGGAGAGGTAGAATGCGCAAGCCGAGGTTTGGCCCAGTCCCCCCTGCGTGCTATCAATCCTGCTGTCGCAACCCTCGGTCCGGTCCGATCATGGACTGGGAGTGAACTTTGTATGCTTAGACTGGGGATGAACTTCGTATGCCTAAGTCGACCCACGAAACGAGCGTGCAGGCGCTCAGTCGACCAGAGAGGCAGGATGCGCAAGCCGAGGATCGAACGGGTGGTAGGTGAGGTCAAACGTATCTTCATATTTTCTGCCATGCCAATGCCATTTTTATGGCTTGCAAATTCATACAATGGTCCCCTAAACCTTCATGTGAAGTTTCGTGGCAAGACGACCCATTTTCTATTTTTCATGATTTTTAAAACTTTTTACGGTTCGGGATTTTTTAAAATTTTTTTAGAAAGAGTTTTGTCCCCAAAATTGTAGAGGTGATCCTTGTATTTTTGTTGGCATGCACAAAAAAATTCAGCTAAAAACTCAAAGTGGAGAAGATTTTGTGATCGTTCGAAAAAAGTGTCCCCATTTTAGACACTTTAATGGCTATTGGCAGCAAACCTATAAAATCTCAAATGCACTTTAAGGGGGTGTGAGTTCTCAAGGTTTGATGAGGGATAGGGGCCCAATATAAGGGTCAAGTTTCATGCCCTGGGTGGGTGCGCCAGGCACATCAGGCGCACCAGTAGGTGAGCCAGAGGTTGAGGCCCGCAGACCAGGCGTGCTGGCGGGTATCTACGCGTAAAGCCTAGCAAACGAGTTCAGAACGCCCGCCCAACTTGTAGGCCAGCCCGTGAGACCAAGGCTTGGCATACAAGCTGCCCGCACCACATCCAGAAGGGCCCAAGATGCTGGACACGCAAGGGAAGCTTCTGGAAGCAGGCAGGATCAACAGCAGCATCTTGGCAGATTTGGTTGACCCTGAAAATTAGGAGTTAGCATCCTGATTGATTGTAATCTATATAATCCCATGATTTTAGCCTTTATTCTAGGGATATTGCCATTAAGTGTAAGCTAGAGCCTCAACTATAAATAGAGGGCTTCTCTTCCCTCATTTGTACACCATCAAACACTTCTAGTTTAGTGAATACAAGAGCATTTCCAAAATTCTGCCTTCTTATCCTGTTTCTCTTTAACTTGCGTAAGCAGCCCTTCCTGTTGTTCTAGTGCCCATACGCTTGTGTTTTAGGCTGACTTAGGCATAAAGAAGGAGATTCCAAGCCTAAGGCTGATCGGTTTCTAAGTCTAAGGTCGGAGCCCGTGACAGTTGGTATCAGAGCAAGTTCGATTCTGCATGTTTGTGTTGTGCAGGTTAGAGGAGATGGCATCCCAAAGTGACGCTGCTAACCAACAACCAGAGGCCCAGGAGCATGGGCGTGGAAGAGGGAGGAAAGCTAGTTCTAGAGATATCTGGTCTACCATGGACGGTAGGCTGGCCAAGGTGGAGGTGACCATGGGCGACATGGGGGAAAAGCTTGAGGGGGTAGAGACTCACATTCCATTGCTAGACTCCATGGGGGAAGAGATCAAAAGTGAGCTGCAAGCTGCTCTCAACAAAGGCTTGGATTGTTCACCCAAAAGAATCAGACCTTGGAGGCTGAAGTGCTGACCTTGCACGATGGCATGAAGGCCATGTGCCAGCGGATGGAGGAGCTTACCAGTGAGCTCGTTGCTTGCAAGACTGCCATTGGGAATGGCTTGTTTGCTGGAGTGTCCAAGTCCAGATTGGATGTCCCCAAGCCTAAGGAGTTCAAGGGGACGAGGGTGGCCAAGGAAGTAGATAACTACCTTTGGGGTATGGAGCAGTACTTCCAGGCCATGGGCATGCAATACGAGGTGATAAAGGTAAGCACCGCTGCTATGTATCTCACTGATGTAGCCTTATTGTGGTAGAGGCGTAGGTGTGATGATGTCAGGCATGGGAGCACCAAGATTGGAACCTAGATAGAGTTCCAAAAGGAGTTCAGAGAACAATTTTACCCGGAGTATGCTAATGATGAGGCACGGGTAAAGTTGCACAGGCTGAGCTAGCAAGGGGACATAAGGGAGTATGTCCAAAAATTCTCTGAACTGATGCTACAGATCTCAGATCTAGGTGAGAAGGATGCCTTATTTGCTTTCATGGATGGGCTGAAGCCATGGGTGAAGCATAAGCTACAAAGGAGAGGAGTTCATGACTTGGCTAACGCCATGACTACTACCAAGGCCTTGATAGAGTTCAAGCCTCTGAACAAGTTCGAGTCTACCAAGCCCAAGGGTAAGGGTAGGGATGATAGGGATTGAAAGAAGCAGTCCAAAGGGAAGGATCGTGATCGGGAGTCCAAAGATGAAGATCAAGACAGTTCAACCAAATATGGTGAGAGAAAGCCACCAGCAAGCAAGTGGAAAGCAAAAGGGGATCGAGAGCCACTAGCCTGCTACCTATGTGGAGGGAGCCACATAGCGCACAATTACCCATAAAAGGGCAAGCTGGCTGTTGTAGACAAGGAGTCTGATAAGGAGCCAGAGTCAAGGGTAGCAAAACTTAGGTCGTTGGTGCTCAATGCTATCCAGAGTAAGGGGAGTCACAAGCCAAAGGGCTTGATGTTTGTGGATCTGATGGTTGTGGGTTAGAAGGTGAGCGCACTGGTGGACATAGGTACCTCACATCTTTTTATTTCAGGTGATAGAGCCCGAAAGCTTAGACTAAAGGTGCAGAAAAGGACTGGTACCATCAAAATGATGAACTCTAAGGAAGTTCCAGCCATTGGAGTAGCGCGGGGAGTGGAGTTGTAGCTTGGAGACTGGAAAGGCAAGGAGACCATTGAGGTAATACACCTTGATGACTATGAGTTTGTGATTGGGTTGGATTTCCTTGTTCGGATTAATGCCCTCCTTGTGCCTTTTACCGGTTGTGTTTGCATCTTGGATGCACGGTGCCAATTCCTAATGCCATTGAAGAGAGGGTTTGGAGTTGGGTCGCGAGTGGTGTCAGCCATCCAATTTGCCAAGGTGATAAGCAGACAAGAAAACACCTTCTTGGCAGCCCTGAAATATGATAAGCCAAGGGAAAAGGAAACCGAGTCACCCTTGGAGGTGCTAAAGGTGCTGAAAACCTTTAGTGATGTGATGCCTACAAAGCTACCTAGCAAGCTACCACCTAAGAGAGAGGTGGACCAGAAGATCGCGTGTTCGAGGCCAAACCACCAGCTAGAGCCCTTACCGAATGTCTCCACTAGAGTTGGAAGAGTTGAGGAAGTAGCTCAAAGAGTTAGTTGATGTGGCTTCATTAGGCCATCGAAGGCACCCTATGGTGCACCAGTTCTATTTTAGTGCAAGCATGATGGGTCGTTGCGGCTATGCATAGACTATCGGGCCTTGAACAGGTTAACCATCAAGAATAAGTACCCCATCCCACTCATTACGGACTTGTTCGATCAACTTGGGAGCGCAAGGTGGTTCACCAAGCTGGATTTGAGGTCAAGCTACTATCAAGTCAGGATCGTGGAGGGAGATGAGCCAAAGACAGCATGTGTCACTCGGTATGGTTCGTATGAGTTGTTAGTGATGCCTTTCGGATTCACAAACGCCTCAGCAACATTCTGCACCCCTATGAATAAGGTACTTCAGTCATTCCTTGATCGGTTTGTTGTGGTTTATTTGGATGACATTGTGATCTACAGCCAGACTTTGGGAGAGCATGTAGACCACTTGAGACAGGTGTTCGAGGTGTTACGGGTGCACAAGCTATTTGTCAAGAGGGAGAAGTGCTCATTCACCCAGTAGGAGATCCCGTTCCTTGGCCACATAGTGGGAGGTGGCAAGATACTCATGGATGAAGGCAAGATACATGCCATCCTGGAGTGGCAACCGCTAGCCAAGGTCACTGAGTTGAGATCATTCCTTGGGCTGGTTAACTACTATAGGCGCTTCATCAAAGGTCACTCAGCAATAGCCACAACATTGACTGACTTGCTCGAGAAAGGGAAAGCATGGGAGTGGTGCACCGGGTGCCAAGAAGCCTTTGATAGGTTGAAGCGGGCTGTGATCGAGGAGCCAGTCTTGGCCTTGCCAGACCATGCCAAGCCGTATGAGGTGCATACGGATGCATCAAACTTTGCCATAGGGGGCGTGTTGATGCAGGAGGGACGTCCAGTTGTGTTCGAGAACAAGAAGCTGAACGAGATTGAGTGCAAGTACACGGTCCAAGAGAAAAAGATGACTACAGTGGTGCACTACTTGCGCACATGGTGCCATTACCTATTGGGGCCATGGTTTGTGGTTAGGATGGACAATGTGGCGACCAGCTACTTCCAGATGCAGAAGAAGCTATCCCCCAAGCAGGCGAGATGGTAAGATTTTCTTACGAAATTTGATTTCTAGATGGAGTACAAGCCGGGGTGGGAGAACCTAGTGGCAAACGCCCTGAGCAGGAAGGCTAACCTTGCTGCCATTAGCCAACTAGAGGGTCACTGGTGCCGCACATCAAAGAGGGACTTGTGCATGATCCTACAGCCAAGGCTTTGATGGAGTACGCCCAGCAAGGTAAGACTAGGCGATTTTGGTTGCAGGATGGCTTGCTGTACACCAGGGGAAGTAGACTGTTTATGCCATAGCATGGGAAGCTCTGCAAGGAAGTTTTACAAGAATGCCATGATTCAAGGTGGGCTGGACACCCCAGAGTGAGCCATACCTTGGCGTTGATCGAAGACCGGTACTACTGGCCGCACATGAGGGACGATGTGGAGGCCTATGTTAAGGCTTGTCTTGTGTGCCAACAGGACAAGGTGGAACTCAAGAAACTAGGCGATCTCTTGGAGCCATTGCCAGTGCTAGAGCGACCATGGGAGAGTGTTTCTTTGGACTTTATAGGTGGTCTACCCAAAGCAGAAGGGTTTGAAAGCATCATGGTAGTGGTGGACAGGTTTTCCAAGTATGGAATCTTCATTCCAGCAACCAAGGAGTGCCCAGCCGAGGAGGCAGCTCGATTGTTCCTAAAGAACATGGTTAAGTACTGGGGAGTGCCGAGGACCATTGTTAGTGATCGGGACGGGCATTTCACGGGTAGGTTCTGGACTGAGTTGTTCAAGCTGTTGGGGTCAGACTTGAACTTTTCCAGCAGCATGCATCCATAGACCGATGGGCAGATAGAACGAGTAAATGGATTATTGGAGGTCTACCTCAGGCACTATGTGAGTGCCATACAAAGGGACTGGCCAAAGCTGCTAGATATTGCATAGTTTTCCTATAACTTGCAAAGGAACGAGGCAACGAACCAGTGCCCATTTGAGGTTGTGATAGGGCAACAACCACTAACACCTGGTTCATTTGCTGCAGGTTATACAGGGCTGAATCCAGCAGCATATAAGTTTGCCAAGGCATGGCAGGAGCAAACTGACTTGGCCAGAGTTTGTCTACACAAGGCGGCCAAGAGGTCGAAGAAGTGGGCAGACCAGAATAGGCGGGACGTGCAGTTTCAGGTTGGAGACTTGGTGTTGGTGAAGCTGCATACCATTGTGCACCATAGGGGCCTGCACAAAGGCCTAGTCCGGAGGTATGAGGGACCTTTCCGAGTAGTCAAGAGGGTAGGCAAGGTTGCCTACAAGCTAGATATGCCACCCAAGCTGAGGGTACACTCGGTGTTCCATGTGAGCATGCTCAAGCCATTCCATGAGGATGAGGGAGATCCAGGATGGGTAGAGTCAAAACGTGTGCCATTGGGAGCAAGGGCCTTATATGAGAAAGAGGTCCATAGCATCATAGCTGATCGAGAGGTGAGACGAAAGAACTATCAGCCAAGACAAGAGTACTTGGTGCGCTAGAAGGGACTTCCAGATAGTGAGGCGAGCTGGGAACTAGCAGATGACTTATGGCAGTTCGAGGACCAGATCAGGTAGTACCATGTAGAAGACATAATGAGGGCATTGTGCAATCAGGTGAGGGCGAATGTCACACCCTGGGCAGGCACGCCAGGCACATCAAGCGCACCAGTAGGTGAGCCAGAGGTTGAGGCCCACAGATCAGGTGTGCTAGTAGGTATCTACACGCAAAGCCTAGCAAACGAGTTCAGAACGCCTGACCAACTTGCAGGCTAGCCCATGAGACCAAAGCCTGGCATACAAGCTACTCGCACCACATCCAGAAGGGCCCAAGGTGCTGGACACGTAAGGGAAGCTTCTGGAAGCAGGCAGGATCAGTAACAGCATCCTGGTAGATTTGGTTGACCCTGAAAATCAGGAGTTAGCATCCTGATTGATTGTAATCTATATGATCCCATGATTTTAGCCTTTATTCTAGGGATATTACCATTAAGTGTAAGCTAGAGCCTCAACTATAAATAGAGGGCTGCTTCTCCCTCATTTGTACACCATCAAACACTTTCATTTCAGTGAATACAAGAGCATTTCTAGAATTCTACCTTCTTATCCTGTTTCTCTTTAACTTGCGTAATCAGCCCTTCCCGTTGTTCTAGTGCCCGTATGCTTGTGTTTTAGGCTAACTTAGGCATAAAGGAGGAGATTCAAGCCTAAGGCCGCACGGTTTCTGAGTCTAAGGTCGGAGCCCATGACACAAGTACTAGCACCCATCGCACATCATGTGCGCACACCCCCCAATCGTCGGAACCCCCAATGCGGCCGGTTAGGCTCTTCGATGATGCTTCGACGATGGTGCCCCAAGGAAAAAAAAAAGTGGCACCAGCACATGCCCGAGCCCAGCATGTGCACCGTGGCTCAAAATCTTAGACTGGGAATGAACTCCATATGCTTAGACATGGAATGAGCTCCGTATGCCTAAGCTAACCCACGAAACGAGCGTGCGGGCACTCAGCCGATCGGAGAGGCAGAATGCACAAGTCAGGGATTGGCCCGATCCCCCCTGCATGCTGTCGATCTGTTACTGGTCCTGCTGTCGTAACCCTCGGTCCGGTCCGATCTTAGACTGGGAATGAACTCCGTATGCTTAGACTGGCAATGAACTTCGTATGCCTAAGTCAACCCACAAAACGAGCGTGCGGGCATTCAGCCGGTCGGAAAGGCCGGTCGAAGAGGCATATTGCGTAAGCCAAGGATCAGCTCGGTCCCCCTCTGCGTGTTGTCGATCCCCCTACTGATCCTGCTGCCACAACCCTCGGTCCGGCTGGGGTTTAGACATGGAATAAACTCCGTATGCCTAAGCCAACCCACGAAACGAGCGTGCTCAACCGGTCGAAAAGGCAGAATGAACAAAGTCCTGGACCGGCCCAGTCCCCCCTGTGTGCTGTTGATCCTGTGCTGGTCCTGCTGCCATAACCCTTAGTTCGGTATGATCTTAGACTAGGAATGAACTCCGTATGCTTAGACATGGAATAAACTCCGTATGACTAAGCCAACACACGAAACAACCGAAGAGGCAGAATGCGCAAGCTGGGGATCGGCTCGATCCCCCCTGCATGCTGTCAATCCTACTGCTGCAACCCTCAGTCCGATCTGATCTTAGACTGGAAATTAACTCCGTATGCCTAAGTCAACCCACGAAATGAGCGTGCATTCGTTGAGCTGACCGAAAAAGCATAATGCACAAGCCGAGGATCAGCCCGATCCCTCTCTGCGTATTGTCGGTCTCGCTGCCACAACCCTCGGTCCGACTGGGCTTAGACATGGAATGAACTCCCTATGCATAAGTCAACCCACGAAATGGGCGCATGGGCACTCAACCGGTCAGAGAGGCAAAATGCGTTAGTCGGGGATCGGTCCGGTCCCCTTTGGGTGCTGTTGATCCTGCTACCGCAACCCTCGGTCCGGTCCGATCTTAGATTGGGAATGAACTCCGTATGCTTAGATTGGGGATGAACTTCGTATGCCTAAGTCAACCCATGAAATGAGCGTGCGGGCGTTCAGCCGACCAAAGAGGCAGGATGCGCAAGCCGGGGATCAAACGGGTGGTAGGTGGGTTCAAGCACATCTTCATATTTCTGCCATGCCAATGCCATTTTTATGGCTTGTAAATTCATACAATGGTCCCTTAAGCTTTCATGTGAAGTTTCGTGGCAAGACGACCAGTTTTCTATTTTTCATGATTTTTCAAACTTTTTACGGTTCGAGATTTTTTAAAACTTTTTTAGAAAGAGTTTTGTCCCCAAAATTGGTAGAGGTGATCCTTGTATTTTTTTTGGCATGCACCAAAAAATTCAGTTAAAAACTCAAAGTGGAGAAGATTTTGTGACCATTTGAAAAAAGTATCCCCATTTTAGACACTTTAATGGCTACTGACAGCAAACCTATAAAATCTCAAATGCTCTTTAAGGGGGTGTGAGTTCTCAAGGTTTGATGAGGGATAGGGGGCCAATATAAGGGCCAAGTACCATCGCCCATTGCACATCATGTGCGGACACCACCCCGCCCCCCCCAATCGCCGAAACCTCTAACGCCGTCGGTTAGGCTGTCCGGTGATGCTCCGATGATGGTGCCCCGATCGAAAAAAATGTAGCACCAGCACATGCCCTAGCGCAGCATGTGCACCGTGACTCAAAATCTTAGACTGGGAATGAACTCCGTATGCTTAAACAGGGAATGAACTCCGTATGCTTAAGCCAACCCACGAAACGAGCGTGCGGGCGCTCAACTGACCGGAGAGGCAGAATGCGCAAGCCGGGGATCAGCTCGGTCCCCCCTATGTGCTATCGATCCTGCTGCTGCAACCCTCGGTTTGGTCTGATCTTAGACTGGGAATGAACTCCGTATGCATAAGTCAACCAACGAAATAAGCGTGCGGGTGCTGAGCCGATCGAAGAGGCATAATGCACAAGCCGGGGATCGGCCTAATCCCCCTCTGCGTGCTACTGGTCCCACTGCCACAACCCTCGGTCTGACTGGGGCTTAGACATGGAATGAAGTCCCTATGCCTAAGCCAACCCATGAAATGGACGTGCGGGCGCTCAGCCGGCCGAAGAGGTAGAATGCGCAAGCCGGGGATTCGCCCAGTCCCTCCTGCATGCTATCGATCCTGCTGTCGTAACCCTCGGTCCACTCTGATCTTAGACTGGGAATGAACTCCATATGCTTAGACTTGGGATGAACTCCATATGCCTAAGTCAACCCATGAAACGAGCGTGCGGGCGCTCAGCCGACTGGAGAGGCCGACCGGAGAGGCATAATGCACAAGCCAGGGATCAACCTGGTACCCCTCTACGTGCTGTCAATCCGGTTGCCAATACCCTCGGTCCGACTGGGGCTTAGACATGGAATGAACTCCATGCCTAAGCCAACCCATGAAATGAGAGTGCGGGCACTCAACCGGTCGGAGAGGTAGAATGTGCAAGCTAGGGATCGACCCGGTCCCCCCCTGTGTGCTGCCAATCCTGCTACTGGTCCGACTACTGCAACCCTCGGTCCGGTCTGATCCTAGACTGGGAATGAACTCCCTATGCTTAGACATGGAATGAACTCCGTATGCCTAAGCCAACCCACGAAACAAGCGTGCGTGCAGGCGTTCAGCCGGTCGAAGAGGCAGAATGCGTAAGTCAGGGATCGGTCCCGTCCCCCCTGCGTGCTGTCGATCCTGCTGCCGTAACCCTTAGTCTGGTCCGATCTTAGACTGGGAATGAACTCCGCATGCCTAAGTCAACCCACGAAATGAATGTACAGGCGCTGAGCCGATCGGAGAGGCATAATGCGCAAGTCGGGGATCAGCTCGATCCCTCTCTGCGTGCTACCGGTCCCGCTGCCACAACCCTCGATCCGACTGGGGCTTAGACATGGAATGAACTCCCTATGCCTAAGCCAACCCATGAAACGGGCGTGCGAGCACTCAACCGACCGGAGAAGCAGAATACGCAAGCCGAGGATCGACTCGGTCCCCCCTGCGTGCTTCGATCCTGCTGCGGCAACCCTCGGTCCGGTCTGATCTTAGACTGGGAATGAACTCCGTATGTTTAGACTGGGGATGAACTTCATATGCCTAAGTCAACCCATGAAACGAGCGTGCGATCGCTCAGTCGACCTGAAAGGTCGATCGAAGAGGCATAATGCGTAAGTCGAGGATCAGCCCGATCCCACTCTGTGTGCTACCGATCCGATTGTTGGTCCTGCTGCCACAACCCTCGGTCTGGTTGGGGCTTAGACATGGAATGAACTTCACATGCCGAAGCCAACCCAAGAAATGAGCGTGCGGGTGTTTAGCCGACAGGAAAGGTAGAATTCACAAGTTAGGGATCGGCTGCATCCCTCTCTGCGTGCTACCGATCCTGCTGCTGGTCCTGCAGTCACAACCCTCGATCCGGTCCGATCTTTGAATGGGAATGAACTCCGTATGCTTAGACATGGAATGAACTCCATATGCCTAAGCCAACCCACGAAACGAGCGTGTGGGTGCTCAACCGGCCGAAGAGGCAGAATGCACAAGCCGGGGACCG
Source organism: Durio zibethinus (assembly GCF_047325235.1). NCBI lineage: Eukaryota > Viridiplantae > Streptophyta > Magnoliopsida > Malvales > Malvaceae > Durio > Durio zibethinus. Next base: position 27,942,273 of record NC_143165.1, read on the forward strand.
ATTCGGTCCCCCCTGCATGCTGTCGATCCTGCTGCCACAACCCTCGGTCCGGTCTGATCTTAGAATGGGAATGAACTCCATATGCCTAAGTCAACCCATAAAATGAGTGTACGGGTGCTCGACCGACCAAAGAGGCATAATGTACAAGTCGAGGATCAGCCTGGTCACCCTCTACGTGCGGCTGATCCCCCTGTCAATTCTACTATGACAACCCTCGGTCTGGCTAGGGCTTAGACATGGAATAAACTTCGTATGCCTAAGCCAACCCACAAAACGAGCGTGCGGGGGCTCAGCCAGCCGGAGAGGCAGAATGCGCAAGTTGGGGATTGATTCAGTCCCTCCTAGCGTGCTGCTGATCCTGCTGCTGGTCATGCTACTGCAAACCTCGATCCGATCCAATCTTAGACTGGGAGTGAACTCCCTATGCTTAGACATGGAATTAACTCCGTATGCCTAAGCCAACCGATGAAATGAGCGTACGGGTGCTCAACTGGCCGGAGAGGCAGAATGCGCAAGTTGGGGACCGACTTGTTCCCCCCTGCATGCTGTCGATCCTACTATCGCAACCCTCGGTCTGGTTCGATCTTAGACCAGGAATGAACTCCGTATGCCTAAGTCAACCCACTAAATGAGCGTGCGGGCGCTGAGCTCGTCGGAGAGGCATAATGCGCAAGTCAGGGATCGGCCCAATCCCCCTCTGCGTGCTACCGATCCCGCTGCCACAACCCTTGGTCTGGCTGGGGCTTAGAAATGGAATTAACTCCCTATGCCATAACCCTCAGCCGATCGGAGCGACAGAATGCACAAGCCGGGGATCGAGCCAGTCGGCCGGAGAGGTAGAATGTGCAAGCCAGGGACTGACCCGGTCCCCCCGTACGTGCTATCGATCCTACTATCATAACCCTCGATCCACTCTGATCTGAGACTGGGAATGAACTCCGTATGCCTAAGTCAACCCACACAACGAGCATTCGAGCACTGAGCCTATCGGAGAGGCATAATGCACAAGCTGGGGATCGACTCGGACCCCTTCTGCGTACTGCCGGTCTCACTACCACAACCTTCGGTTCGGTTGGGGCTTAGACATGGAATGAACTCCCTATGCCAAAGCCAACCCGTGAAACAGGCGTACGGGCACTCAGTCGGCTGGAGAGGTAGAATTTTTAAGTCGAGGGTGGGCTCGGTCCCCCTGTGTGCTGTCGATCCTACTATCGCAACCCTCAGTCTGGTCCGATCTTACACTGGGAATGAACTTCGTATGCTTAGACTAGGGTTGAACTCCGTATGCTTAGACTGGGAATGAACTCCGTATGCCTAAGTCGACCCACGAAACGAGCGTTCGGGCGCTGCGCCGATCGGAGAGGCATAATGCACAAGCCGGGGACCAGCCCGGTCCCCCTCTGCGTATTGCCGGTCCCGTTGCCACAACCCTCGGTCTGGCTGGGGCTTAGACATGGAATGAACTCCCTATGCCTAACCCAACCCACGAAACGGGCGTGCGGGCGCTCAGCTAGCCGGAGAGGCAGAATGCGCAAGCCAGGGATCGGCCCGGTCCCCTCTGTATGCTGTCGCAACATTTGGTCCGGTCCGATCTTAGACTGGGAATGAACTCTATATGCTTAGACTGGGGATTAACTCCGTATGCCTAAGTCAACCCACGAAACGAGCGTGCAGGCGCTCAGTCGGCCAGAGAGGCATAATGCGCAAGTTGGGGACCGGTTCGGTCCCCCTACGTGCTGTCGATCTTGCTGCTACAACCGTCGATTTGATCCGATCTTAGACTAGGAATGAACTGCGTATGCCTAAGTCAACCCATGAAACGAGCGTGCAGGAGCTGAGCCGACCGAAATGGCATAACGTGCAAGTCGGGGATGGGCCCGGTCCCCTTCTACGAGTTATCGATCCCGCAGCCACAACACTTGGTTAGGCTGGGGCTTAGACATGGAATGAACTCTATATGCCTAAGCCAACCCATGAAATGAGCGTGCGGGCGCTCAGTCCGCCGGAGAGGCTGAATGCACAAGCCGAGGATCGACCCGATCCCACCCTACGTGCTATCGATCCTGCTGCCTCAACCCTCAATCCGATCAGATCTTAGACTGGGAGTGAACTCCGTATGCTTAAGTCAACCCACGAAATGAGTGTTCGGGCACTGAGCTGGCCGAAGTGGCATAATGTGCAAGTCGGGGATCGGCTCGGTCCCCCTCTGTGTGCTGTCGATCCCGCTACCACAACCCTCGGTCTGGCTGAGGCTTAGACATGGAATGAACCCCCGATGCCTAAGCCAACCCACGAAACGGGCGTACGGGTGCTCCGCCGACCGGAGAGGCAGAATGCGTATGCTGGGGATCGGCCCGGTCCCCCCTACATGCTGCCGATCCTGTTGCCGCAACCTCGATCCAGTCCAATCTTAGACTGGGAATAAACTCCGTATGCTTAGACTGGGGATGAACTCCGTATGCCTAAGTCAACCCATGAAATGAGCGCACGGGTGCTTAACCTGCGGGAGAGGCATAATACGCAAGCCGGGGATCAGCTCGGTCCCTCTCTGCGTGCTGTCAATCCCACTGTTGGTCTTGCTGCCACAACCCTTGGACCGATTGGGGATTAGACATGGAATGAACTCCATATGCCTAAACCAACCCACGACACGAGCGTGCGGGTGCTCAACCGATCGGAGAGGCAGAATGCGCAAGCCAGAGATCGGCCCGATCCCCCCTACATGCTATCGATCCTGCTGCTTGTCCTACTGCCGCAACCCTCGGTCCAGTCTGATCTTAGACTGGGAATGAACTCTGCATGCTTAGACATGGAATGAACTCCGTATGCCTAAGCCAACCCACGAAACAAGCGTACAGGCGCTCAACCGGCTGGAGAGGCAGAATGCACAAGCCGGGGTTCAGCTCGATCCCCCCTTGCGTGCTGTCGATCCTGCTACCGTAACCCTCGGTCCAGTCTAATCTTAGACTGGGAATGAACTCCGTATGCCTAAGTCAACCCACGAAATGAGCGTCCGGGCGTTGAGCTAGCCGGAGAGGCATAATGCGCAACCCAGGGATCGGCCCGGTCCCCCTCTGTGTGCTGCTGGTCCCACTGCCACAACCCTCGGTCTGGCTGGGGCTTAGACATGGAATGAATTTCCTATGCCTAAGCCAACCCACGAAATGGGCGTGCGGGTGCTTAACCAATTGGAGAGGCAAAAAGCGCAAGCCGGGGATCGACCCGTTTCTCCCTACGTGCTATCGATCTTGCTGCCACAATCCTCGGTCCAGTCCTATCTTAGACTGGGAATGAACTCCATATGCTTAGACTGGGGATGAACTCCGTATGCCTAAGTCAACCCACGAAATGAGCGTGCGGGCGCTCAGCCGACCAGAGGGGCAGGATGTGCAAGCCGGGGATCGAATGGGTGGTAAGTGGTTTCAAGCACATCTTCATATTTTTGCTGTGCCAATGCCTTTTTTATGGCTTGTAAATTCATACAATAGTCCCCTAAGCCTTCATGTGAAGTTTAGTGGCAAGACGAGCCATTTCTATTTTTCATGATTTTTGAAACTTTTTACGGTTTGAGAGTTTTTAAAATTTTTTTAGAAGGAGTTTTGTCCCCAAATTTGGTAGAGGTGATCCTTTTATTTTTGTTGGCATGCAAAAAAAAATTAGCTAAAAACTCGAAGTGGAGAAGATTTTGTGACCGTTTGAAAAAAGTGTCCCCATTTCAAACACTTTAATGGCTACTGGCAGCAAACCTATAAAATCTCAAATGCTCTTTAAGGGGGTGTGAGTTCTCGAGGTTTGATGAGGGATAGGGGGCCAATATATGAGCCAAGTACCAGCACCCATCGCACATCATGTGTGCACACGCCCCGGCCCCCCAATCATCGGAACCCCCAATGCCTCCGGTTAGGCTCTCCGGTGATGCTCCGACGATGGTGCCCCGGGTGAAAAAAATGCGGCACCAGCACATGCCCAAGCCCAGCATGTGCACCGTGGCTCAAAATCTTAGACTGGGAATGAACTCTATATGCTTAGACATGGAATGAACTCCGTATGCCTAAGCCAACCTATGAAATGAGCGTACGGGCGCTCAACCGACTAGAGAGGCAGAATGCGCAAGTCAGGTATCAGCCCGGTCCCCCTACGTGCTATCGATCCTACTGCCACAACCCTCCGTTTGGTTGGATCTTAGACTAGGAATGAACTCTATATGCATAAGTCAACCCACGAAACAAACGTGCGGGCGCTCAGCCGGCCGAAGAGGCATAATGCGCAAGACAGGGATCAGCTCGGTCCCCCTTTACGTGCTGTCGGTCCGCTGCCACAACCCTCGGTCCAACTGGGGCTTAGACATGGAATGAACTCCCTATGCCTAAGCCAACCCACAAAACGGACGTGTGGGCGCTCAGCCGGTCGGAGAGACATAATGCGCAAGCCGGGGATCGGCCTGGTCCCCCCTGCGTGCTACCGATCCTACTGCCGCAACCCTCAGTCCGGACCGATCGTAGACTGGGAATCAACTCCGTATGCTTAGATTTGGGATGAGCTTTGTATGCCTAAGTCAACCCATAAAACGAGCGTGTAGGCGCTCATCCGATCAAAGAGGCCGATCGGAGAGGCATAATGCGTAAGCCTGGGATCAGCCCAGTCCCCCTCTGCATGCTACCGATCCCGCTATCGGTCCTGCTGCCACAACCCTCGGTCCAGCTAGGGCTTGACATGGAATGAACTTCGTATGCCTAAGCCAACCCACGAAACGAGCGTGCGAGTGCTCAGTCGGTTGAAGAGGCAGAATGCATAAGTCAGGGACTGGCCCGGTCCCTCCTGCGTGCTGCTTATCCTACTACTGGTCCTACTGTCACAACCCTCGATCCGGTCTGATCTTAGACTGGGAATGAACTCCATATGCTTAGACAGGGAATGAACTCCGTATGCTTAAGCCAACCTATGAAATGAGTGTGCGGGTGCTCAGCCAACCGAAGATGCATAATGCTTAAGTCGAGGATCAGCCCGATCCCCTTCTGCATGCTGTCGATCTCGCTACCGGTCCTGCTGCCACAACCCTCGGTCCGGCTAGGGCTTAGACATGCAATGAACTCCGTATGCCTAAGCCAACCCATGAAACGAGCGTGCGGACGCTCAGCCGGTCGGAGAGGTAGAATGCGCAAGCCGAGGATTGGCCCGATCCCTCCTGTGTGCTGTCGATCCTACTACCGCAGCCCTCGATTTGGACCGATCTTAGACTGGGAATGAACTCTGTATGCTTAGATTGGGGATGAACTTCGTATGCCTAAGTCAACCCACGAAATGAGCATGTGGGTGCTCAGCTAGCCAGAGAGGCCAGCCCGAGAGGTATAATGCGCAAGCCAGAGATCAGCCAGGTCCCTCTCTGCATGCTGCTGATCCCGCTGTCAGTCCTGTTGCCACAATCCTTGGTCCAGCTGGGGCTTAGACATGGAATGAACTCCATATGCCTAAGCCAACCCCCGAAACGAGTGTGCGGGTGCTCAGCCGATCGGAGAGGTAGAATACGCAAGCCGAGGATCGACCTGGTCCCTCCCTGCGTGTTGCTGATCCTGCTACTAGTCCTACTATCGCAACCCTCGATCTGGTCTGATCTTAGACTGGGAGTGAACTCCGTATGCTTAGACATGGAATGAACTCCATAGGCCTAAGCCAACCCACGAAACGAGCGTGCGGGTGCTCAGCCGGCCGGAGAGGTAGAATACGCAAGTCGGGAATCCGCCCGGTCCCCCCTGCGTGCTGTCGATCTTGCTGCCGCAACCCTCGGTCCGATACGATCTTAGTCTGGGAATGAACTCCTTATGCATAAGTCAACCCATGAAACGAGAGTGCAGGCGTTGAGCCGGTCGAAGAGACATAATACGCAAGTTGGGGATCGGCCCGGTCCCCCTCTGCGTGCTGTAGGTCCCGCTACCAAAACCCTTGATCTGACTGGGGCTTAGACATGGAATAAAATCCCTACACCTAAGCCAACCCATGAAACGGGCGTGCGGCCACCCAACCGATCGAAGAGGTAGAATGCGCAAGCCAGGGATTGGCCCGATCCCCCCTAAGTGCTACCGACCTGCTACCACAACCCTCGATCCGGTCCGATCTTAGACTAGGAATGAACTTCGTATGCTTAGACTGGGGATGAACTTCGTATGCCTAAGTCAACCCACGAAATGAGCGTGCGGGCGCTCAGCCGACCAGAGAGGTAAAATGCACAAGTCGAGGATTAGCCTGGTCCCACCCTGCATGCTGCCGATCCAACTGCCGGTCCTGCTACCACCCTCGGTCCGATTGGGGCTTAGACCTGGAATGAACTCCGTATGCCTAAGCCAACCCATGAAACGAGCGTGCGGGCACTCAGCCGATCGGAGAGGCAGAATGCGCAAGCTGGGGATCAGCCCGATCCCCCTCTGCGTGCTAGCAATCCTACTGTTGGTCCTGCTACTGCAACCCTCGGTCCGGTCTGATCTTAGACTGGGAATGAACTCCGTATGCTTAGACATGGAATGAACTCCGTAAGCCTAAGCTGACCCACGAAACGAGCATGCGGGCACTCTACCGACCGGAGAGGCAGAATGCACAAGTCGGGGATCGGCCCGGTCCCCCCTGCGTGCTATTGATCCTGCTGTTGCAACCCTCGGTCTGGTCCAATCTTAGACTAGTAATGAACTCTGTATGCCTAAGTCAACCCATGAAATGAGCGTGCGGGCGTTGAGCCGGTCGGAGAGGCATAATGCGTAAGCCGGGGATCGACTCGGTCCCCCTCTGCGTGCTGTCGGTCCCGCTGCCACAACCCTCGGTTCGGTTGGGGCTTAGACATGGAATAAACTCACTATGCCTAAGCCAACCCACGAAACGGGCATGCGGGCGCTCAGCCGACCGGAGAAGCAGGATGCGCAAGCCAGGGATCGGCCCGGTCCCCCCTGCGTGCTGTCGATCCTGCTGCCACAACCCTCAGTCCAGTTCGATCTTAGACTGGGAATGAACTTTGTATGCTTAGACTGGGGATGAACTCCGTATGCCTAAGTCAACCTATGAAACGAGCGTGCGAGCGCTTAGCCGACCAGAGGGGCAGGATGCTTAAGCCGAGGATCGAAAGGGTGGTAGGTGGGTTCAAGCACATCTTCATATTTCTGCCATGCCAATGCCAATTTTTTGGAGTTTAAATTCATACAATGGTCCCCTAAGACTTCATGTGAAGTTTCGTGGCAAGACGACCCGTTTTCTATTTTTCACGATTTTTGAAACGTTTTATGATTTGGGATTTTGTAAAATTTTTATAGAAAGAGTTTTGTCCCCAAATTTGGTAGAGGTGATCCGTGTATTTTTCTTGGCCTGCACAAAAAAATTCAGCTAAAAATTTGAAGTTGAGAAGATTTTGTGGCCGTTTGAAAAAAGTATCCTCATTTCAGACACTTTAATAGCTACTGGCGGCAAACCTATAAAATCTCAAATGCTCTTTAAGGGGGTGTGAGTTCTCAAGGTTTGATGAGGGATAGGGGGCCAATATAAGGGCCAAGTACCAGCACCCATCGCACATCATGTGCGCACACCCCCCGGCCCCCCTAATCGTTGAAACCCCTAATGCCGCCAGTTAGGCTCTCCGATGATGCTCCGACGATGGTGTACCGGGTGAAAAAAATGCGGTACCAGCACATGCCCGAGCCCAACATGTGCACCGTGGCTCAAAATCTTAGACTGGGAATGAACTCCGTATGCTTAGACATGGAATGAACTCCGTATGCCTAAGCCAACCTACGAAACGAGCGTGCGGGCGCTTAGTCGGTCAGAGAGGCATAATGCACAAGACGGGGATTGGCCCGATCCCCCTCTGTGTGCTGCTGGTCCCGCTGCCACAACCCTCGGTCCAGTTGGGGCTTAGACATTGAATGAACTCCCTATGCCTAAGCCAACCCACGAAACGGGCGTGCAGGTGCTCAGCCAGTCGGAGAGGCAGAATGTGCAAGCCGGGGATCGGCCCAGTCCCCCCTGCATGCTGTCGATCCTGCTATCACAACCCTCGGTCTGGTCCGATCTTAGACTGGGAATGAACTCCGTATGCTTAGATTGGGGGTGAACTTTCTATGCCTAAGTCAACCACGAAACGAGCGTACAGGCGCTCAGCCGACCGGAGAGGCCGGCCTGAGAGGCATAATGCGCAAGCCGGGGATCAGCCCGATCCCCCTCTGCATGCTGTCGATCCCATCGTCGGTCCTGTTGCCACAACCCTTAGTCCGGCTAGGGCTTAGACATGGAATGAACTCCGTATGCCTAAGCCAACCCACGAAATGAGCGTACGGGCGCTCGACCGGTCGGAGAGGCAGAATGTGCAAGCCGGGGATTGGCTCGGTCTCTCCTGCATGCTATCGATCCTGCTATTGGTCCTGCTACAGCAACCGTTAGTCCAGTCCAATCTTAGACTGGGAATGAACTCCGTATGCTTAGATATGAATGAACTTCGTATGCCTAAGCCAACCCACAAAATGAGCGTACGGGCGTTCAGCCGACCGAAGAGGCAGAATGCCCAAGCTGGGGATCGACCCGGTCCCCCTGCGTGCTATCGATCCTGCTGCTGCAACCCTCGGTCCGGTCTGATCTTAGACTGGGAATGAACTCTGTATGCCCAAGTCAACCCACGAAACGAGCGTGCGGGCACTGAGCCGATCAGGGAGGCATAATGTGCAAGCCGGGGATCGGCCCGGTCCCCCTTCGCGTGCTACCAGTCCCGCTGCCACAACCCTCAGTCCCGTTGGGGCTTCGACATGGAATGAACTCCCTATGCCTAAGCCAACCCATAAAACGGGCGTGCGGGCGCTCAACCGGCCAGTGGGGTAGAATGCGTAAGCCGGGGATTGGCTCGGTCCCCCCCGCGTGCTGTCGATCTTGCTGTCGCAACCCTCGGTTTGGACCGATCTTAGACTGGGAATGAACTCCGTATGCTTAGACTGGGGATGAACTCCGTATGCCTAAGTCAACCCACGAAACAAGCATGCGGGCGCTCACCCGACCAAAGAGGCAGGATGCGCAAGCCAGGGATCGAACGGGTGGTAGGTGGGTTCAAGCACATCTTCATATTTCTACCATAACAATGCCATTTTTATGGCTTGTAAATTCATACAATGGTCCCCTAAGCCTTCATGTGAAGTTTCGTGGCAAGACGACCTGTTTTCTATTTGTCACGATTTTCAAAATATTTTACGGTTCGGGATTTTTTAAAATTTTTTTAGAAAACGTTTTGTCCCCAAATTTGGTAGAGGTGATCCTTGTATTTTTTTTGGTATGCACAAAAAAATTCAGCTAAAAGCTCGAAGTGGAGAAGATTTTGTGACCGTTTGAAAAAATTGTCCCCATTTCAGACATTTTAATGGCTACTGGCAGCAAACCTATAAAATCTCAAAAACTGTTTAAGGGGGTGTGAGTTCTCGAGGTTTGATGAGGGATAGGGGGCCAATATAAGGGCCAAGTGTCACACCTTGGGCAGGCGCGCCAGGCACATCAGGCGCACCAGCAAGCGAGCCAGAGGTTGAGGCCCGTAGACCAGGTGTGCTGGCGGGTTTTTGTGCGCAAAGCCTAGCAAACGAGTTCAGAACATCCGCCCAACTTTCAGGCCAGCCCGTGAGATCAAGGCCTGGCATACAAGCTGCCTGCACCACATCCAGAAGGGCCAAAGGTGCTGGACACGCAAGGGAAGCTTCTGGAAGCAAGTAGGATCAACAGCAGCATCCTGGCAGATTTGGTTGACCCTGAAAATCAAGAGTTAGCATCCTGATTGATTGTAATCTATATAATCCCATGATTTTAGCCTTTATTCTAGGGATATTGCCATTAAGTGTAAGCTGGAGCCTCAACTATAAATAGAGGGCTGCTCTTCCCTCATTTGTACACTATCAAACACTTCTGTTTCAGTGAATAAAAGAGCATTTCCAGAATTCTACCTTCTTATCTTGTTTCTCTTTAACTTGCGTAATCAGCCCTTCCTGTTGTTTAGTGCCCATACGCTTGTGTTTTAGGCTGACTTAGGCATAAAGGAGGAGATTCCAAGCCTAAGGCCGCACGATTTCTGAGTCTAAGGTCAGAGCCCGTGACAGTTGGTATCAGAGCAAGTTTGATTCTGTGTGTTTATGTTGTGCAGGTTAGAGGAGATGGCATCCCAAAGTGACGCTGCTAACCAACAACCAGAGGCCCAGGAGCATGGGTGTGGAAGAGGGAGGAAAGCCAGATCTAGAGATATTTAGTATACCATGGATGGTAGGCTGGCCAAGGTGGAGGTGACCATGGGCGACGTGAAGGAGAAGCTTGAGGGGGTAGAGACTCACATTGCATCGCTAGACTCCATGGGGGAGGAGATCCAAAGTGAGCTGTAAGCTGCTCTCAACAAAGGCTTGGACGTGTTCACCCAAAAGAATCAGACCTTGGAGGCTGAAGTGCTAACCTTCCGCGATGGCATGGAGGCCACACGCCAGCAGATGGAGGAGCTTACCAGTGAGCTTGTTGCTTGCAAGACTGCCATTGGGAATGGCATGTTTGCTGGAGTGTCCAAGTTTAGATTGGATGTCCCCAAGCCTAAGGAGTTCAAGGGGACTAGGGCGGCCAAGGAAGTAGATAACTACCTTTAGGGTATGGAGCAGTACTTCCAGGCCATGGGCATGCAAGATGAGGTGATAAAGGTAAGCACCGCTGCTATGTATCTCACTGATGTAGCCTTATTATGGTAGAGGTGCAAGTGTGATGATGTCAAGCATGGGAGCGCCAAGATTGGAACCTGGGCAGAGTTCCAATGGGAGTTCAGAGAACAATTTTACCCGGAGTATGCCGATGATGAGGTGCGGGCAAAGTTACGCTGGCTGAGCTAGCAAGGGGACATAAGGGAGTATGTCCAAAAATTCTCTGAACTGATGCTATAGATCTCAGATCTAGGTGAGAAGGATGCCTTATTTGCTTTCATGGATGGGCTAAAGCCGTGGGTGAAGCATGAGCTACAAAGGAGAGGAGTTCATGACTTGGCTAAAGCCATGACTACTACCGAGACCTTGATAGAGTTCAAGCCTCTGAACAAGTTCGAGTCTACCAAGCCCAAGGGTAAGGGCAGGGATGATAGGGATCAGAAGAAGTAGTCCAAGGGGAAGGATCGTGACTGAGAGTCCAAGGATAGAGATCGAGACCGTTCAACCAAGGATGGCGAGAGGAAGCCACCAGCAGGCAAGTGGTAAGCAAAGGGGGACCGAGAGCCACTAGCATGCTACCTATGTGGAGGGAGCCACATAATGCGTAATTACCTGTAGAAGGGCAAGCTGGCTGGTGTAGACAAGGAGTCTGACAAGGAGCCAGAGTCAGGGGTAGCAAAGCTTAGGTCGTTGGTGCTCATTGCTGTCCAGAGTAAGGGGAGCCGCAAGCCAAAGGGCTTGATGTTTACGGATCTGATGGTTGTGGGTCAGAAGGTGAGCGTACTAGTGGACATAGGTGCCTCACATCTTTTTATTTCAGGTGATAGAGCTCGGAAGCTCAGACTAAAGGTGCAGAAAGGGACTGGTACCATCAAAATGGTGAACTCCAATGAAGTTCCAGCCATTGAAGTAGCGCGGGGAGTGGAGTTACAGCTTGGAGACTGGAAAGGCAAGGAGACCATTGAGGTAATACCCCTTGATGACTATGAGTTTGTGATTGGGTTGGATTTCCTTGTTCGGATTAACGCCCTTCTTGTGCCTTTTGCCGATTGTGTTTGCATCTTGGATGCATGGTGCCAATGCCTAGTGCCATTGAGGAGAGGGTTTGGAGTTGGGTCGTGGGTGGTGTCAGCCATCCAATTTGCCAAGGCGGTAAGCAGACAAGAAGACACCTTCTTGGTAGCCCTAAAATATGATGAGCCAAGGGAGAACGAGATCGAGTCACCCTTGGAGGTGCTAAAGGTGTTGAAGACCTTTAGTGATGTGATGCTCGTAAAGCTACCTAGCAAGCTACCACCCAAGAGGGAGGTGGACCACAAGATCGAGCTGGTGTTCGAGGCCAAGCCACCAGCTAGAGCCCCTTACCGAATGTCTCCACTAGAGTTGGAGGAGTTGAGGAAGCAGCTCAAAGAGTTAGTTGATGCTGGCTTCATCAGGCCATCGAAGGCAACCTATGGTGCACCGATTCTATTTCAGTGCAAGCATGATGGGTTGTTGCGACTGTGCATAGACTACCGGGCTTTGAACAAGCTGACCATCAAGAACAAGTACCCCATCCCACTCATTGCAGACTTGTTCGATCAACTTGGGAGTGCAAGGTTGTTCACCAAGCTGGATTTGTGGTTAGGCTACTATCAAGTCAGGATCGCGGAGGGAGATGAGCCAAAGACAGCATGTGTCACTCGGTATGGTTTGTATGAGTTCTTGGTGATGCCTTTCAAACTCACAAATGCCCCAGCAACATTCTGCCCCCTTATGAACAAGGTACTTCAGTCATTCCTTGATCGGTTTGTTATGGTTTATTTGGATGACATTGTGATCTATAGCCAAACTTTGGGAGAGCATGTAGACCACTTAAGACAGGTGTTTGAGGTGTTGCGGGTGCACAAGCTGTTTGTTAAGAGGGAGAAGTGCTCATTCTCCCAGTAGGAGATCCCGTTCCTTGGCCACATAGTGGGAGGTGGCAGGATATGCATGGATGAAGGCAAGATACATGCCATCCTGGAATGGCAACAGCCAGCCAAGGTCACTGAGTTGAGATCATTCCTTGGGCTGGTCAACTACTATAGGCGCTTCATCAAAGGTCACTCAGCAATAGCCACGCCATTGACTGACTTGCTCAAGAAAGAGAAAGCATAGGAGTGGAGCGCAGGGTGCCAGGAAGCCTTTGATAGGTTGAAGCGGGCTGTGACTGAGGAGCCAGTCTTGGCCTTGCCAGACCATGCCAAGCCTTATGAGGTGCATACGGATGCATCAAACTTTGCCATAGGGGGTGTGTTGATGTAGGAGGGACGTCCAGTCACATTCAAGAATAGGAAGCTGAACGAGACTGAACGCAAGTACACGATCTAATAGAAGGAGATGACTGCAGTGGTGCACTGCTTACGCACTTAGTGCCATTACCTGTTGGGGTCGAGGTTCATGGTTAGGATGGACAATGTGGCAACCAGCTACTTTTAGACGCAGAAGAAGCTATCCCTCAAGCATGTGAGATGGCAAGATTTTCTTACGAAATTTGATTTCCAGATGGAGTACAAGCTGGGGTTTGTGAACCTAGTGGCAGATGCCCTGAGCAGGAAGGTTAACCTTGCTGCCATTAACCAACCAGAAGGGTCACTAGTGTCGCGCATCAAGAAGGGACTTGCGCATGATCCTACAGCCAAGGCTTTGATGGAGTACGCCCAGCAAGGTAAGACTAGGCGATTTTGGTTGTAAGATGGCGTGCTGTACACCAGGGGCAATAGACTGTTTATGCCATAGCACGGGAAGCTCCGCAAGGAAGTTTTGCAAGAATGCCATGATTCAAGGTGGGCTAGACACCCTGGAGTGAGTCGTACCTTGGTAATGATTGAGGATCGATACTACTGGCCGCACATGAGGGACGATGTGGAAGCCTATGTGAAGACTTATCTTGTGTGCCAATAGAACAAGGTGGAGCTCAAGAAACCAAGCGGTCTCTTAGAGCCATTGCCAGTGCCAAAGCAACCATGGGATAGTGTTTCTTTGGACTTTATAGTCGGTCTACCCAAAGTAGAAGGGTTTGGAAGCATCATGGTAATGGTGGATAGGTTTTCCAAGTATGGAATCTTCATTCCAGCAACCAAGGAGTGCCCAGCCGAGGAGACAGCTCGATTGTTCCTGAAAAACATGGTTAAGTATTGGGGAGTGTCGAGGACCATTGTTAGTGATTGGGACGGGCGTTTCATAGGTAGGTTCTGGACTGAGTTGTTCAAGCTGTTGGGGTCAGACTTGAAATTTTCCACCAGCATGCATCTGCAGACTGATGGGCAGACAGAACGAGTGAATGGACTATTGGAGGTCTACCTCAGGCACTATGTGAGTGCCACATAAAGGGACTGGCCAAAGCTGCTAGATATTGCGTAGTTTTCCTACAACTTGCAAAGGAGCGAGGCAACGAACCAGAGCCCATTTAAGGTTGTGACAGAGCAACAACCACTAACACCCGGTTCGATTGCTACAGGTTATACAGGGTTAAATCCAGCTACATACAAGTTTGCCAAGGCATGGCAGAAGCAAACTGACTTGGCCAGAGTTTGTCTACACAAGGCGGCCAAAAGGTCGAAGAAGTGGGCAAACCAAAATAGGTGGGACGTGCAGTTCCAGGTTGGAAACTTGGTGTTGGTGAAGTTGCATCCTATTGTGCGCCATAGGGGGCTGCACAAAGGCCTAGTCCAGAGGTATGAGGGACCTTTCCGAGTAGTCAAGAGGGTAGGCAAGGTTGCCTACAAGCTGGATATACCACCCAAGCCGAGGGTACACCTGGTGTTCCATGTGAGCATGCTCAAGCCATTCCATGAGGATGAGGGAGATCCAGGACGGGCAGAGTCAAAGCGTGCACCATTTGGAGCAAGGGCCTTATATGAGAAGGAGGTCCACAGCATCATAGCTGACCGAGAGGTGATACAAAAGAACTATCAGCCAAGACAAGCGTACTTGGTGCACTGGAAGGGACTTCCAGACAGTGAGGTGAATTGGGAACCAGCAGATGACTTATGGCAGTTCAGGGACCAGAATAGGTAGTACCATGCAGAAGACACAACGAGGGCATTACGTAATCAGGTGGGGGAAAATGTCACACCCTGGGCAGGCGTGCCAGGCACATCAGGCGCACCAGCAGGTGAGCCAGAGGTTGAGGCCCGTAGACCAGGCGTGCTGGCGGGTATCTAAGCGCAAAGCCTAGCAAACGAGTTCAGAATGCCCGCCCAACTTGCAGGCCAGCCCATGAGACCAAGGCCTGGTATACAAGCTGTCACACCACATCCAGAAGGGCCTAAGGTGCTGGACACACAAGGGAAGCTTCTGGAAGTAGGCAGGATCAGCAGCAGCATCCTGGTAGATTTGGTTGACCCTGAAAATCAAGAGTTAGCATCCTGATTGATTGTAATCTATATAATCCCATGATTTTAGCCTTTATTCTAGGGATATTGCCATTAAGTGAAAGCTGGAGCCTCAACTATAAATAGAGGGCTGCTCATTCCTCGTTTGTACACCATTAAACACTTCCGCTACAGTGAATACAAGAGCACTTCTAGAATTATGCCTTCTTATCCTATTTCTCTTTCACTTACGTAATCAGCCCTTCCTGTTCTTCTAGTGCCCGTACGCTTGTGTTTTAGGCTGACTTAGGCATAAAGGAGGAGATTCCAAGCGTAAGGCCGCACGGTTTCTAAGTCTAAGGTTGAAGCCCGTGACACAAGTACCAGCACCCATCGCACATCATGTGCGCACACCCCCCCAGCCCCCCCAATCGTCGGAACCTCCAATGCCGCCGGTTAGGCTCTCTGGTGATGCTCCGACGATGGTGCCCCGAGTGAACAAAATGCGGCACCAGCACATGCCCGAGCCCAACATGTGCACCGTGGCTCAAACTCTTAGATTGAGAATGAACTCCGTATGCTTAGACATGGAATGAACTCCATATGCCTAAGCCAACCCACGAAACGAGTGTGCGGGCACTCAGCTGACCAGAGAGGCAGAATCCGCAAGTTAGGGATCGACCCGGTCCCCCCTGCGTGCTGTTGATCCTGCTACCGCAACCCTCGACCCGGTCTGATCTTAGACTGGGAATGAACTCCGTATGCATAAGTCAACCCACGAAACAAGCATGCGGGTGCTGAGCCGACCAAAGAGGCATAATGCGCAAACAGGGGATTGGCCCGATCCCCCTCTATGTGCTGTCGGTCCCGCTGCCACAACCCTCGGTGTAGCTAGTGCTTAGAAATCGAATGAACTCCCTATGCCTAAGCCAACCCATGAAATGGGTGTGCGGGCGCTCAACCGGCCAGAGTGGTAGAATGCGCAAGCCAGGAATCGACCCCGTCCCCCATACGTGCTATCGATCCTGCTGTCGCAACCCTTGGTCCGATCCGATCTTAGACTGGGAATGAACTTCGTATGCTTAGACTGGGGATGAACTCCGTATGCCTAAGTCAACTTACGAAACGAGCGTACGAGCGCTCTATCGACCGGAGAGGCATAATACGCAAGCCAGGGATCAACTCGATCCCCCTCTGCATGCTACGGACCCCACTACTGATCCTGCTGGCACAACCCTCGGTTCAACTGGGGCTTAGAAATGGAATGAACTCCGTATGCCTAAGCCAACCCACGAAATGAGCGTGCGAGCGCTCAGCCGATCGGAGAGGCAGAATGCGCAAGTCAGAGATCGGCCCGGTCCCCCCTGCGTGCTGTTGATCCTGCTGCCGCAACCCTCGACCCGGTCTGATCTTAGATTGGGAATGAACTCCGTATGCATAAGTCAACCCACGAAACAAGCGTGCGGGTGCTGAGCCAGCCAAAGAGGCATAATGCGTAAGTCGGGGATCGGCCCGGTCCCCCTTGCATGCTGTCGATCCTACTGCTGGTCCAGCTGTCGCAACCCTCAATCCGGTCTGATCTTAGACTGGGAATGAACTCCGTATGCTTAGACATGGAATGAACTCCGTATGCCTAAGCCAACCCACGAAACGAGCATGCGGGAGCTCAGCCGGTCGGAGAGGCAAAATGCATAAGCCGAGGATCGACCCGGTCCCCCTCTACGTGCTGCCAGTCCCGCTGCCACAACCCTCGGTCTGATTATGGCTTAGACATGGAATGAACTCCTTATGCCTAAGCCAACCCACGAAATGGGCGTGCGGGCGCTCAGTCGGTCGGAGAGGCAGAATGCGCAAGCCGAGGATCGGTCCGATCCCCCTACATGTTACCGATCCTACTGCCGTAACCCTCGGTCCAGTCTGATCTTAGATTGGGAATGAACTCCGTATGCTTAGACTGGGGATAAACTCTGTATGCCTAAGTCAACCGACGAAACAAGTGTACGGACTCTCAGCCAACCAGAGAGACAGGATGCGCAAGTCGGGGATCGAACGGGTGGTAGGTGGGTTCAAGCACATCTTCATATTTCTATCGTGCCAATGCCATTTTTATGGCTTGTAAATTCATACAATGGTCCCCTAAGCCTTCATGTGAAGTTTCATGTCAAGATGACCCGTTTTCTTTTTTTCATGATTTTTGAAACTTTTTGCGGTTTAAGATTTTTTAAAATTTTGTTAGAAAGAGTTTTGTCCCCAAATTTGGTAGAGGTGATCCTTGTATTTATGTTGGCATGCACAAAAAACTTTAGCTAAAAACTCGAAGTGGAGAAGATTTTGTGACCATTTGAAAAAAGTGTCCCCATTTCAGACACTTTAATGGCTACTAGCAGTAAACCTATAAAATCTCAAATGCTCTTTAAGGGGGTGTGAGTTCTTGAGGTCTGATGAGGGATAGGGGGCCAATATAAGGGCCAAGTACCAGCACCCATTGTACATCATGTCCGGACACCCCCCAGCGCCCCCAATCACCGGAACCCCTAATACTACGATTAGGCTCTTCGTCGATGCTCGGTGATGCTCCGACGATGGTGCCCCCGGTGAAAAAAATGCGGCACCAGCACATGCCTGAGCCCAACATGTGCACCGTGGCTAAAAATCTTAGACTGGGAATGAACTCCGTATGCTTAGACATGGAATGAACTCCATATGCCTAAGCCAACCCACCAAACGAGCGTGCGGGCGCTCAGTCGACCGGAGAGGCAGAATGCACAAGCCGGGGATTAGCCCGGTCCCCCTCTACATGCTATCAATCCTACTGCCGCAACCCTCAGTCCAATTCGGTCTTAGACTGGGAATGAACTCCGTTTGCATCAGTCAACCCATGAAACGAGCGTGCGGGCGCTAAGCCGACCGAAGAGGGATAATGCGTAAGCCGGGGATCAGCCCGATCCCTCTCTGCGTGCTGTCGGTCCCGCTGCCACAACCCTTGGTCCAGCTGGGGCTTAGACATGGAATGAACTCTCTATGCCTAAGCCAACCCATGAAACGGGCGTGCGGGCGTGCAGCCGATCGGAGAGGTAGAATGCGCAAGCCGGGGATTGGGTCGATCCCCCATGCGTGCTGTCGATCCTGCTGTCGCAACCCTCGGTCTGATCTGATCTTAGACTGGGAATGAACTCCATATGCTTAGACTGGGGATGAACTTCGTATGCCTAAGTCCACCCACGAAACGTGCATGTGGGCACTCAGCCGATCGGAGAGGCATAATGCGCAAGCCAGGGATTAGCCCTGTCCCCTTCTGCGTGCTGCCGATCCCGCTGCCAGTCCTGCTGCCACAACCCTCGATCCCGTTGGGGCTTAGACATGGAATGAACTCCGTATGCCTAACCTAACCCACGAAACGAGCGTGCCGACGCTCAGCCAACCGGAGAGGGAGAATTCGTAAGCCGAGGATCGACCCGATCCTTTCGTACGTGCTGTCGATCCTGCTGTCGGTCCTGCTGTCACAACCCTCGGTCTGATCCGATCTTACACTGGGAATGAACTCCGTATGCCTAAGCCAACCCACGAAACGAGCCTGCGGGCGCTCAGCCAGTCGAAGAGGCAGAATGCTTAAGCTGGGGACCGACCCGGTCCCCCCTACGTGTTGTCGATCCTGCTGTCGCAACCCTCAGTCCAGTGTGATCTTAGACTGGGAACGAACTCCGTATGCCTAAGTTAACCCACGAAATGAGCGTGCGGGCGCTGAGCCGATCAGAGAGGCATAATGCGCAAGCCGAGGATGGACCTGGTCCCCCTCTACGTGCTACCAGTCCCGCTGCCACAACCCTTAGTCCAACTGGGGCTTAGACATGGAATGAACTCCCTATGCCTAAGCCAACCCATGAAATGGGCATGCGGACGCTCAGCCGTTCGGAGAGGCAGAATGCGCAAGTCGAGGATCGACTCGGTCCCCCCTGAGTGCTACCGATCCTGCTGTTGCAACCCTCGGCCTAGTCTGATCTTAGACTGGGAATGAACTCCGTATGCTTAGACTGGGGATGAACTCCGTATGCTTAAGTCAACCCATGAAACGAGCGTACGGGCGCTCAATCAACCAGAGACGTCGACCAGAGAGGTATAATCCGTAAGCAGAGGATCAGCCCGATCCCCCACTGCATGCTACCAATCCTGCTGCCACAACCCTTAGTCCGGTTGCAGCTTAGACATGGAATGAACTCTGTATGCCTAAGCCAACTGACGAAATGAGCGTACGGGCACTCGGCCAGCCAGAGAGGCAAAATGCGCAAGTCGGGGATCGGCCCGGTCCCTCCTTGCGTGCTGTCGATCCTGCTACTGGTCCTGCTGCCGTAACCCTCGGATCGATCCGATCTTAGACTGTGAATGAACTCCGTATGCTTGATAAAAATGAACTCTGTATGCCTAAGCCAACCCATGAAATGAGAGTGCGGGCGCTCAACAGGCCGAAGAGGCAGAATGCACATGTCGAGGACCGGCTCGGTCCCCCCTGTGTACTGTCGATCTTGTTGCCGCAACCCTCGATCCGGTTCGATCTTAGATTGGGAATGAACTCCGTATGCCTAACTCAACCCACGAAATGAACGTTTGGGTACTGAGCCGGTCGGAGAGGCATAATGTGTAAGCCGGGGATCGACCCGATCCCTCTCTGTGTGCTATCGATCCCTCCTTATGCCTAAGCTAACCCACAAAACGAGAGTGCGGGTGCTCAACCGGCCAGAGAGGCAGAATACGCAAGTCGAGGATCGGCCCGATCCCCCTTACGTGCTGTCGATCCTGCTGCGGTAACCCTCGGTCCGATCTAATCTTAGACTGGGAGTGAACTTCGTATGCTTAGACTGGGGATGAACTCTATTTGCCTAAGTTAACGCATGAAATGAGTGTGCGGGCGCCTAGCCGACCGGAGAGGCTGGTCGGAGAGGCATAATGCGTAAGCCGGGGATCAACCCGGTCCTCCTCTACTTGTTGTCGATCCTGCTGTCGGTCCTGCTGCCACATCCCTCGGTCCGGTTGGGGCTTAGATGTGGAATGAACTCTGTATGCCTAAGCCAACCCATGAAAGGAGCGTGCGGGTGCTCAGTCGACCAGAGAGGTAGAATGCGCAAGCCGGGGATCGACCCGATCCCCCATTGCATGCTACCAATCTTGCTACTGGTCTTACAGTTGCAACCCTCGATTCGGTCTGATCTTAGACTGGGAATGAACTCCGTATGCTTAGACATGGAATGAACTCGGTATGCCTAAGCCAACCCATGAAACGATCATGCGGGCACTCAGCCGGTCGGAGAGGTAGAATGCATAAGCTGGGGACCGGCCCAGTCCCCCCTGCATGCTGTCAATCCTACTGCCACAATGCTCGGTCTGGTTTGATCTTAGACTGGGACAGAACTCCGTATGCCTAAGTTAACCCACAAAATGAGAGTGTGGGAGGTAAGTCAGTCGGAGAGGCATAATGCGCAAGCCGGGGATCTACCCGATCTGTCTTTGTGTGCTGCCAAACCCATTGCCACAACCCTCGATCCGACTGGGGCTTAGACATGGAATGAACTCCCTATGCCTAAGCCAACCCACGAAACGGGCATGCGAGCACTCAATCGATCGGAGAGGCAGAATGCGCAAGCTGGGGATCGGCCAGATCCACCCTACGTGCTACCGATCCTGCTACCGTAACCCTCGGTCCGGTTCGATCTTAGACTGGGAATGAACTCCATATGCTTAGACTGGGGATGAACCCCGTATGCTTAAGTCAACCCACGAAATGAGCGTACGGGTGCTCAACCGGCCGGAGAGGCTGGTCGGAGAGGTAGAATACGCAAGTCGAGGATCAACTCGAACCCCCTGCATGCTGTCAATCCTGCTGCTGGTCCTGCTATCGCAACCCTTAGTCCGGTTCGATCTTAGACTGGGAATGAACTCTGTACGCTTAGACATGGAATGAACTCCGTATGCCTCAGCCAACCTACGAACGAGCGTGCGGGCGCTGAGTTGATCGGAGAAGCAGAATGCGCAAGCTGGGCACCAGCCCGGTCCCTCTTGCGTGTTCATGATCCTACTACCACAACCCTTGATCTGGTCCGATCTTAGACTGAGAATGAACTTTGTATGCCTAAGTCAACCCACGAAATGAGCATTCAGGAATTGAGCAGGCCGGAGAGGCATAATGTGCAAGAGAGGGATCGACTCGGTCCCCCTCTACTTGCTGTCGGTCCTGCTGCCACAACCCTCGGTCCAGCTGGGGCTTTGACATGGAATGAACTCCCTATGCCTAAGCCAACCCACAAAACGGGTGTGCGAGCGCTCAGCCGACCAAATAGATAGAATGTGCAAGTCAGGGATCAGCTCGGTCCCCCCTGCGTGCTACCGATCCTACTACCGCAACCCTCGATCCGATCCGATGTTAGACTAGGAATGAACTCTGTATCCTTAGACTGGGGATGAACTTCGTATCCCTAAGTCAACCCATAAAATGAGCGTGCAGACACTCAGCCAACCAGAGAGGTAGGATGCGCAAGCCGGGGATCGAACGGGTGGTAGGTGGATTCCACCACATCTTCATATTTCTGCCATGCCAATGCCATTTTTATGGCTTGTAAATTCATACAATGGTCCCCTACACCTTCATGTGAAGTTTCGTGGCAAGATGACCCGTTTTCTATTTTTCATGATTTTTGAAACTTTTTGAGGTTTGGGATTTTTTAAAATTTTTTTAGAAAGAGTTTTGTCCCAAATTTGGTAGCGGAGATCCTTGTACTTTTTTTGGCATGCAAAAAAAAATTCAGCTAAAAACTCAAAGTGGAGAAGATTTTGTGACTGTTACAAAAAAGTGTCCCCATTTCAGACACTTTAATGGCTATTGGCAGCAAACCTATAAAATCTCAAATGCTCTTTAAGGGGGCATGAGTTCTCAAGGTTTGATGAGGGATAGGGGGCCAATATAAGGGCCAAGTACCAGCACCCATCGCACATCATGTGCGCACACGCCCTGGCCCCCCAATCGTCGGAACCCCCAATACCGTCGGTTAGGCTCTCCGACGATGCTCCGACGATTATCCAGCGATGGTGCCTCGGGTGAAAAAAATGCAGCACCAGCACATGCCCAAGCCCAACATGTGCACCGTGGCTCAAACTCTTAGACTGGAAATGAACTTCGTATGCTTAGAAATGGAATGAACTCCGTATGCCTAAGCCAACCCATGAAACGAGCGTGGGGGCGCTCAGCCGACCGGAGAGGCAGAATGGGCAAGTCGAGGATCGGCCCAGTCCCCCTCTATGTGCTGCCGGTCCCGCTGCCACAACCCTCAGTTAGGCTGGGGCTTAGACATGGAATGAACTTCCTATGCCTAAGCCAACCCACGAAACGGGCGTACGGGCGCTTAGCTGATCAGAGAGGCAGAATGCGCAAGTCGGGGATCGGCCCGATCCCCCCTACGTTCTTCTGATCCTACTGCCGCAACCCTCGGTCTAGTTAGTTCTTAGACTGGGAATGAACTCTTTATGCTTAGATTGGGCATAAACTCCGTATGCTTAAGTCAACCCACGAAACAAGCGTACGGGTGCTTAGCTAGTCGGAAAGGCAAAATGCGTAAGCCGGGGATCGACCCGATCCCTCCCTGCGTGCTGTCGATCCTGCTACTGGTCTTGCTACCACAACCCTCAGTCCAGTCTGATCTTAGACTGGGAATGAACTCCATATGCTTAGACATGGAATGAACTCTGTATGCCTAAGCCAACCCACGAAACGAGCGTAGGGGCGCTCAGCCGATCGGAGAGGTAGAATGCGCAAGCCGGGGATCAGCCTGGTCCCCCCAGCGTGCTACTGGTCCCGTTGCCCCAACCCTCACTCCGACCAGGGTTAGACATGGAATGAACTCCCTATGCCTAAGCCAACCCACGAAACGGGCGTGTGGGCGCTCAGTCAGTCAGAGAGGCAGAATGCGCAAGCCGGGGATCGACCCGGTCCCCCCTGCATGCTACCGATCCTACTGTCGCAACCCTCGGTCCGGTTCAATCTTAGACTAGGAATGAACTCCGTATGCTTAGACTAGGGATGAACTCCGTATGCCTAAGTCAACCCATGAAACGAGCATGCGGGCACTCAACCGACCAGAGAGGTAGGATGCGCAAGCCGGGGATCGAATGAGAGGTAGGTGGGTTCAAGCACATCTTCATTTTTTTGCCATGCCAATGCCATTTTTATGGCTTGTAAATTCATACAATGGTCCCCTAAGCCTTCATGTGAAGTTTCATGGCAAGACGACCCGTTTTCTATTTTTCACAATTTTCAAAACTTTTTGAGGTTCGAGATTTTTTAAAATTTTTTTAGAAAGCGTTTCATCCCCAAATTTCGTGGAGGTGATCCCCATATTTTTTTTGGTATGCACAAAAAAATTCAACTAAAAACTCGAAGTGGAGAAGATTTTGTGACCGTTTGAAAAAAGTGTCCTCATTTCGGACATTTTAATGTCTACAGGCAGCAAACCTATAAAATCTCAAATGCTCTTTAAGGGGGTGTGAGTTCTTGAGGTTTGATGAGGGATAGGGGGCCAATATAAGGGCCAAGTACTAGCACCCATCGCACATCATGTGCGCACACCCCCCGGCCCCCCCAATCGTTGGAACCCCCAATGCCGTCGATTAGGCTCTCCGACGATGCTCCGGTGATGGTGCCCCGGGTGAAAAAAATGTGACACTAGCACATGCCTGAGCCCAGCATGTGCACCATGGCTCAAAATCTTAGACTGGGAATAACTCCGTATGCTTAGACATGGAATGAACTCCGTATGCCTAAGCCAACCCACAAAACAAGCGTGCAGGCGCTCACTCGGTCAGAGAGGCAAGATGCACAAGTCGGGGATCGACCCAGTCTCCCCCTGCATGCTGTCGATCCTGCTGCCACAACCCTCAGCCCGGTCTGATCTTA
This sequence comes from Durio zibethinus, assembly GCF_047325235.1. Lineage (NCBI taxonomy): Eukaryota > Viridiplantae > Streptophyta > Magnoliopsida > Malvales > Malvaceae > Durio > Durio zibethinus. The sequence continues at coordinate 27,966,218 of NC_143165.1, forward strand.
GACTGGGAATGAACTCCGTATGCATAAGTCAACCCACAAAACGAGCATACGGGCGCTGAGTCGGTCGATAAGGTATAATGCGCAAGATGGGGATCGGCCCAGTCCCCCTCTGCGTGCTGTGGGTCTCGCTGCCACAACCCTCGATCCGGTTGGGGCTTAGACATGGAATGAACTCCCTATGCCTAAGCCAACCCACGAAACAGGCATGCGGGTGCTCAACCGGTCGGAGAGGCAGAATGCGTAAGCTGGGGATCAGCCCGGTCGCCCCTGTGTGCTATCGATCCTGGTATCGCAACCCTCGGTCCAGTCCGATCTTAGACTGGGAATGAACTCCGTATGCTTAGACTGGGGATGAACTTCATATGCCTATGTTAACCCATGAAACGAGCGTGCGGGCACTCAGCCAAGGATTAGCCCGGTCCCCTTTTACGTGCTGCCAATCTCGTTGTCGGTCCTGCTACCACAACCCTCGGTCCGGTTGGGGGTTAGACATGGAATGAACTCCGTATGCCTAAGCCAACCCATGAAACGAGCGTACGGGTGCTCAGCCGATCGGAGAGGCAAAATGCGTAAGTCGGGGACCGGCTTGGTCCCCCATGCATGCTGTCGATCCTTCTGTTGGTCCTGCTGCTGCAACCCTCGGTCCGATCCGATCTTAGACTAGGAATGAACTCCGTATGCTTAGACATGGAACGAACTCCGTATGCCTAAGCCTACTCACGAAACGAGCGTGCGCGTGCTCAGCCGACCTAAGAGGCAGAATGCGTAAGCCGGGGATCGGCCTGGTCCCCCATACGTGTTGTCGATCCTGCTGTCGCAACCCTCGGTCCGATCTGATCTTAGACTGGGAATGAACTCCGTATGCCTAAGTCAACCCACGAAATGAGCGTACGGGCACTGACCCAGTCGAAAAGGCATAATGGGTAAGTCAGGGATCGGGCCGGTCCCGCTGCGTGCTGTCGATCCCGCTGCCACAACCCTCGACCTGACTGAGTCTTAGACATGGAATAAACTCCCTGTGCCTAAGCCAACCCATGAAACGGGTATGCCAATGCCATTTTTATTTCTTTTAAATTCATACAATGGTCCCCTAAGTCTTCATGTGAAGTTTCGTGGCAAGATGACCCGTTTTCTATTTTTCACAATTTTTAAAACCTTTTTCAGTTCGGGATTTTTTAAAATTTTTTTAGAATGAGTTTTGCCCCCAAATTTGGTAGAGGTGATCCTTGTATTTTTTCTGGCATGCAAAAAAAAATTCAGCTAAAAACTCAAAGTGGAGAAGATTTTGTGGCCATTTAAAAAAAGTGTCCCCATTTCAGACACTTTAATGTCTACTGGCAGCAAGCCTATAAAATCTCAAATGCTCTTTAAGGGGGTGTGAGTTCTTGATGTTTGATGAGGGATAGGTGGCCAATATAAGGGCCAAGTACCAGCACCCATCGCACATCATGTGCGCACACCCCTCGGCCCCCCCAATCATCGGAACCCCCAATGCCGCCGGTTAGGCTCTTCGGTGATGCTCCGACGATGATGCCCTGGCCGAAAAAAATGTGGTACCAGCACATGCCCGAGTCCATCATGTGCACCATGGCTCAAAATCTTAGACCGAGAATGAACTCCGTATGCTTAGACATGGATTGAACTCCGTATGCCTAAGCCAACCCACAAAACAAGCGTGCGGGTGCTCAGTCGACCGAAGAGGCAGAATGAGCAAGCCGGGGATCGACCCGATCCCCCCTGTGTGCTGTCAATCCTACTGCAGCAACCCTCGGTCCGGTCTGATCTTAGACTAGGAATGAACTTCGTATGCATAAGTCAACCCACAAAATTAGCGTACGGGCGCTGAGCCGACCGAAGAGGCATAATGCACAAGCCGGGGATCGGCCCAATCCCCCTCTACGTGCTGCTGGTCCTGCTGCCCCAACCCTCAGTCCGGTTGGGGCTTAGACATGGAATGAACTCTTTATACATAAGCCAGTCCATGAAACGGGCATGCGGGCGCTCAGCCGATCGGAGAGGCAAAATGCGCAAGCCGGGGATCGACCCGGTCCCCCCTGCGTGATGCTGATCCTGTTGTCGCAACCTTCGATCCTATCCGATCTTAGATTGGGAATGAACTTTGTATGCTTAGACTAGGGATGAACTCTGTATGCCTAAGTCAACCCACAAAATGAGCGTGTGGGCGTTCAGTCGGTCGGAGAGGCATAATGCACAACCCGGGGATTGGCTCGATCCCCCTCAGCGTGCTACCGGTACTGCTGCCACAACCCTCGGTCCGACTGGGGCTTAGAAATGGAATGAACTCCCTATGCCTAAGCCAACCCATGAAACGAGCGTGCGGGCGCTCAGCCGGTCGGAGAGGCAGAATCCGTAAGCCGAGGATCGATTCGATTCCCCTGCGTGCTGTCGACTTGCTACCGCAACCCTCGGTCCGGTCCGATCTTAGATTGGGAGTGAACTTCCTATGCTTAGATTGGGGATGGACTTCGTATGCCTAAGTCAACCCATAAAATGAGTGTGCGGGCGCTCAGCTGGTCGAAGAGGTAGAATACGCAAGTCGAGGATCGATCCGGTCCCTCCTGTGTGCTACCTATCCTGCTGCTGGTCCTACTGCCACAACCCTCAATCCGGTCTGATCTTAGACTAGGAACCAACTCTGTATGCTTAGACAAGGAATGAACTCAGTATGCCTTAGCCAACCCATGAAACGAACGTGCAGGCGTTCAGCTGACAGGAGATGCAGAATGCACAAGCCAGAGATCGGTGCGGTCCCCCCCTACGTGCTGTCGATCCTACTACCGCAACCCTCGGTCTGGTTTGATCTTAGACTGGGAATGAACTCCGTATACTTAGACATAGAATGAACTCTATATGCCTAAGCCAACCCATGAAACGAGCGAGCCGACGCTCAGCCGGTCGGAAAGGTAGAATGCACAAGCCAGAGATCGACGCGGTCTCCCTCGGTGTGCTGTCGATCCTGCTACTGCAACCCTCGGTCTGGTCTGATCTTAGACTGGGAATGAACTCTGTATGCCTAAGTTAACCAATGAAATGAGCGTGCGGGCGCTGAGGCGACCGGAGAGGCATAATGCACAAGCCGGGGATCGACCCGGTCCCTCTTTGCTTGCTGTCGGTCCCGCTGCCACAATCCTCAGTCCAGTTGGGGATTAGACATGGAATGAACTACCTATGCCTAAGCCAACCCATGAAACGGGCGTGCGGGCGTTCAGCCGACCGGAGAGGCAGAATGCACAAGCCGGGGATCGGTCCGATCCCTCCTACGTGTTGCCGATCCTGCTGCTGCAACCCTGGTCTGGTCCGATCTTAGACTAGGAATGAACTCCGTATGCTTAGATTGGGGATGAACTCCGTATGCCTAAGTCAACCATGAAACGAGCGTGCGGGCACTCAGTCGACCAGAGAGGCAGGATGCGCAAGCCGGGGATCGGACGGGTGGTAGGTGGGTTCAAGCACATGTTCATATTTCTGCCATGCCAATGCCATTTTTATGGCTTGTAAATTCATATAATGGTCCCCTAAGCCTTCATGTGAAGTTTCGTGGCAAGACGACCCGTTTTCTATTTTTCACGATTTTTAAAACTTTTTGCGGTTTGGGATTTTTTTAAAATTTTTTTAGAATGAGTTTTGTCCCCGAATTTGGTAGAGGTGATCCTTGTATTTTTTTTGGCTTGCATAAAAAAATTTAGCTAAAAACTCGAAGCGGAGAAGATGTTGTGACCATTTGAAAAAAGTGTCCCCATTTTAGACAGTTTAATGGCTACTGCCAGCAAACCTATAAAATCTCAAATGCTCCTTAAGGGGGTGTGAGTTCTCGAGGTTTGATGATGGATAGGGGGCCAATATAAGGGCCAGGTACCAGCACCCATCGCACATCATGTGTGCACACCCCCCCGGACCCCCAATCGTCGGAACCCCTAATACCGTCGGTTAGGCTCCCGATGATGCTCCGGTAATGCTCCAGCGATGGTGCCCCAGGGGAAAAAAATGCGGCACCAGCACATGCCCAAGCCCAGCATGTGCACTGTGGCTCAAAAACTTAGACTGTGAATGAACTCCGTATGCTTAGACATGGAATGAACTCCGTATGCCTAGGCCAACTCACGAAACGAGCGTGCGGGTGCTCAGCCGGTCGGAGAGGCAGAATGTGCAAGCCGAGGATCGACCCGATCCCCCCCTGCATGCTGTCGATCCTACTGCCACAACCCTCGATCCAGTCTGATTTAGACTGGGAGTGAACTCCGTATGCATAAGTCAACCCACGAAACGAGTGTGAGGGAACTGAGCCGATCGAAGAGGCATAATGCGCAAGTCGGGGATCGGCCCAGTCCCCCTCTATGTGCTACCGGTCCCACTGTCACAACCCTCAGTCCAGCTGGAGCTTAGACATAGAATGAACTCCCTATGCCTAAGCCAACCCACGAAATGGGCGTGCGGGTGCTCAGCTGACCGGAGAGGCAGAATGCCTAAGCCGGGGATCCACCTGGTCCCTCCTGTGTGCTGTCGATCCTACTACCGCAACCCTCGGTCTGGTCCGATCATAGATTGGGAATGAACTCGGATGCTTAGAGTGGGGATGAACTCCGTATGCCTAAGTCAACCCATGAAACGAGCGTGCGGGTGCTCTGCCAGTCGAAAAGGCATAATGCACAAGTCAGGGATCAGCCCGATCCCCTTCTGCATGTAGTCGATCCCGCTGCCAGTCCTGCTGTCACAACACTCGGTCCGGCTGGGGCTTAGACATGGAATGAACTCCGTATGCCTAAGCCAACCCATGAAACGAGCGTGCGGGCACTCAATCGGCCGAAAAGGCAGAATGCGCAAGCCGGGGATCAACCCAGTCCCCCCTGCGTGCTGTCGATCCTGCTGCTGGTCCTGCTGTAGCAACCCTTGGTCTGATCCAATCTTAGACTGGGAATGAACTTCGTATGCTTAGACATGGAATGAACTCCGTATGCCTAAGCAAACCCACGAAACGAGAGTGCGGGCGCTCAGCCAATCAGAGAGGTAGAACGCATAAGCCGAGGATCGACTCGGTCCCCCCTATTGCTGTTGATCCTACTGCCGTAACCCTTAGTCCGGTTCGATCTTAGACTGGGAATGAACTTCGTATGCCTAAGTTAACCCATGAAACAAGCGTGCAGGCACTGAGCCGACCGGAGAGGCATAATGCGCAAGCCGGGGATTGGCTCAGCCCCCTCTGCATACTATCGATCCCACTGCCACGACCCTCGATCCGGCTGGGGCTTAGACTTGGAATGAACTCCCTATGTTTAAGCCAACCCACGAATCGAGCGTGCGGGCGCTTAGTCGGCCGGAGAGGCAGAATGTGCAAGTTGAGATCAACCCGATCCCCCTGTGTGTTGCCGGTCCTGCTGTCGCAACCCTCCGATCTGATCTTAGGCTGGGAATGAACTCCGTATGCTTAGACTGGCGATGAACTCCGTATGCCTAAGTCAACCCATGAAACGAAAGTGCGGGCACTCAGTCGACTAGAGAGGCAGGATGCGCAAGCCAGGGATCGACCGGGTGGTAGGTGGGTTCAAGCACATCTTCATATTTCTGCCATGCCAATGCCATTTTTATGGCTTGTAAATTCATACAACGGTACCCTAAGCCTTCATGTGAAGTTTCGTGGCAAGACGACCCATTTTCCATTTTTCATTATTTTTAAAACCTTTTACGGTTCGGGTTTTTTTAAAATTTGTTTAGAAAGAGTTTTGTCCCCAAATTTAGTAGAGGTGATCCCTGTATTTTTGTTGGCATGCAAAAAAAAAATAAGCTAAAAACTTAAAGTGGAGAAGATTTTGTGATTGTTTGAAAAAAGTGTCCCCATTTCAGACACTTTAATGGCTTCTGGCAGCAAACCTATAAAATCTCAAATGCTCTTTAAGGGGGTGTGAGTTCTGGAGGTTTGATGAGGGATAGGGGGCCAATATAAGGGCCAAGTACCAGCACCCACCGCACATCATGTGCGCACACCCCCAAGCCCCCTATCGCTGGAACCCCCAATGTCGCTGGTTAGGATCTCCGATGATGTTCCAACGATGGTGCCCCGGGTGAAAAAAATGCGACACAGCATATGCCCGAGCCCAGCATGTGCATCGTGGCTCAAAATCTTAGACTACGAATGAACTCCGTATGCTTAGACATGGAATGAACTCCATATGCCTAAGCCAACACACGAATCGGACGTGCTGGCGCTCAGCCGGTCGGAGAGGCAGAATGTGCAAGTCAAGATCAACCCGATCCCCCCTGCGTGTTGTCGGTCCTGCTGCCGCAACCCTATGTCCGGTCTGCTCTTAGGCTGGGAATGAACTCCGTAAGCTTAGACTGGGGATGAACTCCGTATGCCTAAGTCAACCCACGAAACGAAAGTGTGGGCGCTCAGCCGACCAGAGAAGCAAGATGTGCAAGCCGGGGATCGAACGGGTGGTAGGTGGGTTCAAGCGCATGTTCATATTTCTGCCATGCCAATGCCATTTTTATGGCTTGTAAATTCATACAATGGTCCCCTAAGCCTTCATGTGAAGTTTCGTGGCAAGACGACCCGTTTTCTATTTTTCACTATTTTCAAAACCTTGTGCGGTTCGGGTTTTTTTAAAATTTGTTTAGAAAGAGTTTTGTCCCCAAATATGGTAGAGGTGATCCTTGTATTTTTGTTGGCATGCAAAAAAAAATCAGCTAAAAACTTAAAGCGGAGAAGATTTTGTGACCGTTTGAAAAAAGTGTCCCCATTTCAAACACTTTAATGGCTTCTGGCAGCAAACCTATAAAATCTCAAATGCTCTTTAAGGTGGTGTGAGTTCTGGATGTTTGATGAGGGATAGGGGGCCAATATAAGGGCCAAGTACCAGCACCCACCGCACATCATGTGCGCACACCCCCAAGCCCCCTATCGCCGGAACCCCCAATGCCGCTGGTTAGGATCTCCAACGATGTTTCGACGATGGTGCCCCAGGTGAAAAAAATGCGGCACCAGCATATGCCTGAGCCCAGCATGTGCATCGTGGCTCAAAATCTTAGACTAGGAATGAACTCCGTATGCTTAGACATGGAATGAACTCCATATGCCTAAGCCAACCCACGAATCAGACATGCGGGCACTCAGCCGGTCAGAGAGGCAGAATGCGCAAGTCAAGATCAACTCGATCCCCCCTGTGTGCTACCGGTCCTGCTGTCCCAACCCTCGGTCCGATCTGCTCTTAGGCTGGGAATGAACTCCGTAAGCTTAGACTGGAGATGAACTCCGTATGCCTAAGTCAACCCACGAAACGAAAGTGTGGGCGCTTAGCCGACCAAAGAGGCAGGATGTGCAAGCCGGGGATCGAACGGGTGGTAGGTGGGTTCAAACACATCTTCATATTTCTGCCATGCCAATGCCATTTTCATGGCTTGTAAATTCATAAAATGGTCCCCTAAGCCTTCATGTGAAGTTTCGTGGCAAGACGACCCGTTTTCTATTTTTCACTATTTCAAAACCTTTTGCGGTTCGGGTTTTTTTAAAATTTGTTTAGAAAGAGTTTTGTCCCCAAATTTGGTAGAGGTGATCCTTGTATTTTTGTTGGCATGCAAAAAAAAATCAGCTAAAAACTTAAAGCAGAGAAGATTTTGTGACCGTTTGAAAAAGGTGTCCCCATTTCAGACACTTTAATGGCTTCTGGCAGCAAACCTATAAAATCTCAAATGCTCTTTAAGGGGGTATGAGTTCTGGAGGTTTGATGAGGGATAGGGGGCCAATATAAGGGCCAAGTACCAGCTCGTACAGCACATCATGTGCGCACACCCCCCAGCCCCCTATTGTCGGAACCCCCAATGCCGCTGGTTAGGATCTCCGACGATGTTCCGACGATGGTGCCCCGGGCGAAAAAAATGCGGCACCAGCACATGCCCGAGCCCAGCATGTGCATCGTGGCTCAAAATCTTAGACTAGGAATGAACTCCGTATGCTTAGACATGCAATGAACTCCATATGCCTAAGCCAACCCACGAATCAGGCGTACGGGCGCTCAACCGGCCGGAGAGGCAGAATGCGCAAGTCAAGATCAACCCGATCCCCCCTACGTGCTGTCGGTCCGGCTACCGAAACCCTCGGTCCGATCTGCTCTTAGGCTGGGAATGAACTCCGTAAGCTTAGACTGGGGATGAACTCCGTATGCCTAAGTTAACCCATGAAACGAAAGTGTGGGCGCTCAGCCGACCGGAGAGGTAGGATGTGCAAGCCGGGGATGGAACGGGTGGTAGGTGGGTTCAAGCACATCTTCATATTTCTGCCATGCCAATGCCATTTTTATGGCTTGTAAATTCATACAATGGTCACCTAAGCCTTCATGTGAAGTTTCGTGGCAAGACGACCCGTTTTCTATTTTTCACTATTTTCAAAACCTTTTGCGGTTCGGGTTTCTTTAAAATTTTTTTAGAAAGAGTCTTGTTCCCAAATTTGGTAGAGTGATCGTTGTATTTTTTTTTGCGTGCACAAAAAAAATTCAGCTAAAAACTCAAAGTGGAGAAGATTTTGTGACTGTTTGGAAAAAGTGTCCCCATTTCAGACGCTTTAATGGCTACTGGTAGCAAACTAATAAAATCTCAAATGCTCTTTAAGGGGGTGTGAGTTCTCAAGGTTTGATGAGGTATAGAGGGCCAATATAAGGGCCAAGTACCAGCACCCATCGCACATCATGTGCGCACACCCCCCGACCCCTCCAATCACCGGAACCCCCAATGCCGTTGGTTAGGCTCTCCGGCGATGCTCCGGTGATGGTGCCTCGGGTGAAACAAATGCGGCACCAGCACAAGCCCTAGCCCAGCATGTGCACCTGGCTCAAAATCTTAGATTGGGAATGAACTCTGTATGCTTAGACATGGAATGAACTCCATATGCCTAAGCCAACCCATGAAATGAGCGTGTGGGCGCTCAGCAAACCGGCGAGGCAGAATGCGTAAATCGGGGATCGGCCCGGTCCCCCTCTATGTGCTGTCAATCTTGCTGCAGCAACCCTCGGTCCGGTTTGATCTTAGACTGGGAATGAACTCCGTATGCATAAGTCGACCCACAGAACGAGCGTGCGGGCACTGACCCGGCCGAAGAGGCATAATGCGCAAGCCAGGGATCGACTCGATCCCCCTCTACATGCTGCCAGTCCCGCTGCCACAACCCTCGGTTCGGTTAGGGCTTAGACATGGAATGAACTCTTTATGCCTAAGCCAACCAATGAAACGGGCGTGCCGGCGCTCAGCCAGTTTAAGAGGTAGAATGCGCAAGTCGGGGATCGACCCGGTCCCCCCTGCGTGCTACCGATCCTGCTACCACAACCCTCGGTCTGATCTAATCTTAGATTCGGAATGAACTCCGTATGCTTAGACTGGGGATGAACTTCGTATGCCTAAGTCAACTCACGAAACGAGCGTGCGGGCGCTCAGGCAGTCGGAGAGGCATAATGCACAAGATGGGGATCAGCCTGACCCCCCTGCATGCTGTCGATCCTGCTGTCGCAACCCTCGGTCTGATCCGATGTTAGACTAGGAATGAACTCCGTATGCATAAGACAAGCCATGAAACGAGCTTGCGGGCCCTGAGCCAGCTGAAGAGGCATAATGCATAAGCTAGGGATCAGCCCGGTCCCCTTCTGCGTGCTGTCGGTCCCGCTGCCACAGCCCTTGGTCCGGTTGGGGCTTAGACATGGAATGAACTCCCTATGCCTAAGCCAACCCACGAAATGGGTGTGCGGTCGCTTAGCCGACCAAAGAGGCAGAATCCGTAAGCTAGGGATTGGCCCGATCCACCCTACGAGCTATCGATCCTGCTATCGCAACCCTCGGTCCGGTTTAATCTTATACCGAGAATGAACTCCGTATGCTTAGACTGGTGATGAACTCCGTATGCCAACCCACGGAACGAGCGTACGAGTGCTCAGCCTGTCGTAGAGGTTGGCCGAAAGGCGTAATGCGCAAGTTGGGGATCAACCCGGTCCCCCTCTATGTGCTACCGATCCCGTAGTCGGTCCTGCTGCCACAACCCTCAGTTCGACTGGGCCTTAGACATGGAATGAACTCTGTATGCCTAAGCCAACCTATGGAACAAGTGTACGGGTGCTCAACCGACCGGAGAGGTAGAATGTGTAAGCCGGGGATTGGCCCGGTCCCTTCCTGCGTACTGCCGATCCTTCTACTGGTCTTGCTACCGCAACCCACGGTCCGATCTGACCTTAGGTTGGGAATGAACTCCGTATGCTTAGACATGGAATGAACTCCGTATGCCTAAGCTGGGGATCGGCACGGTCCCCCTCTGCGTGTTGTCGATCCCACTACCACAACCCTCGGTCTGACTGGGGCTGAGACATGGAATGAACTCCCTATGCCTAAGCCAACCCACGAAACGGGCGTGCGGTTGCTCAGTCGGCCAGACAGGTAGAATGCGTAAGCCGGGGACCGGCTCGGTCCCCTCTTGCATGCTATCGATCCTGCTACCGCAACCCTCGGTCCGATCCGATCTTAAACTGGGAATGAACTCTGTATGCCTAACTCAACCCACGAAACGAGCGTGCGGGCGCTGAACCGACCGAAGAGGCATAATGCACAAGCCGATGATCGCCCCAGTCCACCTCTACATGCTGTCAGTTCCACTGCAACAACCCTCGGTCTGACTGGGGCTTAGACATGGAATGAACTCTGTATGGCTAAGCCAACCCAGGAAATGAATGTGCGGGGGCTCAGCCAATCGGAGAGGCAGAATGCATAGGCCAGGGATCGACCCGGTCCCCCCCTGCGTGCTATCGATCCTGCTGTCGCAACCCTCGGTCTGGTCTAATCTTAGAATAGGAATGAACTCCGTATGCATAAGTCAACCCATGAAACGAGCGTACGGGTGCTGACCCAACCGAAGAGGCATAATGCGCAAGCCGGGGATCGACTTGGTCCCCCTTTACGTGCTGCTAGTCCCGCTGCCACAACCCTCGATCCGGTTGGGGCTTAGACATGGAATGAACTCCCTATGCCTTAGCCAACCCACAAATCGGGCGTACGGGTGCTCAACCGACCAGAGAGGTAGAATGCGCAAGCCGAGGATCGGCTCGATCCCCTCTGCATGCTGTCGATCCTACTGTCGTAACCCTTGGTCCAAGTCGATCTTAGATTGAGAATGAACTCTGTATGCTTAGATTGGGGATGAACTCCGTATGCCTAAGTCAACTCACAAAACGAGCGTGTGGGCGCTCAGCCGACCAGAGAGGCAGGATGCGCAACCCGGGGATCGAACGGGTGGTAGGTGGGTTCAAGCACATCTTCATATTTCTATCATGCCAATGCCATTTTTATGACTTGTAGATTCATACAATGGTCCCCTAAGCCTTCATGTGAAGTTTCATGGCAAGACGGCCCGTTTTCTATTTTTCACGATTTTTGTAACTTTTTACGGTTCAGGATTTTTTAAAATTTTTTTAGAAAGAGTTTTGTCCTGAAATTTGGTAGAGGTGATCCTTGTATTTTTGTTGGCATGCCCAAAATAATTCAGCTAAAAACTCAAAGTGGAGAAGATTTTGTGATCGTTTGAAAAAAGTGTCCCCTTTTTAGACACTTTAATGGCTACCGGTAGCAAACCTATAAAATCTCAAATGCTCTTTAAGGGGGTGTGAGTTCTCAAGGTTTGATGACGGATAGGGGGCCAATATAGGGCCAAGTACCAGCACCCATTGCACATCATGTGCTCACACCCCTCCGAGCCCCCCAATTACCAGAACCCCCAATGCCGCCGGTTAGGCTCTCCGACGATGCTCCGGCGATGGTGCCCCGAGCGAAAAAAAATGCGGCACCAGCACATGCCCAAGCCCAGCATGTGCACCGTGGCTCAAAATCTTAGACTGGGAATGAACTCCATATGCCTAAGCTAACCCACGAAATGAGCGTGCGAGCGTTCAACCGACCGGAGAGGTAGAATGCGCAAGCTGGGGATCGACCTGATCCCCCCCTGTGTGCTATCGATCCTTCTACCGCAACCCTTGATCCACTCTGATCTTAGACTAGGAATGAACTTTGTATGCATAAGTCAACACATGAAATGAGTGTGCGGGTGCTGAGCCGGCCAAAGAGGCATAATGTGCAAGTCGGGGACCAGCTCGGTCCCCCTCTGTGTGCTGCCGGTCCCGCTGCCACAACCCTCAGTCCGGCTGGGGCTTAGACATGGAATGAACTCCCTATGCCTAAGCCAACCCATGAAATGAGCGTGCGGGCACTCAGCCAAGTCCCCCTCGGCGTGCTATCGATCCCGCTGTCGGTCCTGCTACCACAAACTTCGGTCCGACTGGGGCTTAGACATGGAATGAACTCTGTATGCCTAAGCCAACCCACAAAATGAGTGTGCAGGTGCTCAATCGGTCGGAGAGGGAGATTGCGTAAGCCAAGGATCAGCCCGATCATCCCCTGCGTGCTGTCCATCCTGCTGCTGGTCCTGCGGTCGCAACCCTTGGTTCGGTCTGATCTTACACTGGGAATGAACTCCGTATGCTTAGACATGGAATGAATTCCGTATGCCTAAACCAACCCATGAAATGAGCGTATGGGCACTCTGTCGGTCGGAGAGGTAGAATGTGCAAGCTGAGGATGGACCTGATCCTCCCCTACGAGCTGTCGATCCTGCTGCCGCAACCCTCGATCCGATCCGATCTTAGATTGGGAATAAACTCCGTATGCCCAAGTCAACCCATGAAACGAGTGTGCAGGTGCTGAGCCAGCCGGAGAGGCATAATGCGCAAGCCAGGGATCGACCCGGTCCCCTTCTGCGTGCTGCCGATCCAGCTACCACAACCCTCAGTCTGGCTGGGGCTTACACATGAAATGAACTCCCTATGCCTAAGCCAACCCACGAAACGGGCATGCAGGCGCTCAGTCGGCCGGAGAGGCAGAATGCGCAAGCCAGGGATCGGCCCGATCCCCCTTGCGTACTGTCGATCCTACTGTCGCAACCCTTGGTCTAATCCAATCCTAGATAGGGAATGAACTCCGTATGCTTAGACTGGGGATGAACTCCGTATCCCTAAGTCCCCCCGCGAAACGAGCGTGCGGGCGCTCAGCCGAAGAGAGACGCAGGATGCGCAAGCCGGGGATCGAATGGGTAGTAGGTGGGTTCAAGCACATCTTCATATTTCTCCCATGCCAATGCCATTTTTATGGGTTGTAAATTCATACAATGGTCCCCTAAGCCTTCATGTAAAGTTTCGTAGCAAGACGACCCGTTTTCTATTTTTCACAAATTTTGAAACTTTTTGGGTTCGGGATTTTTTAAAATTTTTTTAGAAAGAGTTTTGTCCCCAACTTTGGTAGAGGTGATCCTTGTATTTTTTTTTTGCATGCACAAAAAAATTCAGCTAAAAACTCGAAGTGGAGAAGATTTTGTGACCGTTTGAAAAAAATGTCCCCATTTTAGACACTTTAATGGCTACTGGCAGCAAACCTATAAAATCTCAAATGCTCTTTAAGGGGGTGTGAGTTCTCAAGGTTTGATGAGGGATAGGGGGCCAATATAAGGGCCAAGTACCAGTACCCATTGCACATCATTTGCGCACACCCCCCGGCTCACCCAATCATCGGAACCCCCAATGCCGCCAGTTAGGATCTCCAACGATGCTCCGGCGATGGTGCCCCGGGCGAAAAAAATGTGGCACCAGCACATGCCCAAGCCTAGCATGTGCACCGTGGCTCAAAATCTTAGACTGGGAATGAACTCCATATGCTTAGACATGGAATGAACTTCGTATGCCTAAGCCAACCCATGAAACGAACGTGCGGGCGCTCAGTCAGCTGGAGAGGCAGAATGCACAAGCCGGGGATTGGCCTGGTCCCCCCTATGTACTGTTGATCCTGCTGCTACAACCGTCGGTCCGGTCCAATCTTAGACTGGGAATGAACTCCGCATGCATAAGTTAACCCATGAAACGAGCGTGCGGGCGCTGAGCCAGTCGAAGAGGCATAATGCGCAAGTCGGGGATCGACCCGGTCCCCCTCTACGTGCTACCGGTCCCACTGCCACAACCCTCAGTCTGGCTGGGGCTTAGACATGGAATGAACTCCCTATGCCTAAGCCAACCCATGAAACGGACGTATGGGCGCTCAGCTGGTCGAAGAGGCAGAATGCGTAAGCTGGGGATCGGCCCGGTCCCCCCTGTATGCTGCCAATCCTGCTACCGCAACCCTCGATCTGGTTCGATCTTAGACTGGGAATGAACTCCGTATGCTTAGACTAAGGATGAACTCCGTATGCCTAAGTCAACCCATGGGTGGTAGGTGGGTTCAAGCACATCTTTATATTTCTGCTGTGCCAATTCCATTTTTATCGCTTGTAAATTCATACAATGGTCCCCTAAGCCTTCATGTGAGGTTTCGTGGCAAGATGACCCGTTTTTTATTTTTCACGATTTTTGAAACTTTTTACGGTTCGAGATTTTTTAAAATTTTTTTAGAAAGAGTTTTGTCCCCAAATTTGGTAGAGGTGATCCTTGTATTTTTGTTTGCATGCACAAAAAAAATTCAGACAAAAACTCGAAGTGGAGAAGATTTTGTGACCGTTTGAAAAAAATGTCCCCATTTCAGACACTTTAATGGCTACTGGCAGCAAACCTATAAAATCTCAAATGCTCTTTAAGGGGGTGTGAGTTCTCGAGGTTTGATGAGAGATAGGGGGCCAATATAAGGGCCAAGTGCCAGCGCCCATTGCACATCATGTGCGCACACCCCCTTGACCTCCCCAATCGTCGGAACCCCCAATGCCGCCTGTTAGGCTCTGCGGTGATGCTCCGACGATGGTGCCCCGGGCGAAAAAATTGCAGCACTAGCACATGCCTGAGCCTAGCATGTGCGTCATGGCCCAAAATCTTAGACTGCAAATGAACTCCGTATGCTTAGACATCGAATGAACTCCGTATGCCTAATCCAACCCATGAAACGAGCATGCGGGTGCTCAGTCGACCGGAGAGGCATAATATGCAAGCCGATGACCGGCCTGGTTCCCCCTGTGTGCTGTGAATCCTGCTGCCAGAACCCTCGATCTGATACGATCTTAGACTAGGAATGAACTCCGTATGCTTAGACTGGGGATGAACTCCGTACGCCTAAGTCAACCCATGAAACAAGCGTGCGGGCACTCAGCCGGTTGGAGAGGCATAATACGCAAGCTAGGGATCAGCCCGATCCCCCTCTACATGCTGCTGATCCCGCTACCACAACCCTTGGTCCGGCTGGGGCTTAGACATGGAATGAACTCCCTATGCCTAAGCCAACCCAAGAAACTGGGGTACGGGCGCTCAGCCAACCGGAGAGGTAGAATGTGCAAGACGGGGATTGGCCCAATCCCTCCAGCGTGTTGTCGAACCTGCTGCCGCAACCCTTGATCCGGTCTAATCTTAGATTGGGAATGAACTTGGTATGCTTAGACTGGGGATGAACTCCGTATGCCTAAGTCAACCCACGAAACGAGCGTGCGGGTGCTTAGCCGGCCGGAGAGGCATAATGCGCAAGTCGGGGATCAGTCTGATCCCCCTCTGCATGCTATCGATCCCGCTGCCAGTCCTGCTGCCACAACCCTCAGTCCGACTAGGGCTTAGACATGGAATGAACTCCATATGCCTAAGCCAACCCACAAAACGAGTGTGCTAGCGCTCGGCCAGTCGGAGAGGCAGAATGTGAAAATCGGTGATCGACCCGGTTCACCCCTGCATACTGTCAATCCTGCTATCGTAACTCTCGGTCTGGTCTGATCTTAGACTGGGAATGAACTCCGTATGCATAAGTCAACCCACGAAACGAGTGTGTGGGCGCTGAGCCAGTCGAAGAGGCATAATGCACAAGCCAGGGATCGGCCCGATCCCCCTCTGCGCATTGTCGGTCCCGTTACCACAACCCTCGATCCAGCTGGGGCTTAGACATGGAATGAACTCCCTATGCCTAAGCCAACCCACGAAATGGGCGTGCGGGAGCTGAGCGGCCGGAGAGGTAGATTGCGCAAGCCAGGGATCGGCCCGGTCCCTTCCGCGTGCTGTCAATCCTGCTACTGTAACCCTCAGTCCGGTTCGATCTTAGAGTGGGAATGAACTCTGTATGCTTAGACTGGGGATGAACTCCGTATGCCTAAGTCAACCCACCAAACCAGCGTGCGGGTGCTCAGTCGGTCGGAGAGGCATAATGCGTAAGGTCCCTCTCTGTGTGCTATCGATCCCGCTGCCGGTCCTGCTGCCACAACCCTCGGTCCGGCTAGGGCTTGGACATGGAATGAACTCCGTATGCCTAAGCCAACCCACAAAACGAGCGTGCGGGTGCTCAGCCAACCGAAGAGGTAGAATGCGCAAGCCGAGAATCGGCCTGGTCCCCCTTACGTGCTGCCGATCCTACTGTTGGTCCTGCTGCCGCAACCCTCAGTCCGGTCCGATCTTAGACTGGGAATGAACTCCGTATGCTTAGATATGGAATGAACTACGTATGCCTAAGCCAACCCACAAAATGACGTGCGGGCACTCAACCGGTCGGAGAGGTAAAATGCGCAAGCCGAGGATCAACCCGATCCCCCCTACGTGCTGTCGATCCTACTGCAACCCTCGGTCCGGCCCGATCTTAGACTAGGAATGAACTCTGTATGCCTAAGTCAACCCACGAAATGAGTGTGCGGGCGCTGAGCCAGCCAGAGAGGCGTAATACGCAAGCCGGGGATCGACTCAGTCCCCCTCTGCGTGCTGTCGGTCTCGCTGCCACAACCCTCGATCCGACTGGGGCTTAGACATGTAATGAACTCCGTATGCCTAAGCTAACCCACGAAAGGAACGTGCGGGCACTCAATCGGCCGGAGAGGTCGAATGCACAAATCGGGGATCAGCTCGGTCCCTCCTGCATGCTGTCGATCCTGCTGTCGCAACCCTCGATTCAGTCCGATCTTAGATTGGGAATGAACTCCGTATGCTTAGACTGGGGATGAACTCCGTATGCCTAAGTCAACCCACGAAACGAATGTGCGGGCGCTCAACCGGCCGGAGAGGAATAATATGTAAGCTGGGGATCAGCCCGATCCCCCTCTACATGCTGTCGATCCTGCTGTCGGTCCTACTGTGACAACCTTCAGTCTAGCATGGAATGAACTCTGTATGCCTAAGCCAACCCACAAAACAAGCGTGCAGGCACTCAATGGGTTGAAAAGGCAGAATGCGCAAGCTGGGGATCGACTCGGTCCCCCCCTGCTTGCTGTCGATCCTACTGCTGGTCCTACTGTCGCAACCCTCGATCCAGTCCAATCTTAGACTGGGAATGAACTCCATAAGCTTAGACATGGAATGAACTCCGTATGCCTAAGCGAACCCACAAAACGAGCGTGCGGGTGCTCAACCGGTCGGAGAGGCAGAATGCGCAAGTCGAGGATTGGCCCGGTCCCTCCCTACGTGCTATCGATCCTACTACCGCAACCCTTGGTCCGGTCTGATCTTAGACTAAGAATGAACTCTGTATGCCTAAGTCAACCCATGAAATGAGTGTACGGGCACTGAGCCGACCGGATAGGCATAATGCGCAACCCGAGGATTGGCCCGGTCCTCCTCTGTGTGCTGCCGGTCCCGCTGCCACAACCATCGATCCGGCTGGGGCTTAGACATGGAATGAACTCCCTATGCCTAAGCCAACCCACGAAACGGGCATGCAGGCCCTTACTCGGTCGGAGAGGCAGAATGAGCAAGCTGAGGATCGACCCAGTCCCCCTTGCATGCTGTCGATCCTGCTACCGCAACCCTCGATCCAATTCGATCTTAGACTGGGAATGAACTCTGTATGCTTAGACTAGGGATGAACTCCGTATGACTAAGTCAACCCATGAAATGAGCGTACGGGCGCTCAACCGACCAAAAAGGCAGGATGCGCAAGCCGGGGATCGAACGGGTGATAGGTGGGTTCAAGCACATCTTCATATTTTTGCCATGCCAATGCCATTTTTAGGGTGTGTAAATTCATACAATGGTCCCCTAAGCCTTCATGTGAAGTTTCGTGGCAAGACGACTCGTTTTCTATTTTTCATGATTTTCAAAACTTTTTGCTGTTCAGGATTTTTTAAAATTTGTTTAGAAAGAGTTTTGTCCCCAAATTTGGTAGAGGTGATCCTTGTATTTTTTTTGGCATGCACAAAAAAATTCAGCTAAAAATTGGAAGTGGAGAAGATTTTGTGACCGTTTGAAAAATGTGTCCCCATTTCAGACACTTTAATGGCTACTGGCAGCAAACCTATAAAATCTCAAATGCACTTTAAGGGGGTGTGAGTTCTTGAGGTTTGATGAGGGATAGGGGCCAATATAAGGGCTAAGTACCAGTACCCATCGCACATCACATGCGCACACCCCCTCGCCCCCCCAATTGTCGAAACCTCCAATGCCACCTGTTAGGCTCTTCGGTGATGCTCCGACGATGCTTCAATGATGGTGCCCCGGGTGAAAAAAATGTGGCACCAGCACATGCTTGAGCCTAGCATGTGCATCGTGGCTCAAAATCTTAGACTGGGAATGAACTCCGTATGCTTAGACGTGGAATGAACTCCGTATGCCTAAGCCAACTTATGAAACAAACGTACGGGCGCTCAGCCAGTCGGAGAGAAAGAATGCACAAACTGGTGATCGACCCGGTCCCCCCTACGTGCTATCGATCCTGCTGCTACAACCCTCGGCCCGGTCCAATCTTAGACTAGGAATGAACTCCGTATGCATAAGTTAACCCGCGAAACGAACGTGTGGGTGCTGAGCCGGTCGAACAGGCATAATGCATAAGCCGGGGATAGGCCCGGTCCCCCTCTGCATGCTGTCAGTCCTGCTACCACAACCCTCAGTCTGGCTGGGGCTTAGACATGGAATGAACCCCCTATGCCTAACCCAACCTACGAAATGGACGTGCGGGTGCTCAGCCAGCCGGAGAGGTAGAATGCGAAAGTCGAGGATCGGCCCAGTCCCTCTTGCGTGCTGCCGATCCCGCTGCCACGACCCTCGATTCGGCTGGGGCTTAGACGTGGAATGAACTCCCTATGACTAAGCCAACCCACAAAACAGGCATACAGGGCATTCAGCAGGCTGGAGAGGTAGAATACGCAAGCGAGGATCGGCCCGGTCCCTCCTGCATGCGTCGATCCTGCTACCGTAACCCTCGGCCTGGTCTGATCTTAGACTGGGAATGAACTTCGTATGCTTAGATTGGTGATGAACTTTGCATGCCTAAGTTAACCCAAGAAAGGAGCGTACGAGGGCTCAGTCAGCCAGAGAGGCCGATCGGAGAGGCATAATGCACAAACCGAGGATCAGCCCGATCCCCCTCTGCGTGCTACCGATCCCGCTGCCGGTCCTACCGCCACAACCCTCGGTCCGGCTAGGGATTAGACATGGAATGAACTCCGTATGCCTAAGCCAACCCACGAAATGAACGTGCGGATGCTCAGCCGATCGGAGAGGTAGAATGCGCAAGCCGGGGATCGGCCTGATCGCCTCCTGCGTGCTACCGATCCTGCTGTTGGTCCTGCTATCGCAACCCTCGATCTGGTTCGATCTTAGACTGGGAATGAACTTCGTATGCTTAGACATGGAATGAACTCTGTATGCCTAAGCCAACCCACAAAACGAGCGTGCGGGCGCTTAGCCGACCGGAGAGGTAGAATGCGTAAGCCGGGGATTAACCCGATCCCTCCCTGCGTGCTGTCGATCTTGCTGCTGCAACCCTCAGTCCGATCTGATCTTAGACTGGGAATTAACTCCGTATGCCTAAGTCAACCCATGAAATGAGCGTGCGGGCATTGAACCGACTGGAGAAGCATAATGCGCAAGCCAGGGATCGACCCGGTCCCTCTCTGTGTGCTGTCGGTCCCACTGCCACAACCCTCAGTCCGGCTGGGGCTTAGACATGGATTGAACTCCCTATGCCTAAGTCAACCCACAAAATGGGCATGCGAGCACTCGACTGGTCGGAGAGGCAGAATGCGCATGTCAGGGATTGGCCTGGTCTCCCCTGCGTGCTGTCGATCCTGCTGTCCCAACCCTCGGTCTGGTCCGATCTTAGACTGGGAATGAACTCCATATGCTTAGACTGGGGATGAACTCCGTATGCCTAAGTCAACCCACGAAATGAGCGTGCGGGCGCTCAGCCGACCAGAGAGGCAGGATGCGCAAGCCAGGGGATCGAACGGGTGGTAGGTGGGTTCAAGCGCATCTTCATATTTCTACCACGCCAATGCCATTTTTATGGCTTGTAAATTCATACAATTTTCCCCTAAGCCTTCATGTGAAGTTTTGTGGCAAGATGACCCGTTTTCTATTTTTCACGATTTTCAAAACTTTTTGTGGTTCGGGATTTTTTAAAATTTTTTTAGAAAGAATTTTATCCCTAAATTTGGTAGAGGTGATCCTTGTATTTTTTTTGGCATGCACAAAAAAATTCAGCTGAAAACTAGAAGTGGAGAAGATTTTGTGATCGGTTGAAAAAGGTTTCCCCATTTCAGACACTTTAATGGTTACTGGCAGCAAACCTATAAAATCTCAAATGCTCTTTAAGGGGGTGTGAGTTCTTGAGGTTTGATGAGGGATAGGGGGCCAATATAAGGGCCAAGTGTCAGACCCTAGGTGGGCGTGCTAGGCACATCAAGCACACCAGCAGGTGAGCCAAAGGTTGAGGCCCGCAAACCAGGCATGCTGGCGGGTAGTTGCACGCAAAGCCTAGCAAATGAGTTCAGAACGCCCGCCCAACTTGTAGGCCAGCCCGTGAGATCAAGGCCTGGCATACAAGCTGCCCACACCTCATCTAACAGGGCCTAAGGTACTGGACATGCAAGGGAAGCTTCTGGAAGTAGGCAGGATCAGCAGTAGCATCCTGGCAGATTTGGTTGACCCTGAAAATTAGGAGTTAGCATCTTGATTGATTGTAATCTGTATAATCCCATGATTTTAGCCTTTATTCTAGGGATATTGCCATTAAGTGTAAGCTGGAGCCTCAACTATAAATAGAGGGCTACTTCTCCCTCATTTGTACACCATCAAACACTTCTGTTTCAGTGAATACAAGAGCATTTCCAGAATTCTGCCTTCTTATCATGTTTCTCTTTAACTTACGTAATCAGCCCTTCTTATTGTTCTAGTGCCCATACGCTTGTGTTTTAGGCTGAATTAGGCATAAAGGAGGAGATTCCAAGCCTAAGGCCGCACGGTTTCTGAGTCTAAGGTCAGAGCCCGTGACAGTTGGTATCAGAGCAAGTTTCGATTCTGTGTGTTTATGTTGTGCAGGTTAGAGGAGATGGCATCCCAAAGTGACGCTGCTAACCAACAACCAAAGGCCCAGAAGCATGGGTGTGGAAGAGGGAGGAAAGCCAATTTTAGAGATATCTGGTCTACCATGGACGGTAGGCTAGCCAAGGTGGAGGTGACCATGGGCGACATGGGGGAGAAGCTTGAGGGGGTAGAGACTCACATTGCATCGCTAGACTCCATGGGGGAGGAGATCCAAAGTGAGCTGCAAGCTGCTCTCAACAAAGGCTTGGACGTGTTCCCCCAAAAGAATCAGACCTTGGAGGCTGAAGTGCTGACCTTGCACGATGGCATGGAGGCCATGTGCCAGCGGATGGAGGAGCTTACCAGTGAGCTCGTTGCTTGCAAGACTGCCATTGGGAATGGCATGTTTGCTGGGGTGTCCAAGTTCAGATTGGATGTCCCCAAGCTTAAGGAGTTCAAAGGGACTAGGGCGGCCAAGAAAGTAGATAACTACCTTTGGGGTATGGAGCAGTACTTTCAGGCCATGGGCATGCAAGATGAGGCGATAAAGGTAAGCACCGCTGCTATGTATCTCACTGATATAGCCTTATTGTGGTAGAGGCACAGGTGTGATGATGTCAGGTGTGGGAGCACCAAGATTGGAACCTGGGCAGAGTTCTAAAAAAAGTTCAAAGAACAATTTTACTTGGAGTATGCTGATGATAAGGCACGGACAAAGTTACGTAGGCTGAGCTAGGAAGGGCAGGGAGTATGTCTAGAAATTCTCTGAACTGATGCTACAGATCTCAGATCTTGGTGAGAATGACACCTTATTTGCTTTCATGGATGGGCTGAAGCTGTGGGTGAAGCATGAGCTACAAAGGAGAGGAGTTCATGTCTTGGCTAAAGCCATGACTACTACCAAGGCCTTGATAGAGTTCAAGCCTCTGAACAAGTTCGAGTCTACTAAGCCCAAGGGTAAGGGTAGGGATGATAGAGATCGGAAGAAGCAGTTCAAGGGGAAAGACTATGATCGGGAGTCCAAGGATGGAGACCGAGACCGTTCAACCAATGATGGTGAGAGGAAGCCACTAGTAGGCAAGTGGAAAGCAAAAGGGGACCGAGAGCCACTAGCATGCTACCTATGTAGAGGGAGCCACATAGCATGCAATTACCCACAGAAGGGCAAGCTGGCTACTGTAGATAAGGAGTCTGATGAGGAGCCAGAGTCAGGGGTAGCAAAGCTTGGGTCGTTGGTGCTCAATGCTATCAGAGTAAGGGGAGCCACAAGCCAAAGGGCTTGATGTTTGCGGATCTGATGGTTACGGGTCAGAAGGTGAGTGCACTGGTGGACACAGGTGCTCACATCTTTTTATTTCAGGTGATAGAGCTCGGAAGCTCAGACTAAAGGTGCAGAAAGGGATTGGTACCATCAAAACGGTGAACTCCAAGGAAGTTCCAGCCATTGGAGTAGCGCGAGGAGTGGAATTGTAGCTTGGAGACTGGAAAGGCAAGGAGACCATTGAGGTAATACCCCTGGACGACTATGAGTTTGTGATTGGGTTGGATTTTCTTGTTCGGATTAACGCCCTTTTTGTGCCTTTTACCGATTGTGTTTGCATCTTGGATGCACGGTGCCAATGCCTAGTGCCATTAAGGAGAGGGTCTGGAGTTAGGTCACGGGTGGTGTCAGCCATCCAATTTGCCAAGGCGGTAAGCAGACAAGAAGACACCTTCTTGGCAACCCTGAAATATGATGAGCCAAGGGAGAAGGAGACCGAGTCAACCTTGGAGGTGCTAAAGGTGCTGAAGACCTTTAGTGATGTGATGCCTGCAAAGCTACCTAGCAAGCTACCACCTAAGAGGGAGGTGGACCACAAGATCGAGCTGGTGTTCGAGGCCAAGCCACCAGCTAGAGCCCCTTACCGAATGTCTTTACCAGAGTTGGAGGGGTTGAGGAAGCAGCTCAAAGAGTTAGTTGATGCTGGCTTCATCAGGCCATCGAAGGCACCCTATGGTGCACCAGTTCTATTTCAGCGCAAGCATGATGGGTTGTTGTGGCTGTCCATAGACTACTGGGCTTTGAACAAGCTGACCATCAAGAACAAGTACCCCATCCCACTCATTGTGGACTTGTTCGATCAACTTGAGAGCGTAATGTGGTTCACCAAGCTAGATTTGAGGTCAGGCTACTATCAAGTCAGGATCGTAGAGGGAGATGAGCCAAAGATAGCATGTGTCACTCGGTATGGTTCGTATGAGTTCTTGGTGATACCTTTCAGACTCATGAACGCCCCAGCAACATTCTACACCCTTATGAACAAGGTACTTCAATCATTCCTTGATCGGTTTGTTATGGTTTATTTGGATGACATTGTGATCTACAGCCAAACTTTGGGAGAGCATGTAGACCACTTGAGACAGGTGTTCGAGGTGTTGCGGGCACACAAGCTATTTGTCAAGAGGGAGAAGTGCTCATTCACCCAGCAGGAGATCCCGTTCCTTGGCCACATAGTGGGAGGTGGTAGGATACGCATGGATGAAGGCAAGATACACGCCATCCTAGAGTGGCAACCGCTAGCCAAGGTCACTGAGTTGAGATCGTTCCTTGGGCTGGTCAACTACTACAGGCGCTTTATCAAAGGTCACTCAGCAATAGCCACGCCATTGACTGACTTGCTCAAGAAAGGGAAAGCATGGGAGTGGAGCGCAGGGTGCCAGGAAGCCTTTGACAGGTTGAAGTGGACTGTGATCGAGGAGCCAGTCTTGGCCTTACCAGACCATGCCAAGCCGTATGAGGTGCATACAAATACATCAGACTTTGCCATAGGGGGCATGTTGATGCAGGAGGGATGTCCAGTCACGTTCGAGAGCAGAAAGTTAAACGAGACTGAGCGCAAGTACATGGTCCAAGAGAAGAAGATGATTGCAGTGGTGCACTACTTGTGCACTTGGTGCCATTACCTGTTAGGGTCGAGGTTCATGGTTAGGACGGACAATGTGGCGACCAGCTACTTCTAGACGCAGAAGAAGCTATCCCCCAAGCAGGCGAGATGGCAAGATTTTCTTGCAGAATTTGATTTCCAGATGGAGTACAAGCCGGGGTGGGTGAACCTAGTGGCAGATGCCCTGAGCAGGAAGGCTAACCTTGCTGCCATTAGCCAACCAGAGGGGTCACTGGTGCCGTACATCAAGGAGGGACTTGTGCATGATCTTACAGCCAAGGCTTTGATAGAGTACGCCCAGCAAGGTAAGACTAGGCGATTTTGGTTGCAGGATGGCTTGCTGTACACCAGGGGAAGTAGACTGTTTGTGTCATAGCACGGGAAGCTCCGCAAGGAAGTTTTGCAAGAATGCCATGATTCAAGGTGGGTTGGACACCTCGGAGTGAGCCGTACCTTGGCATTGATCGAGGACTGGTACTACTGGCCGCACATAAAGGACGATGTGGAGGCCTATGTGAAGACTTGTCTGGTGTGCCAACAGGACAAGGTGGAGCTCAAGAAACCAGGCGGTCTCTTGAAGCCATTGCTAGTGCTAGAGTGACCATGGAAGAGTGTTTCTCTGGACTTTATAGTGATTCTACCCAAAGTAGAAAGTTTTGGAAGCATCATGGTAGTGGTGGATAGGTTTTCCAAGTATGGAATCTTCATTCTAGCAACCAAGGAGTACCCAGCCGAGGAGGTAGCTTGATTGTTCCTAAAGAACATGGTTAAGTACTGGGAAGTGCCGAGGACCATTGCTAGTGATTAGGACGGGCGTTTCACGGGCAGGTTCTAGATTGAGTTGTTCAAGCTGTTGGGGTCAGACTTGAACTTTTCCACCAGCAAGCATCCACAGACCAATGGGTAAATAGAACGAGTGAATGGACTATTGAAGGTCTACCTCAGGCACTATGTGAGTGCCACATAAAGGGACTGGCCAAAGCTGCTAGATATTGTGCAGTTTTCCTACAACTTGCAAAGGAGCGAGGCAACAAACCAGAGCCCATTCGAGGTTGTGATAGGGCAACAACCACTAACACCCGGTTCGATTGCTGCAGGTTATACAGGGCTGAATCCAGTAGCATACAAGTTTGCCAAGGCATGGTAGGAGCAAATTGACTTGGCCAGAGTTTGTCTACATAAGGTGACCAAAAGGTCAAAGAAGTGGGCAGACCAGAATAGGCGGGACGTGCAGTTCCAGGTTGGAGACTTGGTATTGGTGAAGCTGCATCCCATTGTGCGTCATAGGGGGCTACACAAAGGCCTAGTCCAGAGGTATGAGGGACCTTTTCGAGTAGTCAAGAGGGTAGGCAAGGTTGCCTACAAGCTGGATATGCCACCCAAGTCGAGGGTACACCCGATGTTCCATGTGAGCATGCGCAAGCCGTTCCATGAGGATGAGGGAGATCCAAGATGGGCAGAGTCAAAGCGTGTGCCATTGGGAGCAAGGGCCTTATATGAGAAGGAGGTCCACAGCATCATAGCTGATCAGGAGGTGAGACAGAAGAATATCAGCCAAGATAAGAGTACTTGGTGCACTGGAAGGGACTTCCAGACAGTGAGGTGAGCTGGGAACTAGCAGATGACTTATGGCAGTTCGGGGACCAGATCAAGCAGTACCATGCAGAAGACACAATGAGGGCATTGCAAAATCAGGTGGGGGAGAATGTCACACCCTGGGTGGGTACGCCAGGTACATCAGGCGCACCAGCAGGTGAGCCAGAGGTTGAGGCCCACAGACCAGGCGTGCTGGCGGGTATCGTGCGCAAATCCTAGCAAACGAGTTCAGAACACCCGCCCAACTTGCAGGCCATCTTGTGAGACCAAGGCCTAGCATACAAGCTGCCCGCACCATATCTAGAAGGGCCCAAGGTGCTAGACACACAAGGGAAGCTTCTGGAAGCAGGCAGGATCAGCAGCAGCATCCTGACAGATTTGGTTGACCCTGAAAATTAGGAGTTAGCATCCTGATTGATTGTAATCTGTATAATCCCATGATTTTAGCCTTTATTCTAAGGATATTGCCATTAAGTGTAAGCTGGAGCCTCAACTATAAATAGAGAGCTGCTCCTCCCTCATTTGTACACCATCAAACACTTCCGTTTCAGTGAATACAAGAGCATTTCCAAAATTCTGCCTTTTTATCTTGTTTCTCTTTAACTTGCATAATCAGCCCTTCCCATTGTTCTAGTGCCCGTACGCTTGTGTTTTAGGCTGACTTAGGCATAAAGGATGAGATTCCAAGCCTAAGGCCGTACGATTTCTGAGTCTAAGGTCAGAGCCCGTGACACAAGTAACAGCACCCATCGTACATCATGTGCGCACACCCCCCCAGCCCCCCCAAACGCTAGAACCCCCAATGCCACCGGTTAGGCTCTCCGACGATGCTCCGATGATGCTTCAACAATGGTGCCTCGGGCAAAAAAAATGTGGCACCAGCACATGCCCGAGCCCAGCATGTGAACGTGGCTCAAAATCTTACGCTGGGAATGAACTCCGTATGCTTAGACATGGAATGAACTCCGTATGCCTAACCCAACCCACAAAACGAGCGTGCGGGCGCTCAGTCGGCCGGAGAGGTAGAATGCACAAGTCAGGGATCGGCCCGATCCCCCCTGCATGCTGTCGATCCTGCTGCCGCAACCCTCGGTCCAATCCGATCTTAGACTGGGAATGTACTCCGTATGCATAAGTCAACCCACGAAACGAGTGTCCGAGCGCTGAGCCGGCCGAAGAGGCATAATGCGCAAGTCGAAGATCGACCCGGTCGCCCTTTGCATGCTGTCGGTCCCGCTGCCACAACCCTCAGTCTGGCTGGGGCTTAGACATGGAATTAACTCCCTATGCCTAAGCCAACCCACGAAATAGGCGTGCAGGCACTTAGCCGCCCGAAGAGGCAGAATGCACAAACCGGGGATCGACCCAATCCCCCCTGCGTGCTGCGGATCCTGCTTCCGTAACCCTCGATCTCGTATGATCTTAGATTGGGAATGAACTGCGTATGCCTAAGTCAACCCATGAAACGAGCCTGCGGGCGCTTAGTCGGCCGTAGAGGCCGATCGGAGAGGCATAATGCACAAGCCAGGGATCAGCCCGGTCCCCCTCTACGTTCTGTCGATCCCGCTACCTATCCTGCTGCCACAACCCTCGGTCCGACTGCGGCTTAGACATGGAATGAACTCCGTATGCCTAAGCCAACCCACAAAACAAGCGTGCGGGCGCTCAGTCGGTCAGAGAGGCAGAATGCGCAAGCCGGGGATCGGCTCGGTCCCCCCTACGTGCTGTCGATCCTACTACTGGTCTTGCTGCCACAGCCCTTGGTTCGGTCTGATCTTACACTGGGAATGAACTCCATATGCTTAGACATGGAATGAACTCCGTATGCCTATGCCAACCCACAAAATGAGCGTACGGGCCCTCGACCAGCCGGAGAGGTGGAATGCGCAAGCCGGGGATCGACCCGATCCCCCCTGCGTGCTGTCGATCCTGCTACTACAACCCTCAGTCCGGTTCGATGTTAGACTGGGGATGAACTCTGTATGCCTAAGTCAACCCACGAAATGAGCGTGCGGGCGCTCAGCCGACCAGAGAGGGAGGATGCGCAAGCCGGGGATCGAACGGGTGGTAGGTGGGTTCAAGCATATCTTTATATTTCTGCCATGCCAATGCCATTTTTATTGCTTGTAAATTCATACAATGGTCCCTGAAGCCTTCACGTGAAGTTTCATGCCAAGATGACCCGTTTTCTATTTTTTATGATTTTTGAAACTTTTTGCGGTTTGGGACTTTTTAAAACTTTTTTAGAAAGAGTTTTGTCCCCAAATTTGGTAGAGGTGATCCTTGTATTTTTGTTGGCATGCACAAAAAAATTCAACTAAAAACTCAAAGTGGAGAAGATTTTGTGACCGTTTGAAAAAAGTGTCCCCATTTCAGATACTTTAATGGCTACTGGCAGCAAACCTATAAAATCTCAAATGCTCTTTAAGGGGGTGTGAGTTCTCGAGGTTTGATGAGGGATAGAGGGCCAATATAAGAGCCAAGTACCAGGACCCACCCTACATCATGTGCGCACACCCCCCGGCCCCCCCAATCATCGGAACCCCCGATGCCACCGGTTAGGCTCTCCGGCGATTGTGCCCAGGGCAAAAAAAATGCGACACCAGCACATGCCTGAGCCCAGCATGTGCACCGTGGCTCAAAATCTTAGACTGGGAATGAACTCCGTATGCCTAAGCCAACCCACGAAACGAGCGTGCAGGTGTCACGGGCTCCGATCTTAGACTCAGAAACCATGCAGCCTTAGGCTTGGAATCTCCTCCTTTATGCCTAAGTCAACCTAAAACACAAACGTGCGGGCACTAGAACAATGGAAAGGGCTGATTACGCAAGTTAAAGAGAAACATGATAAGAAGACAAAATTCTGGAAATGCTCTTGTATTCACTGAAACAGAAGTGTTTGATGGTGTACAAATGAGGGTGGAGCAGCCCTCTATTTATGGTTGAGGCTCCAGCTACAACTTAATGGCAATATCCCTAGAATAAAGGCTAAAATCATGGGATTATATAGATTACAATCAATCAGGATGCTAACTCCTGATTTTCAGGGTCAACCAAATCTGTCAGGATGCTCCTGCTGATCCTGCCTGCTTCCAGAAGCTTCCCTTGCATGTCCAGCACCTTGGGCCCTTTTGGATGTGGTGTGGGCATCTTGTATGCCGGGCCTTGGTCTCACGGGCTGGCCTGCAAGTTGGGCAGGCGTTCTAAACTCATTTGCTAGGCTTTGCGCATAGATACCCGCCAGCACGCCTGGTCTGTGGGCCTCAACCTCTGGCTCACCTGCTGGTCGTCCTGATGGAATTGGCGCCCCCGCCCAGGGCATGACATTCTCCCCCACCTGATTGCGCAATGCCCTCATTGCATCTTCTACATGGTATTGCCTGATTTGGTCCCCAAACTGCCATAAGTCATCTGTTGGTTCCCAGCTTGTCTCACTATCTGAAAGTCCTTTCTAACGCACCAAGTACTCATGTCTTGGTTGATAGTTCTTCTGTCTCACCTCTTGGTCAGCCATGATGCTGTGGACCTCCTTCTCATATGAGGCCCTTGCTTCCAATGGTGCACGCTTTGACTTTGCCCGTCCTGGATCTCTCTCATCCTCATGGAACGGCTTGAGCATGCTCACATGGAACACCCGGTGTACCCTCGGCTTGGGTGGCATATCCAGCTTGTAGGCAACCTTGCCTACCCTCTTGACTACTCGGAAAGGTTCCTCATACCTCCGGACTAGGCCTTTGTGCAGCCCCCTATGGCACACAATGGGATGCAGCTTCACCAACACCAAGTCTCCAACCTGGAACTACACATCCCGCCTCTTCTGGTCTGCCCACTTCTTCGACCTCTTGGCCGTCTTGTGTAGACAAACTCTAGCCAAGTCAGTTTGCTCCTGCCATGCCTTGGCAAACTTGTATGCTGCTGGATTTGGCCCTGTATAACCTGCAGCAATCGAATCGGGTGTTAGTGGTTGTTGCCCTATCACAACCTCAAATGGGCTCTGGTTCGTTGCCTCGCTCCTTTGCAAGTTGTAGGAAAACTGCACAATGTCTAGCAGCTTTGGCTAGTCCCTTTGTGTGGCACTCACATAGTGCCTAAAGTAGACCTCCAATAGTCCATTTACTCGCTCTATCTGCCCATCGATCTGCGGATGCATGCTAGTGGAAAAGTTCAAGTTTGATCCCAATAGCTTGAACAACTCAGTCCAGAACTTGCCCGTGAAACACCCATTCGGATCACTAACAATGGTCCTCAGCACTCCCCAGTACTTAACCATGTTCTTTAGGAACAATCGAGCTGCCTCCTCGGCTGGGCACTCCTTGGTTGCTAGAATGAAGATTCCATACTTGGAAAACCTGTCCACCACTACCATGATGCTTCCAAACCCTTCTACTTTGGGTAGACTGACTATAAAGTCCAGAGAAACACTCTCCCATGGTCGCTCTGGCACTTGCAATGGCTCCAAGAGATCGCCTGGTTTCTTTAGCTCTACCTTGTCTTGTTGGCACACAAGACAAGTCTTCACATAGGCCTCCACATCGTCCCTTATGTGCAGGCAGTACTACTGGTCCTCGATCAACGCCAAGGTGCAGCTCACTCCGGGGTGTCCAGCCCACCTTGAATCATGGCATTCTTGTAAAACTTCCTTGCGAAGCTTCCCGTGCTGCGGCACAAACAGTCTACTACCCCTGATGTATAGCAAGCCATCTTGTAACCAAAACCGCCTAGTCTTACCTTGCTGGGCGTATTCCATCAAAGCCTTGGCTGTAGGATCATACGCAAGTCCCTCCTTGATGCACGGCACCAGTGACCCTTCTGGTTAGCTAATGGCAGCAAGGTTAGCCTTCCTGCTCAGGGCATCTGCCACTAGGTTCACCTATCCTGGCTTGTACTCCATCTAGAAATCAAATTCTACAAGAAAATCTTGCCATCTAGCCTACTTAGGGGACAGCTTCTTCTACGTTTGGAAGTAGCTGGTTGCCACATTGTCCATCCTCACCACGAACCTCGACCCCAACAGGTAATGGCACCAAGTGCGCAAGCAGTGCACCACTACAGTCATCTCCTTCTCTTGGACCATGGACTTGTGCTCAGTCTCATTCAACTTCCTACTCTTAAACATGACTGGACGTCCCTCCTGCATCAACACGCCCCCTATGGTAAAGTCTGATGCATCCGTATGCACCTCATACGGCTTGGCATGGTCTGGCAAGGCCAAGACTGGCTCCTCGGTCACAGCTCACTTCAACCAATCAAAGGCTTCCTGGCACCCTGCGCTCCACTCCCATGCTCTCCCTTTCTTGAGCAAGTCAGTCAATGGCATGGCTATTGCTAAGTGACCTTTGATGAAGCGCCTGTAGTAGTTAACCAGCCCAAGGAACGATCTCAACTCGGTGACCTTGGTTGGTGGTTGCCACTCCAGGATGGCGTGTATCTTGCCTTCATCTATGCGTATCCTGCCACCTCCCACTATGTGGCCAAGGAATGGGATCTCTTGCTAGGCGAATGAGCACTTCTCCCTCTTGACAAATAGCTTGTGCACCCGTAACACCTCGAACACCTGTCTCAAGTGGTCTACATGCTCTCCCAAAGTTTGGCTGTAGATCACAATGTCATCCAAATAAACCACAACAAACCGATCAAGGAATGACTGAAGTACCTTGTTCATAAGGGTGCAGAATGTTGCTGGGGCGTTCATGAGTTCGAAAGGCATCACCAAGAACTCATACGAACCATACCGAGTGACACATGCTGTCTTTGGCTCATCTCCCTTCGTGATCCTGACTTGATAGTAGCCCGACCTCAAATCCAACTTGGTGAACCACCTTGCGCTCCTAAGTTGATCGAACAAGTCCGCAATTAGTGGGATGGGGTACTTGTTCTTAATGGTCAGCTTGTTCAAAGCCCGATAGTCTATGCACAGCTGTAACGACCCATCATGCTTGTGCTGGAATAGAATCGATGCACCAAAGGGTGCCTTCGATGGCCTGATGAAGCCAGCATCAACTAACTCTTTGAGCTGCTTCTTCAACTCCTCTAACTCTGGTGGAGACATTCGGTAAGGGGCTCTGGCTGGTGGCTTGGCCTCGGACACCAGCTCGATCTTGTGGTCCACCTTCCTCTTAGGTGGTAGCTTGCTAGGCAGCTTTGTGGGCATCACATCACTAAAGGTCTTCAGCACCTTTAGCACCTCCAAGGGTAACTCAGTCTCCTTCTCCTTTGGCTCATCATATTTCAGGGCTGCCAAGAAGGTGTCTTCTTGTCTGCTTACCGCCTTGGCAAATTGGATGGCTGACACCACCCGTGCCTCATAACACCTGCGCCTCCACCACAATAAGGCTACATCAGTGAGATACATAGCAGCGGTGCTTACCTTTATCGCCTCGTCTTGCATGCCCATAGCCTAGAAGTACTACTCCATACCCCATAGGTAGTTGTCTACTTTCTTGTCCGCCCTAGTCCCCTTGAACTCCTTAGGCTTGGGGACATCCAATATGGATTTGGACACTCCAGCAAACATGCCATTCCCAATGGCAGTCTTGCAAGCAACAAGCTCACTGGCAAGCTCTTCCATTCACTGGCGCATGGCCTCCATGCCATCATGCAAGGTCAGCACTTCAGCCTCCAAGGTCTGATTCTTTCAGGTAAACACGTTCAAGCCTTTGTTGAAAGCAGCTTCCAGCTCACTTTGGATCTCCTCCCCTATGGAGTCTAGCGATGCAATATGAGTTTCTACCTCTTCAAGCTTCTCCCTCATGTTGCCTACGGTCACCTCCACCTTAGCCAGCCTACCGTCCATGGTAGACCAGATATCTCTAGAACTGGCTTTCTTGCCTCTTCCACGCCCATGCTCCTGGGCCTCGATTGTTGGCTAGCAACGTCGCTTTGGGATGCCATCTCTTCAATCATGATCTAACCTGCACAATACAAACACGTAGAATCAAACTTGCTCTGATACCAACTGTCACGAGCTCTGACCTTAGACTCAAAAACTGTGTGGCCTTAGGCTTGGAATCTCCTCCTTTATGCCTAAGTCAGCATAAAACACAAGCGTGCACGCACTAGAACAATAGGAAGGGCTGATTACACAAGTTAAAGAGAAACAGGATAAAAAGATAGAATTCTGGAAATGCTCTTGTATTCATTGAAACAGAAGTGTTTGATGGTGTACAAATGAGGGTGGAGTAGCCCTTTATTTATAGTTGAGGCTCCAGCTACAACTTAATGGCAATATCCCTAGAACAAAGGCTAAAATCATGGGATTATACAGATTACAATCAATCAGGATGCTCCTGCTCATCCTGTCTGTTTCCAGAAGCTTCCCTTGTGTGTCCAGCACTTTGGGCCATTTCGGATGTGGTACGGGCAGCTTGTATGCCAAGCCTCGGTCTCACGAGCTAGCCTGCAAGTTGGGCGGGTGTTCTGAACTCATTTACTAGGCTTTGAGCACAGATACCTACTAGCACACCTGGTTTGCAGGCCTCAACCTTTGGCTCACCTGCTGGTCCGCCTAATGTGCCTGGCGCGCCCGCCCAGGGCGTGATACAGGTGCTTAGTCGGTCGGAGAGGCAGAATGTGCAAGCCAAGGATCAGCCCGATCCCCCTCTGCGTGCTGCCGATCCCGCTGCCACAACCCTCGGTCCGACTGGGGCTTAGACATGGAATGAACTCCTATGCCTAAGCCAACCTATGAAACGGACGCGCGGGCGCTCAGTCGGTCAGAGAGGCAGAAGGCGCAAGCTGGGGATCGGCCCAATCCCCCTGCGTGCTACTGATCCTACTGTCGCAACCCTCGGTCCGGTACGATCTTAGATTGGGAATGAACTCCGTATGCTTAGACTGGAGATGAACTCCGTATGCCTAAGTCAACCCACAAAACGAGCGTACGAGCGCTCAACTGGTCGAAGAGGTAGAATGCACAAGCTGAGGATCAGCCCGGTCCCCTCTGCGTACTACCAATTTTGCTGCTGGTCTTGCTGTCGTAACCCCGATCCGATTCGATCTTAGACTGGGAATGAACTCTGTATGCTTATACATGGAATGAACTCCGTATGCCTAAGCCAACCCACGAAACGAACGTGCGGGCACTCAACCGGTTGGAGAGGCAGAATGCACAAGCCGAGGATCAGTCCGATCCCCTCCTGCGTGCTGTCGATCTTGCTACTGCAACCCTCGGTCTGGTTTGATCTTAGACTAGGAATGAACTCCTTATGCCTAAGTCAACCCACAAAACGAGCGTTCGGGCACTGAGCTGGCTAGAGAGGCATAATACGCAAGTCGGGGATTGACCCGGTCCCCTTTTGTGTGCTACTGGTCCCGCTGCCACAACCATTGGTTCGGCTGGGGCTTAGACATGGAATGAACTCCCTATGCCTAAGCCAACCCATGAAACGGGCGTGCGGGCACTCAGTCGGCCGGATAGGCAGAATGCACAAGCTGGGGATCGGCCTGGTCCCCCCTACATGCTATCAATCCTACTGTCGTAACCCTCGGTCTGGTCTGATCTTAGACTGGGGATGAACTACATATGCTTAGACTGGGGATGAACTACATATGCTTAGACTGGGGATGAACTCCGTATCCCTATGTCAACCCATGAAACGAGCGTGCGGGTGCTCAGCCGATCGGAAGGCCGACTGGAGAGGCATAATGTGCAAGCCAGGGATCAGCCCGATCCCCCTCTACATGCTGTCGATCCCACTGCCAGTCTTGCTGCCACAACCCTCAGTTCGATTGGGGCTTAGACATGGAATGAACTCTGTATGCCTAAGCCAACCCATGAAACAAGCGTGCAGGCACTCAGTCGGCCGGAGAGACAGAATGCACGAGATGGGGATCGACTCGATCCCCCTGCGTGCTGTCAATCCTGCTGCTGGTCCTACTGCCGCAACCCTCGGTCCGGTTTGATCTTAGACTGGGAATGAACTCCGTATGCTTAGACATGGAATGAACTCCGTATGCCTAAACCAACCCACGAAATGAGCGTGCGGGCGCTCAGCCGACTGGAGAGGCCGAATGCGCAAGGTGGGGACCGGCCCGGTCTTCCCCTGCGCGCTGTCGATCCTATTGCTGGTCCTGCTGTCACAAACCTCAATCTAGTCCGATCTTAGACTGGGAATGAACTCCGTATGCTTAGACATGGAATGAACTCCATATGCCTAAGCCAACCCACGAAACGAGCGTGCGAGCACTTAGTCGGCCGGAGAGGTAGAACGCGTAAGTCGGGGATCAACCCGATCCCTCCCTACATGCTGACGATCCTACTGCTGGTCCTGCTGCCACAACCCTCGGTCTGGTCCGATCTTAGGCTAGGAATGAACTTCGTATGCCCAAGCCAACCCACGAAACGAGCGTACGGGCGTTGAGTCGACCGGAGAGGTATAATGCGCAAGCAGGGGATCAGCCCGATCCTCCTTTGTGTGCTGTCGGTCCCGCTGCCAAAACCCTCAGTCCGACTGGGGCTTAGACATGGAATGAACTCGCTATGCCTAAGCCAACCCACGAAACGGGCTTATGGGCGCTCAGTCGGTCGAAGAGGTAGAATGCGTAAATCAGGGATCGACCCGATCCCCCTTGCGTGCTGTCGATCCTACTGGCGTAACCCTCAGTCCGGTCCGATCTTAGACTGGGAATGAACTCCATATGCTTAGACTGGAGATGAACTTCGTATGCCTAAGTCAACCCACGAAATGAGCATGTGGGCGCTCTGCCTACCAGAGAGGCAGGATGCGCAAGCCGAGGATCGAACGGGTGGTAGGTGGGTTCAAGCACATATTCATATTTCTGCCATGCCAATGTCATTTTTATGGCTTGAAAATTCATACAATGGTCCCCTAAGCCTTCATGTGAAGTTTCGTGGCAAGACGACCCGTTTTCTATTTTTCATGACTTTTGAAACTTTTTACGGTTTGAGATTTTTTAAAATTTTTTTAGAAAGAGTTTTGTCCCCAAATTTGGTAGAGGTGATCCTTGTATTTTTGTTGGCATGCACAAAACAATTCAGCTAAAAACTCAAAGTAGAGAAGATTTTGTGACCGTTTGAAAAAAGTGTCCCCATTTCAGACACTTTAATGGCTATTGGCAGCAAACCTATAAAATCTAAAATGCTTTTTAAGGGGGTGTGAGTTCTGGAGGTTTGATGAGGGATAGGGGGCCAATATAAGGGCCAAGTACCAGCAACCATCGCACATCATGTGCGCACACCCCCCGGCCCCCCAATCGCTAGAACCGTAAATGCCGTCGGTTAGGCTTTCCGACAATGCTCCGACGATGGTGCCCGGGCGAAAAAAATGTGGCACCAGGACATGCCCAAGCCCAGCATGTGCACCGTGGCTCAAAATCTTACACTGGGAATGAACTCCGTATGCTTAGACATGGAATGAACTCCATATGCCTAAGCCAACCCATGAAACGAGTGTGTAGGTGCTCAGCCGGCCGGAGAGGCAGAATGCCCAAGTAGGGGATTGGCTCGGTCCACCCCTGTGTGCTGTCGATCCTGCTACCGTAACCCTTGGTCCGGTCCGATCTTAGACTGGGAATGAACTCCGTATGCAAAAGTCAACCCACGAAACAAGTGTGTGGGCGCTGAGCCTGTCAAAGAGGCATAATGCGCAAGCCAGGGATCGGTTCGATCCCCCTCTGCGTGCTGCTGGTCTCGCTGCCACAACCCTCGGTCCGGTTGGGGCTTAGACATGGAATGAACTCCCTACGCCTAAGCCAACCCACGAAACGGGCGTGCGGGCGCTCAGTCGGCCGGAGAGGCAGAATGCACAAGCCGGGGATCGGCCTGGTCCCCCCTGCGTGCTATCGATCCTATTATCGCAACCCTCGGTCCGATCCAATCTTAGATTAAGAATGAACTCCGTATGCTTAGACCGCGGATGAACTCCGTATGCCTAAGTCAACCCATGAAATGAGCGTACGGGCTCTCAGCCGGCCGGAGAGGCAGAATTCGCAAGTCGAGGATCAGCCCGGTCCCCCTCTACGTGCTACCGATCCCGCTGCCAGTCCTGCTACCACAACCGTCGGTCCGACTGGGGCTTAGACATGGAATGAAGTCTGTATGCCTAAGCCAACTCACAAAACGAGCGTGCTGGCACTAAGCCGATAGGAGAGGCAGAATACGTAAGCCAGGGATTGGCTCGATCCCCCCTGCGTGCTATCGATCCTGCTGCTGGTCTTACTGTCGCAACCCTCAATCCGATCTTAGATTGTGAATGAACTCTGTATGCTTAGACATGGAATGAACTCCGTATGCCTAAGCCAACCCATGAAACGAGCGTGTTGGCGTTCAGTCGACCGGAGAGGCAGAAAGCACAAGTCGGGGATCGGGCTGGTCCCCCTCTGCGTGCTGTCGATCCTACTGCTACAACCCTCGGTCTGGTCTGATCTTATACTGGGAATGAACTCCGTATGCCTAAGTCAACCCACAAAATGAGCATGCGGGTACTGAGCCGGTCGGAGAGGCATAATACGCAAGTCGAGGATCAACCCGATCCCTCTCTGCGTGCTGCCGGTCCCACTGCCACAACCCTCTGTTCGACTGGGGCTTAGATATGGAATGAACTCCCTATGCCTAAGCCAACCCACGAAACGGGTGTGCGGGTGTTCAGCCGACTAGAGAGGTAGAATGCGCAAGCCGGGGATCGACTCGGTCCCCCCTGCGTGCTGTCGATCCTACGGTCGCAACCCTCGGTCCGATCTGATCTTAGACTGGGGATGAACTCCCTATGCTTAGACTAAGGATGAACTCCGTATGCCTAAGTCAACCCACGAAACGAGCGTGCGGGCGCTCAGCCGACCAGAGAGGTAGGATGCGCAAGCCGGGGATCGAACGGGTGGTCGGTGGGTTCAAGCACATCTTTATATTTCTACCATGCCAATGCCATTTTTATGGCTTTTAAATTCATACAATGGTCCCCTAAGCCTTCATGTGAAGTTTTGTAGCAAGACGACCCGTTTTCTATTTTTCACAATATTTGAAAATTTTTATGGTTCGGGATTTTTTAAATTTTTTTTAGAAAGGGTTTTGTCCCCAAATTTGGTAGAGGTGATCCTTGTATTTTTTTTGGCATGCACAAAACAATTCAACTAAAAACTCGAAGTAGAGAAGATTTTGTGACCATTTGAAAAAAGTGTCCCCATTTCAGACACTTTAATGGCTATTGGCAGCAAACCTATAAAATCTCAAATGCTTTTTAAGGGGGTGTGAGTTCTGGAGGTTTGATGAGGGACAGGGGGCCAATATAAGGGCCAAGTACCAGCAACCATCGCACATCATGTGCACACACCCCCCGGCCCCCCAATCGCCAGAACCGTAAATGCCGTCGGTTAGGCTCTCCGACGATGCTCCGACGATGCTCCGACGATGATGCCTGGGTGAAAAAAATGCTCCGACGATCCACCCCTACATGCTGTTGATCCTGCTATCGTAACCCTCGGTCCGGTCCGATCTTAGACTGGGAATGAACTCCGTATGCAAAAGTCAACCCACGAAACAAGCACGCTGGCGCTGAGCCGGTCAAAGAGGCATAATGCGCAAGCCAGGGATCGGGTCGGTCCCCCTCTGCGTGCTGCTGGTCTCACTACCACAACCCTCAGTCCGGTTGGGGCTTAGACATGGAGTGAACTCCCTACGCCTAAGCCAACCCATGAAACGGGTGTGCGGGCGCTCAGTCGGCCGGAGAGGCAGAATGCGCAAGTCGGGGATCGGCCCGGTCCCCCCTGCGTGCTATCGATCCTATTGTCGCAACCCTTGATCCGGTCTGATCTTAGATTGAGAATGAACTCCGTATGCTTAAACTGGGGATGAACTCCGTATGCCTAGGTCAACCCACGAAACGAGCGTGCGGGCGCTCAACCGGCCGAAAAGGCAGAATTCGTAAGTCGAAGATCGACCCGATCCCCCTCTACGTGCTATCGATCCCGCTGTCGGTCCTGCTGCCACAACCTTCGGTCCGACTGGGGCTTAGACATGGAATGAAGTCCGTATGCCTAAGCCAACTGACAAAACGAGCGTGCGGGCACTTAGCCGGTAGGAGAGGCAGAATGCGTAAGCCGGGGATTGGCCCGATCCCCCCTGCGTGCTGTCGATCTTGCTGCTGGTCTTACTGTCGCAACCCTCGGTCTGATCCGATCTTAGATTGTGAATGAACTCTGTATGCTTAGACATGGAAATAACTCCGTATGCCTAAGCCAACCCATGAAACGAGCGTGTGGGCGTTCAGCTGACCGGAGAGGCAGAATGCGCAAGTCAGGGATCGACCCGATCCCCACCTGCGTGCTGTCGATCCTGCTACTGCAACCTTCGATCTGGTCTAATCGTATACTGGGAATGAACTCCGTATGCCCAAGTCAACCCATAAAATGACCTTGCGGGCACTGAGCCAGTCGGAGAGGCATAATGCACAAGCCGAAGATCGACCCGGTCCCCCTCTATGTGCTACCAGTCCCGCTGCCACAACCCTCGGTCTGACTGGGGCTTAGATATGGAATGAACTCCCTATGCCTATGCCAACCCACGAAACGGGCGTGCGGGCGCTCAACCGACCAGAGAGGTAGAATGCGCAAGCTGAGGATCGA
Organism: Durio zibethinus; assembly: GCF_047325235.1. Taxonomy (NCBI): domain Eukaryota; kingdom Viridiplantae; phylum Streptophyta; class Magnoliopsida; order Malvales; family Malvaceae; genus Durio; species Durio zibethinus. The sequence continues at coordinate 28,005,579 of NC_143165.1, forward strand.
CCCGGTCCCCCCTGCGTGCTGCTGATCCTACGGTCGCAACCCTCGGTTCGGTCTGATCTTAGACTGGGGATGAACTCCCTATGCTTAGACTAAGGATGAACTCCGTATGCCAAAGTCAACCCACGAAATGAGCGTGCGGGCGCTCAGTCGACCAGGGAGGTAGGATGCGCAAGCCGGGGATCGAACGGGTGGTAGGTGTGTTCAAGCACATCTTCATATTTCTACCATGCCAATGCCATTTTTATGGCTTTTAAATTCATACAATGGTCCCCTAAGCCTTCATGTGAAGTTTCGTGGCAAGACAACCTGTTTTCTATTTTTCACAATATTTGAAAATTTTTGTGGTTCGGGATTTTTTAAAATTTTTTTAGAAAGGGTTTTGTCCCCAAATTTGGTAGAGGTGATCCTTGTATTTTTTTTTGGCATGCACAAAAAAATTCAGCTAAAAACTCGAAGTGGAGAAGATTTTGTGAACGTTTGAAAAAAGTGTCCCCATTTCAAACACTTTAATGGCTACTGACAGCAAACCTATAAAATCTCAAATGCTCTTTAAGGGGGTGTGAGTTCTTGAGGTTTGATGAGGGATAGGGGGCCAATATAAGGGCCAAGTACCAGCACCCATCGCACATCATGTGCGCACACCCCCGGCCCCCCAATCGTCGGAACCCCCAATGCCGCCAGTTCGGCTCTCCGGTGATGCTCCGACGATGCTCTGGCAATGGTGCCCTAGGTGAAAAAAATGTGGCACCAGCACAAGCCCAAGCCCAGCATGTGAACCGTGGCTCAAAATCTTAGACTGGGAATGAACTCCGTATGCTTAGACATGGAATGAACTCCGTATGCCTAAGCTAACCAACGAAATGAGCGTGCGGGCACTCAGCCGCCCGGAGAGGCAGAATTTGCAAGTCAGGGATCGGCTCAGTCCCCCCTACGTGCTATCGATCTTGCTACTGTAACCCTCAATCTGGTCTGATCTTAGACTGGGAATGAACTCTATATGCATAAGTCAACCCACGAAACGAGCATGCGGATGCTGAACCGGCCGAAGAGGCATAATGTGCAAGCCAAGGATCGGCCCGGTCCCTCTCTGTGTGCTGCCAGCCCCGCTGCCACAACCCTCAATCCAGCTAGGGCTTAGACATGGAATGAACTCCCTATGCCTAAGCCAACCCACGAAATGGGCGTGCGGTCGCTCAGCCGGCCGGAGAGGCATAATGTGCAAGCCGAGTGTCATGAGCGAACCTTATATAGGGCCATGACCAGGACTTAGGTTGCCATAAGCCACCCATGTATAGGGCCATGGCTGGGTAGATCCCTTGTGCTAGGAAAAGTGTCCCCATTTCAAACATTGTAATGGTTACCGATAGCATAGCTCTAAAATCTCTAAGGCTTTTTAGGGGGTGAGCCGGCAGCGTAGTGTTGGGCTATCTCACCGGTTGCTATGCGAGCCTAGGCCACCCACCAAGGGCTGCCCCTGGCCCTGGTGATGGTGGGAGGTCTTGATGTATGATTCCCGACTATAATAAAACTCATCCCGATTGAATGTCTCGATTGTTGCCTTGATGTGTTTTTCTTTTTCTCGATGTGAATATGCCTTCTTGTGTGTGTGCTTGAGATCGATCTCGATATATTGTGTCTTATTGTGAATGCTTGGGACTAACCATGGCTTATGGTTATTTGTTCAGATATCTATCTATTGAAGGCTGACTTGGTTGGGAGCACCCATTCAAGTGCCGCACGGTCTATTACTTGCTGAGAGAAAGCTTAGTCTGTGACACGTGGTATCAGAGCACGATTGAGAAGTGCTAGAAAAATGGATGAGATGGCCACAAGTGGTAAACCCAATCATCAACAGAGAATTGAGGAACTTGAGGTCGCAGTGGCCGCAATGAAAACTCATATGGTGACTAAAGACCGAAGAGGGAGATCGAGACAACCCAGCGGGAGTTGTCCGATACTCTCCACAATGTGAGCGAAGAGGCTAGAGATGCCTTGAACATTCTCCAAAAGGAGTTTGAGGAGCTCAGAGCACAAGTGAGCATCCTACAAATGGCTGTGGCCAGATCGGGTTCGAGCTCGATAGAAAGAGGAAAAAAGCCCACGGTGCCAGAGCCTCGATGCTATGAAGGGGTAAGGGATGCTAAGGAACTTGAAAATTTCTTGTTTGACATGGAGTAGTACTTTCGAGCTGTACACACGAATTCAGCGGAAGACAAGGTAGCAATGGCATCGATGTACCTCACAGGGGATGCCAAGCTGTGGTGGCGCTCCAAGTTTGTCAATGACGAGTGCTCGATTAAGACTTGGACGAATCTGAAGCGAGAATTGAAAAACCAGTTTTTCCCTAAGAATGTGGAGTATATTGCTTGAAAGAGACTTCGAGAATTGGTGCAAAAAGGAATGGTGCGAGAGTTTGTAAGGAACTTTTCTACCCTGATGTTGGATATTCGAGACATGTCCAAAAAAGACAAGATGTTCTATTTTCTTGAGGGCCTCAAGCCTTAGGCGAAGACAGAACTACAAAGGCAGAAGTGCAAGATGTGGCCACAGCCATGGCTGCAGCTGAACGTCTCCATGATTATAATGTTGGCTCTTCAAAATGGAAAAATCCTCCATCAGCTAGCAGTAGCTTCAACTTTGGGAGTGGGGGAAAGATGACCAAGTTGGATTGGCCCTTCAGTGGAGGATCAGACAGGAGGTCCTTTGGTCAAGATAGCACCCAATCCAAGACAAGCAACGCAGGGATTTTCAAGCCTAAGCAACCGCTAGCTTGCTTTCTTTGCAAGGGGCCGCATCGGGTGGCTGAATGCCCACACAGGGGAGCCCCTAATGCCTTAAGGACCTCATCTCAAGAGTCCGTAAAAGTGCTAGAGAACGTTGAAGAAGCTGAAGAGGAGCCAGCCAGAATGGGTTCAATAAGGTTCCTTAATGCCCTCCGCACCCAATTGAACACTATAAAGAAAGACCAGAGTAGAGGCTTGATGTATGTGAACTTGATGATCAATGAGAAAGCCACTAAGGCTATGGTGGATACGGGTGCAACTGACACTTTCATCACACCAGAAGAAGCAAAAAGGTGTGGTCTTCATATTAGTAAAGACTGTGGATGAATGAAGGCAGTCAACTCGCCAACCTTTACGATCAGTGGAAGCTCCAAGAGTGTGACAACCCGATTGGGGCCATGCAAAGGGAAAGTAGACTTTACAGTTTCCCCCATGGATGACTTTGATGTTGTTCTCGGATTGGACTTCATGATGTTGGCTCAGGTCATCCCTATCCCTGCCACTAGCTGCTTGTTGTTCTTAGGGGAAAACCCATGTGTAGTGCCAGCCAACATCTTACCAAAGAGTGGGAAGAAAATGATTTCAGATTTGCAGTTCAAGAAAGGGGTAAAAAGAGGGGAACCCTCCTTTGTGGCTGTGCCGATCTACAAAGAAGGGTCGAAAGTAGAACCAATACCTGATGGTGTGGGAAAAGTGTTGGAAGAATTCGAAGAGGTGATGCCAGAGATGTTGCCTAAGGTTCTACCTCTTTGACGAGCAGTGGACCATGAAATTGAGCTCCTTCTAAGAGCGAAACCCCCTGCTAGAGCTCCTTACCGCATGGCCCCACCAGAGTTGGCCGAACTAAGAAAATAGTTAGATGAGCTGCTACAAGTTGGGTTCATCAGACCATCAAAGGCTCCTTTCGGAGTGCCAGTGCTATTTCAGAAGAAGCATGATGGAAGTTTGCGATTATGTGTTGACTACAGGGCCCTGAACAAAGTCACTATAAGAAACAAATATCCCATCCCCCTTATAGCAGACTTGTTTGATCAATTGAGCCGGGCCAAGTACTTCTCCAAATTGGACCTGAGATCTGGCTACCATCAGGTCAGAATCATTGAGGGAGATAAGCTAAAGACCACTTGTGTGACGCGGTATGGTGCATTTGAATTTCTTGTTATGCCCCTTGGACTGACCAATGCTCCTGCCACATTTTGTACATTGATGAATCAGGTATTCCATGACTACCTAGACAAATTTGTAGTCATCTATTTAGACGATATAGTGGTATATAGCTCCACCTTGGAAGAACATCAAGAACACCTACGCCAGGTACTTCAAAGATTACAGGACCACCAGTTATACGTAAAAAGGGAGAAGTGTGCATTTGTTCAGACCCAAATCCATTTTCTCGGTCACATTATTGAACGTGGCCACATTCGAATGGACATGGAAAAGGTTAGGGCCATCAAGGAGTGGACAACACCAAAGAACGTTAGTGAGCTCCGCTCATTTTTGGGACTAGCCAACTATTATAGAAGGTTTATGGAAGGGTACTCTCGTAAGACCACGGCCCTCATGGAGCTATTAAAGAAGGAGCATAAATGGTCTTGGACGAGTGAATGCCAAGAGGCCTTCAAGGGATTGAAAGATGCTATTATGAAGGATTCTATCTTAGCTCTCTCTGATATTGAAAAGCCTTTCGAAGTTCAGATGGATGCATCTAATTTTGCTATTGGAGGAGTGCTTTTGCAACCGGTAGCGTTTGAAAGTAGGAAGCTAAATGAAGCTGAAAAGAAATATATAACCCAAGAAAAAGAACTCCTGGCGGTGGTTCACTGCTTGAAAGCTTGGTGACATTACTTGTTGGGTTCACACTTTGTCGTGAAGACAGACAATGCGGCCATTAGCCATTTTCTCACCCAACCAAGGCTTACGGCAAAACAAGCTAGGTGGCAAGAATTTTTAGCAGAGTTTGACTTTTGTTTTGAGCACACTGTTGGAAAGACCAATCAAGTGGTTGATGCATTGAGCAGGCAAGCAGAATTAGCGGCCCTTAGAAGAATTACCCCATATGGCGACTAGTAAAGCCACTACAGACATTTACAAGTTGATTGGAGATCACTTAGGGAAGCACCCGCAAGCTTATGCCATCTTGAAACTAGTGGAAGAAAGGAAGTCCAAGTACTTCTGGCAAGAAAATGGGATCTTATGGACCAAGGGGCCTCGAGTGTTTGTGCCAAGAGCAGAAAGTCTGAGACAGATGTTGATGAGGGAATGTCATGACACACTATAGGCGGGACACCCGGGCTAGCAACGCACTTTGGCGTTATTGAAACAGGGATACTATTGGCCTCACATGCAACAAGATGTGATGGACTATACGAAGACTTGCCTCATTTGCCAACAAGACAAGGTTGAAAAGAGGAAACCTGTAGGCATGCTTGAACCACTACCAGTACCCGCCAAACCATGGGAAAACATCTCCCTCGATTTAATTTTGAGCCTACCCAAGGTTGGTGACCTTGGAGCTATTTTAGTGGTGATTGACCGGTTCTCTAAGTACACCACATTCGTTCCCACTCACAAGTATTGCACAACGAAAGACACAGCTTGACTATTGTTCAAACATGTGGTCAAATATTGGGGCCTCCTTTAAAACATTGTCAGCGATCGAGATCCGAGATTCACGGGGTCCTTCTGGAGAGAACTTTTCAAGATATTGGGGTCCCAACTCAACATCTCCTCAAGCTATCACCCTCAAATCGATGGTCAAACGAAACGGTTCAACGAATTATTAGAGGAATACTTGAGGCACTTTGTTCAAGCCAATCAGAAAGACTAGCCTTCATTATTGGACATGGCTCAACTCTTCCAACAAAAGCTTTTCCACCAATAAGAGCCCATTTGAGGTGGTCACCAGACAATTACCAAGGCTACCCCACACTTTCTTGGAGCAATATGGAGGAAAAAATATGAGAGCCTTCAATCTCAGCAAGGAGTGGAAACAAAACACAGAGATTGCACAAGCCTACCTGGAGAAAACATCAAAACGGATGAAGAAATGGGCAGACAAGGGTCGTAAGGCTCAACAATTTCAAGTTGGTGATTTGGTTCTTGTCTGACTAGTTCCTGAACAAACCAAGTTCTTGAGAAAGAGAGATCATAGACTGGTGCGTAAATATGAAGGTCCAGTAAGGGACCTTTCCAAAGTGGGGAATGCTTCTTACAAAATCAACCTACCAAAGTGGATGAAGGTGCACCCAATATTTCATGTGAGCAACCTGAAACCTTTCCATGCAGATCCTACAGATGCTAGCCAAAGGGAGCCAACCAGAGCCTCCATCACCATGAAGCCACCCTTAGAGCATCGAGTCGAAGAGATCTTAGCTGATAGGGAAACCAAGATATCTCGAAGACTAGTTCGGGAGTACTTAGTGAAGTGGGAAGGATTATGACTAGAAGAAACCAACTGGGAGAGAGAACACGACCTCCAAAGATTTCAAAGGAAGATCAAAGAATTTCAAGCCAGCAAGTTGATGAGGACGTCAATAGAATAGGTGGGGGAGGATGTCATGAGCCAACCTTGTATAGGGCCATGATCGGGACTTAGGTTGCCAGAAGCCACCCATGTATAGGGCCATGGCCGGGTAAATCCCTTGTGCTAGGAAAAGTGTCCCCATTTCAAACATTATAATGGTTACCGGTAGCATAGCTCTAAAATCTCTAAGGCTCTTTAGGGGGGTGAGCTGACAACATAGTATTGGGCTGTCTCATCGGTTGCTATGCGAGCCTAGGCCACCCACCAAGGGCTGCCCCCTGGCGCTGGTGATGGTAGGAGGTCTCGATGTATGATTCTCGACTATAATAGAACTCACACCAATTGAATGTCCTGATTGTTGCCTCGATGTGTTTTTCTTTTTCTCGATGCGAATATGCCTTCTTGTGTGTGTGCTTGAGATCGATCTCGATATATTGTGTCGTATTGTGAATGCTTGCGACTAACCATGGCTTATGGTTATTTGTTCAGATATCGATCTATTGAAGGCAGACTTAGTTGGGAGCACCCATTCAAGTGTCGCACGATCTATTACTTGTTGAGAGAAAGCTTAGTTCGTGACATCGGGGACTGGCCCGATCCCCTTCAACGTGCTACCGATCCCGCTGCCACAACCCTCGGTCCGATTAGGGCTTAGACATGGAATGAACTCCCTATGCCTAAGCCAACCCACAAAATAGGTGTGCGGATGCTCAGCCGGCCAGAGAGGTAGAATATGCAAGCCAGGGATTGACCCGGTCCCCCCTGCGTGCTGCCGATCCTACTGTCGTAACCCTCGACCCGATCCCCTCTCCGTGCTGTTGATCCTGCTGTCGCAACCCTCGATCTGGTCTGATCTTAGACTGGGAATGAACTTCGTATGCTTAGACTAGGGATGAACTCCGTATGCCTAAGTCAACCCACGAAATAAGCGTATGGGCGCTCAACTGATCGGAGAGACCGATCGGAGAGGCATAATGCGCAAGCTGGGGATCAGCTCGATCCCCCTCTGCGTGCTGCCGATCCCGTCACCGGTCCTGCTGCCACAACCCTCAGTTCGGCTGGGGCTTAGACATGGAATGAACTCCATATGCCTAAGACAACCCATGAAACAATCGTACGGTGCTCAACCGATCGGAGAGGTAGAATGCGCAAGCTGAGGATCAGCTCGGTCCCCCTCTGCGTGCTACCGATCCTACTACTGGACCTACTGCCGCAACCCTTGATCTGGTCCGATCTTAGACTGGAATGAACTCCATATGCTTAGACATGGAATGAACTCCGTATGCCTAAGCCAAACCACGAAACGAGCGTGCGGGCACTTAGCCGGCCGGAGAGGCATAATGCGTAAGTCGGGGATCGACTTGGTCCCCTATGCGTGCTGTCGGTCTCGCTACCACAACCCTCGGTCCGGCTGGGGCTTAGACATAGAATGAACTCCCTATGCCTAAGCCAACCAACGAAATGGATGTGTGGGCCCTTAGCCAGCTGGAAAGGCAGAATGCGCAAGCCGAGGATCGGCCCGGTCCCCCCTACATGCTGTCGATCCTGCTGCCACAACCCTCGGTCCGGTCTAATCTTAGACTGGGAATGAAGTCCATACGCTTAGACTCGGGATGAACTCCGTATGCCTAACTCAACCCACGAAACGAGCGTGCGGGCGCTCAGCCGACCGAAGAGGCAGGATGCCCAAGCCGGGGATCGAATGGGTGGTAGGTGGGTTCAAGCACATCTTCATATTTCAGCCATGCCAATGCCATTTTTATGGTTTTTAAATTCATACAATGGTCCCATAGGCCTTCATGCGAAGTTTCGTGGCAAGACGACCCGTTTTCTATTTTTCATGATTTTTGAAACTTTTTACGGGTCGAGATTTTTTAAAATTTTTTTTGAAAGAGTTTTTTCCCCAAATTTGGTAGAGGTAATCCTTGTATTTTTGTTGGCATGCACAAAACAATTCAGCTACAAACTCGAAGTGGAGAAGATTTTGTGATCGTTTGAAAAAAGTGTCCCCATTTCAGACATTTTAATAGCTACTGGTAGCAAACCTATAAAATCTCAAATGCTCTTTAAGGGGTGTGAGTTCTCGAGGTTTGATGAGGGATATGGGGCCAATATAAGGGCCAAGTACCAGCACCCATCACACATCATGTGCACACACCCCCCGGCCCCCCAATCGTCGGAACCCCCAATGTCATCGGTTAGGCTCTCCGGCGATGCTCTGGCGATGGTGCCCTGGGCAAAACAAATGTGGCACCAGCACATGCCCAAACCCAGCATGTGCATCGTGGCTCAAAATCTTAGATTGGAAATGAACTCCATATGCTTAGACATGGAATGAACTCCGTATGCCTAAGCCAACCCACGAAATGAGCGTACGGGTGCTCAACCCGGTCGGAGAGGTAGAATGCACAAGCCAGGGATCGGCCCGATCCCCCTCTGCGTACTGTCACTCCCGTTGCCACAACCCTCAGTTTGGTTGGGGCTTAGACATGGAATGAACTCCCTATGCCTAAGCCAACCCACGAAACGGGCGTGCGGGCACTCAGCCAACCCACGGAACGGGCGCTCAGCCGGCAGGAGAGGTAGAATGCACAAGTCGGGGATCGGCCTAGTCCCTCTCTACGTGCTGCAGATCCTACTACCGTAACCCTCAGTCTGGTCTGATCTTAGACTGGGAATGAACTCCGTATGCATAAGTCAACCCACGAAACAAGCATGCAGGCACTAAGCCGACTGAAGAGGCATAATGCGGAAGCTGAGGATCGGCCCGGTCCCCCTTTGCGCGTGGTCGGTCCCGTTGCCACAACCCTTGGTCTGACTGGGGCTTAGACATGGAATGAACTCTCTATGCCTAAACCAACCCATGAAACGGGCGTGCGGGCGCTCAGCCAGTCGGAGAGGCAGAATGTGTAAATGAGGATCGGCCCGGTCCCCCCTGCGTGCTGCTGATCCTGCTGCCGTAACCCTCTATTTGATCCAATCTTAGACTAGGAATGAACTTCATATGCTTAGTGTGGGGATGAAATCCGTATGCCTAAGTCAATCCATGAAACGAGCGTGCGGGCGCTCAACTGGTCGGAGAGGCTGGTCGGAGAGGCATAATACGTAAGCCGGGGATCAGCTCGATCACTCTCTGCGTGCTACTGATCCCGTTACCGGTCCTGCTGCCACAACCCTCGGTCCGGATGGGGCTTAGATATGGAATGAACTGCGTATGCTTAAGCCAACCCACGAAACGAGCGTACGGCCGCTCAGCCGGCCAGAGAGGCAGAATGCGCAAGCTGGAGATCGAACGGGTGGTAGGTGGGTTCAAACACATCTTTATATTTTTGCCATGCCAATGCCATTTTTCTGACTTGTAAATTCATACAATGGTCCCCTAAGCCTTCATGTGAAGTTTCATGGCAAGACGACTCGTTTTTTATTTTTCATGATTTTTGAAACTTTTTATGGTTCGGGATTTTTTAAAATTTTTTTAGAGAAAGTTTTGTCCCCAAAATTGGTAGCGGTGATCCATGTATTTTTTTTGGCATGCATAAAAAAATTAAGTTAAAAACTCGAAGTGGAGAAGATTTTGTGACCGTTTGAAAAAAGTGTCCCCATTCCAAACACTTTAATGGCTACTGGTAGCAAACCTATAAGATCTCAAATGCTCTTTAAGGGGGTGTGAGTTCTTGAGGTTTGATAAGGGATAAGGGGCCAATATAAGGGCCAAGTACCAGCACCCATTGCACATCTTGTGCGCACACCCTCTGGCCCCCCCAATCACCGGAACCCCCAATGCCGTTGGTTAGGCTCTCCGACCATGCTCCGAGGATGGTGCCTCGGGCAAAAAAAATGTGGCACCAGCACATGCCCGAGCCCAGCATGTGCACCGTGGCTCAAAATCTAAGACTGGGAATAAACTCCATATGCTTAGACATGGAATGAACTTCGTATGCCTAAGCCAACCCACGAAACGAGCATGAGGGTGCTCAGCCGGTCGGAGAGGCAGAATGCGTAAGTCGGGGACCGACCCGATCCCCTCCTATGTTCTCGAGGTTTGATGAGGGATAGGGGGCTAATGTAAGGGCCAAGTACCAGCACCCATCACACATCATGTGTGCACAACCCCCGGCACCCCAATCACCGGAACCCCCAATGCCGCCGGTTAGGCTCTCCGGTGATGCTCCGATGATGGTGCCCCGGGAAAAAAAAATGCGGCACCAGCACATGCTCAAGCCTAGCATGTGCACTGTGGCTCAAACTCTTAAACTGACAATGAACTCCGTATGCCTAAGCCAACCCATGAAACAAGCGTGCGGGCGCTGAGCCGATCGAAGAGGCAGAAGGCGCAAGTCGGGGATCAGCCCGATCCCCCTCTGCGTGCTGCCGGTCCCATTGCCACAACCCTCGGTCTGGCTGGGGCTTAGACATGGAATGAACTCCCTATGCCTAAGCCAACCCACGAAACGAGCGTACGGGCACTCAGCTGGCCGAAGAGGCAGAATACATAAGCCGCGGATCGACCTGATCCCCCCTGCGTGCTGCCGAAACCCTCGGTCCAGTCCGATCTTAGACTGAGAATGAACATTGTATGCTTAGACTAGGGATGAACTCCGTATGCCTAAGTCAACCCACGAAACAAGCATGCAGGCGCTCAACCGACCAGAGAGGCAGGATGCGGAAGCTGAGCATCGAACGGGTGGTAGGTGGGTTCAAGCATATCTTCATATTTCTGCCATGCCAATGCCATTTTTATGGCTTGTAAATTCACACAATGATCCCCTAAGCCTTCATGTGAAGTTTCGTGGCAACACGACCCATTTTCTATTTTCACGATTTTCAAAACTTTTTACGGTTCGGGATTTTTTAAAATTTTTTTAGAAAGACTTTTGTCCCCAAATTTGGTAGACGATCCTTGTATTTTTGTTGGCATGCATAAAAAAATTCATCTAAAAACTCGAAGTGGAGAGGATTTTGTGACCGTTTGAAAAAGGTGTCCCCATTTCAGACACTTTAATGGCTACTGGCAGTAAACCTATAAAATCTCAAATGCTCTTTAAGGGGGTGTGAGTTCTCGAGGTTTGACGAGGGATAGGGGGCCAATATAAGGGCCATGTACCAGCACCCATCGCACATCATGTGTGCACACCCCCCGACCCTCCAATCGTCGGAACCCCCAATGCCGTCGGTTAGGCTCTTCGATGATGCTCTGGCGATGGTGCCCCGGGCGAAAAAAATACGGCAACAGCACATGCTTGAGCCCAGCATGTGCTCTGTGGCTCAAACTCTTAGATTGGGAATGAACTCCATATGCTTAGACATGGAATGAACTCTGTATGCCTAAGCCAACCCACGAAACGAGCGTACGGGCGCTCAACCGGTCGGAGAGGCAAATGCACAAGCCGGGGATCGACCCGATCCCTCTCTGCATGCTATCAGTCCTGTTGCAACAACCCTCGGTGTGGTTGGGGCTTAGACATGGAATGAACTCCCTATGCCTAAGCCAACCAACGAAACGGGCGTGCGGGCGCCTAGCCGACCGGAAAGGTAGAATGCGCAAGTCAGGGATAGGCCTGGTCCACCCTGCGTGCTGCCAATCCTACTGCTGCAACCCTCGGTCTGGTCTGATCTTAGACTAGGAATGAACTTTGTATGCTTAGACTGGGGATGAACTCCGTATGCCTAAGTCAACCCATGAAACGAACGTGTGGGTGCTCAGCCGAGGATCGGCTCGGTCCCCCTGCATGTTACTGATCCTGCTACGGGTCCTACTGTCGTAACCCTTGGTCTGGTCCGATCTTAGACTGGGAATGAACTCCATATGCTTAGACATGGAATGAGCTCCGTATGCTTAAGCCAACGCAGGAAATGAGCGTGTGGGTGCTCAGCCGACCGGAGAGGCAGAATGCACAAGTCGGGGACCGGTTCGATCCCTCCAGCGTGTTGTCGATCCTGCTGTCGCAACCCTTAGTCCAATCTGATCTTAGACTGGGAATGAACTTCGTATGCCTAAGTCAACCCACGAAACGAGCGTTCGGACATTGAGCTAGTCGGAAAGGCATAATGCGTAAGCCGAGGATCAGTTCGGTCCCCCTCTGCGTGCTGCCAGTCCCGCTGCCACAACCTTCAATCCGGCTAGGGCTTAGACATGGAATGAACTCCCTATGCCTAAGCCAACCCATGAAACAGGCGTATGGGCACTCAGCCGACTGGAGAGGCAGAATGCGCAAGTCAGGATTGACCCGATCTCCCCTGCGTGCTATCGATCCTGCTGTCACAACCCTCGATCCGGTCCGATCTCAGACTGGGAATGAACTTCGTATGCTTACACTGGGGATGAACTCCGTTTGCCTCAGTCAACCCATTAAATGAGCATGCGGGCGTTCAGCCGACTGGAAAGGCAGAATGCGCAAGCTGAGGATCAGTCCGATCCCCCTCTACGTGCTGTCGATCCCACTGTCGGTCTTGCTGCCACAACCCTCGGTTTGGCTGGGGCTTAGACATGGAATGAACTCCGTATGCCTAAGCCAACCCACGAAACGAGCGTGCAGGCGCTCAATCGACCGGAGAGGCAGAATGTGCAAGTCGGGGATTGATCCGGTCCCCCCTGTGTGCTGTCAATCTTGCTTCTGCAACCCTCGGTCTGGTCCGATCTTAGACTGGGAAGAAACTCCGTATGCCTATGTCAACCCACGAAACGAGCGTTTGGGCACTGAGCCAGTCAAAGAGGCATAAAGCACAAGCTGAGGATTACCTCGGTCCCCCTCTGTGTGCTGCCGGTCCCGCTGCCACAACCCTCAATCTGGCTGGGGCTTAGACATGGAATGAATTCCCTATGCCTAAGCCAACCCACAAAATGGGCGTGCGGGTGCTCAGCCGATCGGAGAGGCAGAATGCGTAAGCCGGGGATCACCCCGGTCCCTCTTGCATGCTGTTGCATCCCCTCGGTCTGGTCTGATCTTAGACTGGGAATTAACTCCGTATGCTTAGACTGAGGATGAACTCCGTATGCCTAAGTCAACCCACGAAATGAACGTGCGGACGCTTAGCCGACCAGAGAGGCAGGATGCGCAAGTCGAGGATCGAACGGGTGGTAGGTGGGTTCAAGAACATCTTCATATTTTTGCCCTGCCAATGCCATTTTTATGGCTTGTAAATTCATACAATGGTCCCTAAGCCTTCATGTGAAGTTTCGTGGCAAGACGACCCGTTTTCTATTTTTCATGATTTTTGAAACTTTTTACAGTTCGAGATTTTTTAAAATTTTTCTTAGAAAGACTTGTGTCTCCAAATTTGGTAGAGGTGATCAAAAAATTTCAGCTAAAAACTCTAAGTGGAGAAGATTTTGTGACCGTTTGAAAAAATTGTCCCCATTTAAGACACTTTAATGGCTACTGGCAGCAAACCTATAAAATTTCAAATGCTCTTTAAGGAGGTGTGAGTTCTCGAGGTTTGATGAGGGATAGGGGACCAATATAAGGGCCAAGTACCAGCACCCATCACATATCATGTGCGCACACCCCCCCGGCCCCCCAATCACTGGAACCCCTAATGCCGCCGGTTAGGCTCTCTAGCGATGCTTCGGTGATGGTGCCCCAGGCGAAAAAAATGTGGCACCAGCACATGCCTGAGCCCAGCATGTGCTTCGTGGCTCAAACTCTTAGACTGGAAATGAACTCTATATGCTTAGACATGGAATGAACTCCGTATGCCTAAGCCAACCCACGAAACGAGCGTACGGGCGCTCAGCCGGTCAGAGAGGTAGACTGCGCAAGTCGGGGGTCGGCCCGATCCCCTTCTGCGTGCTGCCGGTCCTGCTACCACAACCCCTGGTCCGGTTGGGGCTTAGACATGGAATGAACTCCGTATGCCTAAGCCAACCTACAAAACGGGCGTGCGGGCGCTCAGCCGGTCAGAGAGGCAGAATGCGTAAGCCGGGGATCAACCTGGTCCCTCTTGCATGCTGTCGCAACCCTCGGTCCGGTCTGATATTAGACTGGGAACTAACTCCGTATGCTTAGACTGGGGAAAAACTCCGTATGCCTAAGTCAACCCACGAAACGAGCGTGTGGACGCTCAGCCGACCATAGAGGCAGGATACGCAAGCCGGGGATCGAATGGGTGGTAGGTCGGTTCAAGCACATCTTCATATTTCTACCATGCCAATGCTATTTTTATGGCTTGTAAATTCATACAATGATCCCCTAAGCCTTCATGTGAAGTTTCGTAGCAGGACGACCCATTTTTTATTTTTCATGATTTTTGAAACTTTTTGCGGTTCGAGATTTTTTAAAATTTTTTTAGAAAGAGTTTTATCCCCAAATTTGGTAGAGGTGATCCTTGTATTTTTGTTGGCATGCACTAAAAACTTTAGCTAAAAACTCGATGTGGAGAAGATTTTTTGATCATTTGGAAAAAGTGTCCCCATTTCAGACACTTTAATGGCTACTGGCAGCAAACCCATAAAATCTCAAATGCTCTTTAAGAGGGTGTGAGTTCTCGAGGTTTGATGAGGGATAGGGGGCCAATATAAGGGCCAAGTACCAGCACCCATCGCACATCATCTGCGCACACCCCCCGATCCCCCCAATCGCCGAAACCCCAAATGCCGTCGGTTAGGCTCTCCGGCGATGCTCCGACAATGGTCCGGTGATGGTGCCCCGGGCGAAAAAAATACGGCACCAGCACATGCCCGAGGCCAGCATGTGCACCATGGCTCAAACTCTTAGACTGGGAATGAACTCCGTAAGCTTAGACATAAAATGAACTCTGTATGCCTAAACCAACCCACGAAACGAGCGTGCGGGCGCTCAGCCGGCCGGAGAGGTAGAATACGCAAGCCGGGGATCGACCCGGGCCCACTCTGCGTGCTATCGGTCCAGCTGCCACAACCCTCGGTCCGGTTGGGGTTTAGACATGCAATGAACTCCGTATGCCTAAGCCAACCCACGAAACGAGCGTGTGGGCACTCAGTCGACTAGAGAGGCAGAATGCGCAAGCCAAGGATCGGCTCGGTCCCCCATTGCGTGCTACCGATCCTGCTACTGGTCCTGCTAGCGCAACCCTCGATCCAGTTCGATCTTAGATTGGGAATGAATTTCGTATGCTTAGACATGGAATGAACCCCGTATGCCAAAGCCAACCCACGAAATGAACGTGTGGGTGCTCAGCCGATCGAAAAGGTAGAATGCACAAGCCGGCGATCGGCCCAGTCCCCCTTGCATGATGTCGATCCTGCTATCGCAACCCTCGGTCTGGTCCGATCTTAGACTAGGAATGAACTCCATATGCCTAAGTCAACCCACGGAATGAGCGTGCGGGCACTGAGTCGGCCGGAGAGGCATAATGCGCAAGCCGATGATCGACCCAATCCCCTTCTGCCTACTATCAGTCTCGTTGCCACAACCCTCGGTCTGGCTGGGGCTTAGATATGGAATGAACTCCGTATGCCTAAGCCAACCCAAAAAATGAGCATGCGGGCGCTCAGCCGATCGAAAACGTAGAATGTGCAAGCGAGGACCGGCCCAGTCCCCCCTACGTGCTGTCGATCCTGCTGCCGCAACCCTCGATCCGGTATGATCTTAGACTGGGAATGAACTCCATATGCCTAAGTCAACCCATGAAATGAGCGTTCGGGTGCTGAGCCAGTTGGAGAGGCATAATGCGCAAGTCAGGGATCGGCCCGGTCCCCCTCTGAGTGCTTTCGGTCCCGCTGCCACAACCTTCGGTCCGGCTGGGGCTTAGACATGGAATGAACTCCTTATGCCTAAGCCAACCCAAGAAACGGGCATGCGGGTGCTCAACCGGCCTGAGAGGTGGAATGCATAAGCCGGGGATCGACCCGGTCCCCCCTTGCGTGTTGTCGATCTTGCTGCTGGTCTTGCTGCCTCAAACCTCAGTCTGGTCCGATCTTAGACTGGGAATGAACTCCACATACTTAGACATGGAATGAACTCCGTATGCCTAAGCCAGCCCACGAAATGAGCGTGCGGGTGCTCAGTCGATGGGAGAGGCAGAATGCGTAAATTAAGGACCGATCTGGTCCTCCCTGCGTGCTATCGATCTTGCTGCTGCAACCCTCGATCCGGTCCAATCTTAGACTAGGAATGAACTTCGTATGCATAAGTCAACCCATGAAATGAGCGTTCGGGTGCTGAGCCGGTCGGAAAGGCATAATGCGTAAGTCGAGGATCGGCCCGATCCCCCTCTATGTGCTGCCGATCCCGCTGCCACAACCCTCAGCCCGACTAGGGCTTAGACATGGAATGAACTCCTTATGCCTAAGCCAACCCATGAAACGGGCGTGCAGGCACTTAGCCGGCCAGAGAGGCAGAATGTGCAAGCCGAGGATCGGCCCGGTCGCCCCTACGTGCTGTCGATCCTATTGCCCGAACCCTCGGTCCGGTCCGATCTTAGACTAGGAATGAACTCCGTATGCTTAGACTGGGAATGAACTCCGTATGCCTAAGTCAACCCATAAAATAAGCGTGCGGGCACTCAGCCAACCGGAGAGGCGTAATGTGCAAGCTGGGGATCAGCTCGGTCCCCCTCTTCGTGCTGCCGATCTCGCTACCAGTCTTGCTGCCACAACCCTCGGTCTGACTAGGGCTTAGACATGGAATGAACTCCGTATGCCTAAGCCAACCCATGAAATGAGCATGCGGGCGCTCAGCCAGCCGAAGAGGCAGAATGTGCAAGCCGGGGGTCAGCCCTATCCCCCCTGCATGCTGTAGATCTTGTTACTGGTCCTGCTACCGCATCCCTCAGTCCAGTCTGATCTTAGGCTGGGAATGAACTCCATATGCTTAGACATGGAATGAACTCTGTATGCCTAAGCCAACCCACGAAACGAGTGTACCGATGCTCAGTCGGTCGGAGAGGTAGAATGCACAAGCCGGGGATCGACCCGATCCCTCTTACGTGTTGTCGATCCTACTATCGCAACCCTCGGTCCGGCTTGATCTTAGACTGGGAATGAACTCCGTATGCCTAAGTCAACCAATGAAACGAGCGTGCGGGCACTGAGTCGGTCGAAGAGGCATAATGCACAAGCCAGGGATCGACCCGGTCTGCCTCTGCGTGCTGTCGGTCCCACTGCCACAACCCTCGGTCTGGCTGGGGCTTAGACATGGAATGAACTCCTATGCCTAAGCCAACCCATGAAACTGGTGTCCGAGCGCTCAGTCGATCGAAGAGGCAGAATGGGCAAGTCGGGGATCGATGCGGTCCCTCCTGCGTGCTGTCGATCCTGTTGTCGCAACCCTCAGTCTGGTCCGATCTTAGACTGGGAATGAACTCCGTATGCTTAGACTGGGGATGAACTCCGTATGCCTAAGTCAACCCATGAAACAAGCGTGCGGGCACTCAACTGACCAGAGAGGCAGGATGCGTAAGCCGGGGATCGAACGGGTGGTAGGTGGGTTCAAGCACATCTTCATATTTCTACCATGCCAATGCCATTTTTATGGCTTGTAAATTCATACAATGGTCCCCTAAGCCTTCATGTGAAGTTTCGTGGCAAGACGACCCGTTTTCTATTTTTCACGATTTTTGAAACTTTTTGCGGTTCGAGATTTTTTAAAATTTTTTTAGAAAGAGTTTTGTCCCCAAATTTGGTATAGGTGATCCTCGTATTTTTATTGGCATGAACAAAACAATTCAGCTAAAAACTTGAAGTGGAGAAGATTTTGTGATCGTTTGAAAAAAGTGTCCCCATTTCAGACACTTTAATGGCTACTGGCAGCAAACCTATAAAATCTCAAATGCTCTTTAGGGGGGTGTGAGTTCTCGAGGTTTGATGAGGGATAGGGGGCCAATATAAGGGCCAAGTGCCAAGCCCTGAACGGGCGCACCAGGCACATCAGGCGCACCAGCAGGCGAGCCAGAGGTTGAGGCCTGCAGACCAGGCGTGCTGGCAGGTATCTACGCGCAAAGCCTAGCAAACAAGTTCAGAACGCCCGCCCAACTTGCAGGCCAGCCCGTGAGACCAAGGCCTGGCATACAAGCTGCCCGCACCACATCCAGAAGGGCCCAAGGTGCTGGACACGCAAGGGAAGCTTCTAGAAGCAGGTAGGATCAGCAGCAGCATCTTGGCAGATTTGGTTGACCTAGAAAATCAGGAGTTAGCATCCTGATTGATTGTAATCTGTATAATCCCATGATTTTAGCCTTTATTCTAGGGATATTTCCGTTAAGTGTAGGCTGGAGCCTCAACTACAAATAGAGGGCTGCTCCTCCCTTTTTTGTACACCATCAAACACTTCTGTTTCGGTGAATACAAGAGCATTTCTAGAATTCTACCTTCTTATCCTATTTCTCTTTAACTTGCGTAATCAGCCCTTCCTATTGTTCTAGCCCGTACGCTTTTGTTTTAGGCTGACTTAGACATAGAGGAGGAGATTCCAAGCCTAAGGCCGCACGGTTTCTGAGTCTAAGGTCGGAGCCCATGATAGTTGGTATCAGAGCAAGTTCGATTCTACGTGTTTGTGTTATGCAGGTTAGAGGAGATGGCATCCCAAAGTGACGCTGCTAACCAACAACTAGAGGCCCAAGGGCATGGGCATGGAAGAGAGAGGAAAGCCAGTTCTAGAGATCTCTGGTCTACCATGGACGGTAGGCTGGCCAAGGTGGAGGTGACCATGGGTGACACAGGGGAGAAGCTTGAAGGGGTAGAGACTCACATTGCATCGCTAGACTCCATGGGGAAAGAGATCCAAAGTGAGTTGCAAGCTACTCTCAACAAAGGCTTGGACATGTTCACCCAAACGAATCAGACCTTGGAGGCTGAAGTGCTAACCTTGCATGATGGCATGATGGCATGATGGCATGATGGCATGAGGTCATGTGCCAGCAGATGGAGGAGCTTACCAGTGAGCTCGTTGCTTGCAAGACTGCCATTGGGAATGGCATGTTTGCTAGAGTGTCCAAGCCCAAATTGGATGTCCCCAAGCCTAAGGAGTTCAAGGGGACTAGGGTGGCCAAGGAAGTAGATAACTACCTTTGGGGTATGAAGCAGTACTTTCAGGCCATGGGCATGCAAGACGAGGCGATAAAGGTAAGCACCGCAAATATGTATCTCACTGATGTAGCCTTATTATGGTAGAGGCACAAGTGTGATGATGTCAGGCATGGGAGCGCCAAGATTGGAACCTAGGTAGAGTTCCAAAAGGAGTTCAAAGAACAATTTTACCCAGAGTAAGCCAATGATAAGGCACAGGCAAACTTACGCAGGCTGAGCCAGCAAGGGGACATAAGGGAGTATGTTCAGAAATTCTCTAAACTGATGCTACAGATCTCGGATCTAGATAAGAAGGACACCTTATTTGCTTTCATGGATGGGCTAAAACCGTGGGTGAAGCATGAGCTACAAAAGAAAGGAGTTCATGACTTGGCTAAAGCCATGACTACTATCGAGGCCTTGATAGAGTTCGAGCCTCAAACCAAAGGGCTTGATGTTTACGGATTTGATGGTTATGGGTCAGAAGGTGAGCGCATTGGTGGACACAAGTGCCTCACATCTTTTTATTTTAGGTGATAGAGCCCGAAAGCTCAGACTAAAGGTGCAGAAAGGGATTGGTACCATCAAAACGATGAACTCCAATGAAGTTCCAACCATTGGAGTAGTGCAAGGAGTGGAGTTGTAGCTTGGAGACTGGAAAGGCAAGGAGACCATTGAGGTAATACCCCTTGACGACTATGAGTTTGTAATTGGGTTGGATTTCCTTGTTTGGATTAATGCCCTCTCTGTGCCTTTTGCTGATTGTGTTTGCATCTTGGATGTACGGTGCCAATGCCTAGTGCCATTGAGAAGAGGGTCTGGAGTTGGGTCACGGGTGGTGTCAGCCATCCAATTTGCCAAGGTGATAAGCAGACAAGAAGACACTTTCTTGGTAGCCCTGAAATATGATGAGCCAAGGGAGAAGGAGACCGAGTCACCCTTGGAGGTGCTAAAGGTGCTGAATACCTTTAGTGATGTGATGTCCACAAAGCTACCTAGCAAGCTACCACCTAAGACGGAGGTGGACCACAAGATCGAGCTGGTGTCTGAGGCCAAGCCACCAGCTACAGCCCTTTATCGAATGTCTCCACCAGAATTGAAGGAGTTGAGGAAGCAGCTCAAAGAGTTAGTTGATGCTGGCTTCATCAGGCCATCGAAGGGACCTTATGGTGCACCGATTCTATTTCAGCGCAAGCATGATGGGTCGTTACAGCTGTGCATAGACTACCGGGCTTTGAACAAGTTGACCATCAAGAACAAGTACCCCATCCCACTCATTGCGGACTTGTTCGATCAACTTGGGAGTGCAAGGTGGTTCACCAAGCTGGATTTGAGGTCAGGCTACTATCAAGTTAGGATCGCAAAGGGAGATGAGCAAAAAACAGCATGTGTCACTTGGTATGGTTCATATGAGTTTCTTGGTGATGCCTTTTGGACTCACGAACGCCCCAGCAACATTCTGCACCCTTATAAACAAGGTACTTCAATCATTCCTTGATCAGTTTGTTGTGGTTTATTTGGATGACATTGTGATCTACAGCCAAACTTTGGGAGAGCATGTAGACCACTTGAGACAGGTGTTCGAGGTGTTACAGGTGCACAAGCTATTTGTCAAGAGGGAGAAGTGCTCATTCGCCCAGCAGGAGATCCCATTCCTTGGCCACATAGTGGGAGGTGGTAGGATACGCATGGATGAAGGCAAGATACACGCCATCCTGGAGTGGCAATCACCAACCAAGGTCACTGAGTTGAGATCGTTCCTTGGGCTGGTCAACTACTACGGCACTTCATCAAAGGTCACTCAGCAATAGCCATGCCATTGACTGACTTGCTCAAGAAAAGGAAAGCATGGGAGTGGAACGCAGGGTGCCAGGAAGCCTTTGACAGGTTGAAGCGGACTATGATCGAGGAGCTAGTCTTGGCCTTGCCAGACCATGCCAAGCAGTATGAGGTGCATACAGATGCATCAGACTTTGCCATAGGGGGCATTTTTATGCAGGAGGGACTTTCAGTCGTGTTTGAGAGTAAGAAGTTGAACGAGATTGAGCGCAAGTACATGGTCCAAGAGAAAGAGATGACTGTAGTGGTGCACTGCTTGTGCACTTGGCACCATTACCTATTGGGGTCGAGGTTCATGTTTAGGATGGACAATGTGGCAACCAGCTACTTTCAGACACAGAAGAAGCTATCCCCCAAGCAGGCGAGATGGTAAGATTTTCTTGCGAAATTTGATTTCCAGATGGAGTACAAGCCGGGATGGGCGAACCTAGTGGTAGACGCCCTAAGTAGGAAGGCTAACCTTGCTGCCATTAGCCAATCAGAGGGGTCACTGGTGTCGCACATCAAGGAGGGCTTACGCATGATCCTACAGCCAAGGCTTTGATGGAGTACGCCCAGCAAGGTAAGACTAGGCGGTTTTGGTTGTAGGATGGCTTGCTATACACCAGGGGCAGTAAATTGTTTGTACCGTAGCACGAAAAGCTCTGCAAGGAAGTTTTGCAAGAATGCCATAATTCAAGGTGGGCTGGACACCCCAGAGTGAGTCGTACCTTAGCGCTGATCAAGGACCGGTACTACTAGCCACACATAAGGGATGATGTGGAGGCCTATGTGAAGACTTATCTTGTGTGCCAACAAGACAAGGTGGAGCTCAAGAAACCAGGCGATCTCTTAGAGCCATTGCCAGTGCCAGAGCGACCGTGGGAGAGTGTTTCTCTGGACTTTATAGTTGGTCTACCTAAAGCAGAAGGGTTTGGAAGCATCATGGTAGTGGTGGACAGGTTTTCCAAGTATGGAATCTTCATTGCAGCAACCAAGGAGTGCCCAGCCGAAGAGGTAGCTCGATTGTTCCTGAAGAACATGGTTAAGTACTGGAGAGTGTTGAGGACCATTGTTAGTGATCAGGACGGGCATTTCACAGGCAGGTTCTGGACTGAGTTGTTCAAGCTATTGGGGTCAGACTTGAACTTTTCCACCAGCATACATCCACAGACTGATGGGCAGACAGAACGAGTGAATGGACTATTGGAGGTCTACCTCAAGCACTATATGAGTGCCACACAAAGGGACTGGCCAAAGCTACTAGATATTGCACAATTTTCCTATAACTTGCAAAGGAGCGAGGCAACGAACCAGAGCCCATTTGAGGTTGTGACAGGGCAACAACCACTAACACCCGGTTCGATTGCTGCAGGTTATACAAGGTCAAATCCAGCAGCATACAAGTTTGCCAAGGCATGGCAGGAGTAAACTAACTTGGCCAGAGTTTGTCTACACAAGGTAGCCAAGAGGTCGAAGAAGTGGGTAGACCAGAATAGGTGGGACGTGCAGTTCCAGGTTGGAGACATGGTGTTAGTGAAGCTGCATCCCATTGTGCACCATAGGAGGCTGCACAAAGCCCTAGTCTGGAGGTATGAGGGACCTTTTCGAGTAGTCAAGAGGGTAGGCAAGGTTGCCTACAAGCTAGATATGCCACCCAAGTAGAGGGTACACCCGATGTTCCATGTGAGCATGCTCAAGCCGTTCCATGAGGATGAAGGAGATCCAGGATGGGCAGAGTCAAAGTGTATGCCATTGAGAGCAAGGGCCTCATATGAGAAAGAGGTCCACAACATCATAGCTGACCGAGAGGCAAGACGAAAAAACTATCAGCCAAGACAAGAGTACTTGGTGTACTGGAAGGGACTTCCAGATAGTGAGGTGAACTGGAAACCAGCAGATGACTTATGGTAGTTTGGAGACCTGATCAGGCATTACCATGCAGAAGATGCAATAAGGGCATTGCGTAATCAGGTGGGGGAGAATGTCATGCCCTAGGCGGGCACACCAGGCACATCAGGTGCACCAACAGGTGAGCTAGAGGTTAAGGCCTGTAGACTAAGCGTGCTAGCAGGTATCTGCACATAAAGCCTAGCAAACGAGTTCAGAACGCCCGCCCAACTTGCAGGCTAGCCCATGAGACCAAAGCTTGGCATACAAGCTACCCGCACCATATCCAGAAGGGCCCAAGGTGTTGGACATGCAAGGGAAGCTTCTGGAAGTAGGCAGGATCAGCAGCAGCATCCTGGCAGATTTGGTTGACCCTAAAAATCAGGAGTTAGCATCTTGATTGATTGTAATCTGTATAATCCCATGATTTTAGCCTTTATTCTAGAGATATTACTATTAAGTGTAAGCTAGAGCCTCAACTATAAATAGAGGGCTGCTCCTTCCTTATTTGTACACCATCAAACACTTTCGTTTCAGTGAATACAAGAGCATTTCCAAAATTTTGCCTTCTTATCCGGTTTCTCTTTAACTTGCATAATCAGCCCTTCCCGTTGTTCTAGTGCCCGTATGCTTGTGTTTTAGGCTGACTTAGGCATAAAGAAGGAGATTCCAAGCCTAAGGTCACATGGTTTCTGAGTCTAAAGTCAGAGCCCGTGACACAAGTACCAGTACCCATCACACATCATGTGTGCACACCCTCCTGACCCCCCCAATCGTCAAAACCCCCAATGCCACTGGTTAGGCTCTCCGATGATGCTCTGGTGATGTTCCGACGATGGTGCCTCGGGCAAAAAAAATGTGGCACTAGCACATGCCCGAGCCCAGCATGTGCACCGTGGCTCAAAATCTTAGGCTGGGAATGAACTTCATATGCTTAGACATGGAATGAACTCCGTATGCCTAAGCCAACCCACGAAATGAGTGTGCGGGCACTCAACAGGTCGGAAAGGCAGAATGCGTAAGTCGGGGATTGACCTGGCCCCTTCCTACGTACTGTCGATCTTGCTGTCGCAACCTTCGGTCCGGTCCAATCTTAGACTGGAATTGAACTCCATATGCATAAGTCAACCCACGAAATGAGCGTACGGGCACTGAGCCAGCCGAAGAGGCACAATGCGTGACCCAAGGATTGGCCCAGTCCCCCTCTACGTGCTACCGGTCCCACTACCATAACCCTCGGTTTGGCTGAGGCTTAGACATGGAATGAACTTCCTATGCCCAAGCCAACCCATGAAACGGGCGTACGGGCGCTCAGTCGACCGAAGAGGCAGAATGCGCAAGTCGGGGATCGGCTGGGTCCCCCCTACATGCTGCTGATCCTGCTACCGTAACCCTCGGTTCGATCCAATCTTAGACTAGGAATGAACTCCGTATGCTTAGACTGGGGATGAACTCCATTTGCCTAAGTCAACCCACGAAACGAGCGTGCGGGTGCTCAGCCGACCGAAGAGGTCAACCGGAGAGGCATAATGCGCAAGCTGGGGATCAGCCTAGTCCCTTTCTGTGTGCTGTCGATCCCGCTGCCAGTCTTGCTACCACAACCCTCGGTCCGGCTGAGGCTTAGACATGGAATGAATCCTACAGCTGGTCCTGCTATCGTAACCCTCGATCCAGTCCGATCTTAGACTGGAAATGAACTTCGTATGCTTAGACATGGAATGAACTCCGTATGCCTCAGCCAACCCATGAAATGAGCGTGCGGACACTCAACCGATCGAAGAGGCAGAATGCGTAAGCCAGGGACCCACCCGGTCCCCCCTGCAAGCTGTCGATCCTGCTATCGCAACACTCGGTCCAGTCCGATCTTAGACTGGGAATGAACTCTGTATGCCTAAGTCAACCCACGGAATGAGCGTTCGGGCATTAAGCTGGATGGAGAGGCAAAATGCGCAAGCCGAGGATCGGTCCAGTCCCCCCTATGTGCTATCAATCCTACTGTCGCAACCCTCGATCTGGTCCGATCTTAGATTGGGAATGAACTCCATATGTTTAGACTAGGGATGAACTCTATATGCCTAAGTCAACCCATGAAATGAGCGTACGGGCGCTCAACCGGCCAGAGAGGTCAGCCGAAGAGCCATAATGCACAAGCTGGGGATCTACCCGATCCCTCTCTGCGTGCTGTCGATCCCGCTGTTAGTCCTGTTGCAACAACCTTCGGTCCGGTTAGGGCTTAGACATGGAATGAACTCCGTATGCCTAAGCCAACCCACGAAATGAGCGTGCAGAGAAGAGGCTGGTCGGAGAGGCAGAATGTGCAAGCCAGGGATCGACCCAATCTCCCCCTGCGTGCTGTTGATCCTGCTACTGGTCTTACTTCTGCAACCCTCGATCCGATCTGATCTTAGATGGGGAATGAACTCCATATGCTTAGAAATGGAATGAACTCTGTATGCCTAAGCCAACCCATGAAATGAGCGTGTGGGTGCTCAGCTGACCTGAGAGGCAGAATGCAAAAGTCGGGGATCGGCCCAATCCCTCCTGTGTGCTGTCGATCTTGCTGCCACAACCTTCAGTCCGGTTCGATCTTAGACTGGGAATGAACTCTGTTTGCCTAAGTCAACCCACGAAATGAGCGTTCAGGCATTGAGCCGGTCGGAGAGGCATAATGCACAAGTCGAGGATCAGCCCGGTCCCCCTCTGCGTGCTGTCGGTCCCGCTGCCACAACCCTCAGTCCAGCTGGGGCTTAGACATGGAATGAACTCCCTGGGCCTAAGCCAACCCATGAAACGGGCGTGCAGGTGCTCAACCGGCCGGAGAGGTAGAATACGTAAGTCGAGGATCAGCCCGATCCCCCCTACGTGCTACCGATCCTGCTGCCGCAACCCTCGGTCCAATTCGATCTTAGACTAGGAATGAACTCCATATGCTTAGACTGGGATGAACTCCGTATGCCTAAGTCAACCTATGAAACAAGCGTGCGGGCGCTCAGCCAGCCGGAGAGGCCGACAGGAGAGGCATAATGCACAATTCTGGGATCAGCCCAATCCCCCTTTTGTGTTCTGTCGATCTCGCTACCAGTCCTGCTACCACAACACTAGGTCTGGCTGGGGCTTAGACATGGAATGAACTCCGTCTACCTAAGTCAACCCAAGAAATGAGCGTGCGGGCGCTCAACCGGTTGGAAAGGCAGAATGTGCAAGTCAAGGATCAGCCCGGTCCCCCCTGCATACTGTCGATCCTACTGTCGCAACCCTCGGTCCGGTTCGATCTTAGACTGGGAATGAACTTTGTATGCTTAGACATGGAATGAACTTCGTATGCCTAAGCCAACCCATAAAACGAGTGTGTGGGCACTCAACTGGCTGGAGAGGCAGAATGCGTAAGCCAGGGATCGGCCCAATCCTCTCCTGTGAGCTGTCGATCTTGCTGTCGTAACCCTCAGTCCAATCTGATCGTAGACTGGGAATGAACTCTGTATGCCTGAGTCAACCCACGAAATGAGCATGCAGGCGCTGAGCCGGTCGGAGAGGCGTAATGCGTAAGTTGAGGATCGGCTCGGTCCCCCTCTGCGTGCTGTCGGTCCCACTGCCACAACCCACGGTCCGACTGGGGCTTAGACATGGAATGAACTACCTATGACTAAGCCAACCCACAAAACGGGCGTGCGGGCGCTCAGCCGGCCGAAGAGGCCGAATGCGCAAGTCGGGGATCGGCCCGGTCCCCCCTGCGTGCTGTCGATCCTACTGTCACAACCCTCGATCCGATCCGATCTTGGACTGGGAATGAACTCCGTATACTTAGACTAGGGATGAACTCCGTATGGCTAAGTCAACCCATGAAACAAGCGTGCGCGCGCTCAGTCGACCAGAAAGGCAGGATGCGCAAGCCGGAGATCGAACGGGTGGTATGTGGGTTCAAGCACATCTTCATATTTCTACCATGCCAATGCCATTTTTATGGCTTGTAAATTCATACAATGTTCCCCTAAGCCTTCATGTGAAGTTTCGTGGCAAGACAACCCATTTTCTATTTTTCACGATTTTTGAAACTTTTTGCGATTTGAGATTTTTTAAAATTTTTTTAGAAAGATTTTTGTCCCCAAATTTGGTAGAGGTGATCCTTGTATTTTTGTTGGCATGCACAAAAAAATTCAGCTAAAAGCTCGAAGTGGAGAAGATTTTCTGACCATTTGAAAAAAGTGTCCCTATTTCAAACATTTTAATGGCTATTGGCAGCAAACCTATAAAATCTCAAATGCTCTTTAAAGGGGTTTGAGTTCTCGAGGTTTGATGAGGGATAGGGGTCCAATATAAGGGCCAAGTACTAGCACCCATGGCACATCATGTGCGTACACCCCCCGGCCCCCCAATCGTCGAAACCCCTAATGCCGTCGATTAGGCTCTCCGATGATGCTCCAGTGATGCTCCAGCGATGGTGCCCCGGGCGAAAAAAATGTGGCACCAGCACATGTCGGGGCCCAACATGTGCACCATGGCTCAAAATCTTAGACTGGAAATGAACTCCGTATGCTTAGACATGGAATGAACTCCGTATGCCTAAGCGAACCTACGAAACGAGCATGCGGGCGCTCAGCCAATCGAAGAGGCAGAATGCTCAAGCCAGGGATCGACCCCGTTGCCCCCTACGTGCTGTCGATCCTACTACCGCAACCCTCAGTTTGGGCTAATCATAGACTGGGAATGAACTCCGTATGCATAAGTCAACCCATGAAACGAGCGTACGGGTGCTGAGCCGGTCGATAGGCATAATGCGCAAGTCGGGGATTGCCCCGATCCCCCTTTGCGTGTTGATGGTCCGACTACCACAACCCTCGATCCGGCTGGGGCTTAGACATGGAATGAACTCCCAATGCCCAAGCCAACCCATAAAACGGGTGTGCGGGCGCTCAATCGGACGGAGAGGCAGAATGCGCAAGCCGGGGATCGACCCGATCCCCCCTGCGTGCTGTCGATCTTGCTGCCACAACCCTCAATCCGGTCCGATCTTAGACTGGGAATGAACTCCGTATGGTTAGACTGGCGATGAACTCTGTATGCCTAAGTCAACCCATGAAACAAGCATTCGAGCGCTGAACCGGCCTGAGGGGCCGGCCAGAAAGGCATAATGCACAAGCCAAGGATCAGCCCGATCCCCCTCTACGTGCTGCCGATCCCGCTGTCGATCCTGCTGCCACAACCCTCGGTCCGGCTGGGGTTTAGACATGGAATGAACTCCCTATGCCTAAGCCAACCCATGAAATGGGCGTGCGGGCACTTAGCCGGCTGGAGAGGCAGAAAGCGCAAGTCGGGGACCGACGCAGTCCCCCCTGCATGCTGCCGATCCTGCAATTGCAACCTTCGGTCTGATCTAATCTTAGACCAGGAATGAACTCCGTATGCTTAGACTGGGGATGAACTTCGTATGCCTAAGTCAACCGACGAAACGAGCGTACGGGCTCCAAGCCGACCAGAGAGGTTAGCTGAAGAGGCATAATGCACAAGCCGGGGATCAACTCGATCCCCCTCTATGTGCTACCACAACCCTCAGTCCGGCTGGGGCTTAGACATGGAATGAAGTTCGTATGCCTAAGCCAACCCACGAAACGAGCGTGCGGGCGCTCAGTAGGCCGGAAAGGCAGAATGCGCAAGCCGGGGATTGACCCGGTCCCCCCTTCATGCTGCCGATCCTGTTGTTGGTATTGCTTTCGCAACCCTCGATCCGATCCAATCTTAGATTGGGAATGAACTCCATATGCTTAGACATGGAATGAACTCTGTATGCCTAAGCCAACCCATGAAACGAGCGTGCGACGTTCAACCGGTCGGAGAGGTAGAATAAAAACTAGGGACCAGCTCGATCCCCCTACATGCTATCGATCCTATTACTGCAACCCTCGGTCCGATCCTATCTTAGACTGGGAATGAACTCCGTATGCCTAAGTCAACCCACGAAATGAGCGTACGACACTAAGCTGACCGAAGAGGCATAATGCATAAGCTGGGGATCGGCTCGATCTCCCTCTGCGTGCTGCCGGCCCCGCTGCCACAACCCTCGATTTGGCTAGGGCTTAGACATGGAATGAACTCCCTATGACTAAGCCAACCCATAAAACAGGCGTGCAGGCACTCAATCAGTCAGAGAGGCAGAATGCGTAAGCTGGGGATCGGCCTGATCCCCCATGCGTGCTGCTGTTCCTACTACCGTAACCCTCGGTTCGATCCGATCTTGGACTGGGAATGAACTCCATATGCTTAGACTAGGGATAAACTCCGTATGCCTAAGTCAACCAACGAAACGACCGTGTACGCGCTCAGTCGACCAAAGAGGTAGGATGCGCAAGCCAAGGATCGGCCCGGTCCCCCCTGCATGCTGCCAATCCTGCTGTCGCAACCCTCGATCCGGTCTGATCTTAGACTGGGAATGAACTCTGTATGCTTAGACTGGGGATGAACTCCTTATGCCTAAGCCAACCCGTGAAACGAGCGTACGAACGCTCAGCCGGCTGGAGAGGTTGACCGGAGAGGCATAATGCACAAGTCGGGGATCAACCCGGTTCCCTTCTGCGAGCTGCCTATCCCACTGCCGATCCTGCTGCCACAACCCTCAGCAGGGCTGGGGGTTAGACATGGAATGAACTTCGTATCCCTAAGCTAACCCACGAAAAGAGTGTGCGGGTGCTCAACTGATCGAAGAGGCAGAATGCGCAAGCCGGGGCTCGACCCGATCCCCCCTGTGTGCTATCGATCCTACTGCTGGTCCTGCTGCCACAACTATTGGTCCGGTTCGATCTTACACTGGGAATGAACTCCGTATGCTTAGACATGGAATGAACTACGTATGCCTAAGCCAACCCACGAAACGAGCGTTCGGGCGTTCAACTGATCGGAGAGGCAGAATGCGCAAGCTGGGGATCGACCCGATCCCCTCTACATGCTGTCGATCCTGCTACTGCAACCCTCGGTCCGATCCAATCTTAGACTGGGAATGAACTCTGTATGCCTAGGTCAACCCATCAAACGAGCGTACAGGCGCTGAGCCGGCCAGAGAGGCTTAATGCGCAAGTCGAGGATCGATCCGGTCCCCCTCTGCATGCTACCGGTCCCGCTGTCACAACCCTCAGACCGACTGGGAATTAGACATGGAATGAACTCCCTATGCCTAAGCCAACCCACGAAACGGGCGTGCGGGCGCTCAGCCTGCCGGAGATGTAGAATGCGCAAGCCGGGGATCGGCTCGAACCCTCATGCGTGCTATCGATCCTGCTACCGTAACTCTCAGTCCGGTTCGATCTTAGACTGGAAATGAACTTTGTATGCTTAGACTGGGGATGAACTCCGTATACCTAAGTCAACCCACGAAACGAGCGTACGGACGCTCAACCGACGGGAGAAGCCGACCGGAGAGGCATAATACGTAAGCCGGGGATCAGTCTGTCCCCCTCTGTGTGCTGCCGATCTCGCTGTCGATCCTGCTGTCACAACCCTCGATCGGGTTGGGGCTTAGACATGGAATGAACTTCGTATCCCTAAGCCAACCCACGAAACGAACGTGCAGGTGCTCAGCCGGTCAAAGATGCAGAATGCGCAAGCCGGAGACCGTTGGTCCTGCTGTCGATCCTGCTGCTGGTCCTACTGCCACAACTGTTGGTCCGGTCTGATCTTAGACTGGGAATGAACTCCATATGCTTAGACATGGAATGAACTCCGTATGCCTAAGCCAACCCATGAAACGAGCGATCGGGCGTTCAATCGGTCGGAGAGGTAGAATAAAAAATCGAGGACCAGCTCGATCCTCCTTACATGTTGTCGATCCTGTTACTGCAACCCTCGATCTGATCTAATCTTAGACTTGGAATGAACTTCGTATGCCTAAGTCAACCCATGAAACGAGCATACGGGCGTTGAGCAGGCAAGAGAGGCATAATGCGCAAGCCGGGGATCGGCCCGGTCCCCCATTGTGCGCTACCGGTCCCGCTGCCACAACCTTCAGACCGACTGGGAATTAGACATGGAATGAACTCCCTATGCCTAAGCCAACCCATGAAACGGGCGTGCGGGCGCTCAGTCGGTCGGAGAGGCAGAATGCGCAAGCCTGGGATCAACCAGTCCCTCCTGCGTGCTGTCGATCCTGCTGCCGCAACCCTCGGTCTGGTTCGATCTTAGACTAGGAATGAACTCCGTATGCTTAGATTGGGGATGAACTTCGTATGCCTAAGTCAACCCACGAAACGAGCATGCGGGTGCTCAACTGACCAGAGAGGCAGGATGCGCAGGCCGGGGATCGAACGGGTGGTAGGTGGGTTCAAGGACATCTTCATATTTCTGCCATGCCAATGCCATTTTTATGGCTTGTAAATTCATACAATGGTCCCCTAAGTCTTCATGTGAAGTTTCATGGCAAGACGACCCGTCTTCTATTTTTCACGATTTTCGAAAACTTTTTGCGGTTCGGGATATTTTAAAATTTTTTTAGAAAGATTTTTGTCCCCAAAATTGGTAGAGGTGATCCTTTTATTTTTGTTGGTATGCACAAAAAAATTCAGCTAAAAACTCGAAGTGGAGAAGATTTTGTGACCATTTGAAAAAAGTGTCCCCATTTCAGGCACTTTAATGACTACTGTCAGTAAACCTGTAAAATCTTAAATGCTCTTTAAGGGGATGTGAGTTCTCAAGGTTTGATGAGGGATAGGGGGCCAATATATGGGCCAAGTACCAGCACGCATCGCACATTATGTGTGCACACCCCCCGGCCCCCCCAATCGCCAACACCCCAAATCCGTCAGTTAAGCTCTCCGACGATGCTTCGACGATGGTTCCCCGGGCAAAAAAAATGTGGCACCAGCACATGCCCGAGCCCAGCATGTGCACCGTGGCTCAAAATCTTAGATTGGGAATGAACTTTGTATGCTTAGACATGTAATGAACTCCGTATGCCTAAACCAACCCACGGAATGAGCGTGCTGGTGCTCAGCCGGCCAGAGAGGTAGAATGCGCAAGTCGGGGATCGTCCCATTCCCCCCTTGTGTACTATCAATCCTGCTGCCACAATCCTCAATCCGGTCTGATCTTAGACTGGGAATGAACTCCATATGCCTAAGTCAACCCACGAAACGAGCGTGCGGGCGCTGAGCCTACCGAAGAGGCATAATGCGCAAGCCGGGAATCAACCCGATCCCCCTCTACGTGCTGTCGGTCCCGCTACCGCAACCCTCAGCTTGGCTGGGGCTTAGACATGGAATGAACTCCCTATGCCCAAGCCAACCCATGAAATGGGCGTACGGGCACTCAACCTACCGGAGAGGCAGAATGCGCAAGTCGAGGATCGACCCAGTCCCCCCTGCGTGCTGTCGATCCTGCTGTCACAACCCTCGGTCTGGTTCGATCTTAGATTGGGAATGAACTCCGTATGCTTAGACATGGAATGAACTTCGTATGCCTAAGCGAACCCATGAAACGAGCGTGCGGGTGCTCAGCCGACCGGAGAGGCAGAATGCATAAGCCAGGGATGGCACGATCCCCCTGCGTGCTGTCGATCCTACTGCTACAACCCTCGGTCTGGTCCAATCTTAGACTGGGAATGAACTCCATATGCCTAAGTCAACCCTCGAAACAAGCGTACGGGCACAGAGCCGGTCGGAGAGGCATAATGCGCAAGTCAGGGATCGGCCCGATCCCCCTCTGCATGCTGCCAGTCCCGCTCCCCAACCCTCAGTCCGGCTGGGCTTAGACATGGAATGTTCTCCCTATGCCTAAGCCAATCCATGAAACGGGTGTGTGGGCGTTCAGCCGACCGAAGAGGCAGAATGCGCAAGTCAGGGATCGCACCGATCCCCCATGCGTGTTGTCGATCCTGCTGCTGCAACCCCCGGTCCAGTCCGACCTTAGACTGGGAATGAACTCCGTATGCTTAGACATGGAATGAACTCCGTATGCCTAAGCCAACCCACGAAATGAGCGTGCGGGCGCTCAGCCAATCGAAGAGGTAGAATGCGCAAGCCATGGATCGGCCCGGTCCCCCCTGCGTGCTATTGATCTTGCTGCCACAACCCTCGGTCTGGTCCGATCTTAGACTGGGAATGAATTCGTATGCCTAAGTTAACCCACAAAATGAGTGTGCGGGCACTGAGCCGGCGGAGAGGCATAATGCGCAAGCCAGGAATCGGCCCGGTCCCCCTCTTTGTGCTGCCGGTCCTGCTACCACAACCCTCGGTCCGGCTGGGGCTTACACATGGAATGAACTCCCTATGCCTAAGCCAACCCACGAAATAGGCATGCGGGCACTCAGCCGACTGGAGAGGCATAATGTGCAAGCTGAGGATCGGCCCGATCCCCCATGCG
This sequence comes from Durio zibethinus, assembly GCF_047325235.1. Taxonomy (NCBI): domain Eukaryota; kingdom Viridiplantae; phylum Streptophyta; class Magnoliopsida; order Malvales; family Malvaceae; genus Durio; species Durio zibethinus. Next base: position 28,038,916 of record NC_143165.1, read on the forward strand.
TGCTACCGATCTTACTACCACAACCCTCGGTCCAGTCCGATGTTAGACTGGGAATGAACTCTGTATGCTTAGACTGGGGATGAACTTCGTATGCCTAAGTCAACCCACGAAACGAGCATGCGGGCGCTCAGCCGACCAAAGAGGCAGGATGCGCAAGTCGGGGATCGAACGGGTGGTAGGTGGGTTCAAGCACATCTTCATATTTCTGCCGTACGAGTGCTATTTTTATGGTGTGCAAATTCATACAATGGTCCCTTAAGCCTTCATGTGAAGTTTCGTGGCAAGATGACCCATTTTCTATTTTTCATGATTTTTGAAACTTTTTATGGTTTGGGATTTTTTAAAGTTTTTTAGAAAGAGTTTTGTCCCAAAATTTGATAGAGGTGATCCTTGTATTTATGTTGGCGTGCACAAAAAAATTCAGCTAAAAACTCGAAGTGGAGAAGATTTTGTGACCGTTTGAAAAAATTGTCCCCATTTCAGACACTTTAATGGCTACTGGCAACAAACCTATAAAATCTCAAATGCTCTTTAAGGGGGTGTGAGTTTTCAAGGTTTGATGAGGGATAGGGGGCCAATATAAGGGCCAAGTACCTGCACCCATCGCACATCATTGTGCACACCCCCTCGGCCCTCCCAATTGTCAGAACCCCTAATGACGCTGGTTAGGCTCTCTGGCGATGCTTCGACGATTGTTCCCCGGGTGAAAAAAAAGCGGCACCAGCACATGCCCGAGCCCAGCATATGCACCGTGGCTCAAAATCTTAGACTGGGAATGAACTCCGTATGCTTAGACATGGAATGAACTCTGTTTGCCTAAGCCAACCATGGAACGAGCGTGTGCGCGCTCAATCGATCGGAGAGGCAGAACGCGCAAACCGGAGATCGACCTGGTCCCCCCTTACGTTCTGTCGATCCTACTGTGCAACCCTCGATCCGATCTGATCTTACATTGGGAATGAACTCTGTATGCATAAGTCAACCCACAAAACGAGCGTGCGGGCATTGAACCGGCCGAAGAGGCATAATGCGCAAGGTAGGGATCAGCCCGGTCCCCCGCTGCGTGCTGTTGGTCCCGCTGCCACAACCCTCGGTCTGACTGGGGCTTAGACATGGAATGAACTCCCTATGCTTAAGCCAACCCACGAAACGGGCGTACGGGCGCTCAGCCGGTTGGAGTGGTAGAATGCGCAAGCCGAGGATCGGCCCGGTCCCCCCTGCGCGCTGTCGATCCTACTGTCGGAACCCATGATCCGGTCTGATCTTAGACTGGAATGAACTTTGTATGCTTAGACTAGGGATGAACTCCGTATGCCTAAGTCAACCCATAAAACGAGTGTGCGGGCGCTCAGCCGACCGGAGAGGCCGGCCGAGAGGCATAATGTGCAAGTCAGGGATCAGCCAAGTCCCCCTCTGCGTGCTCTCGATCCTGCTGTCGGCCTTGCTACCACAACCCTCAGTTCGGGTAGGGCTTAGACATGGAATAAACTCCGTATGCCTAAGCCAACCAACAAAACAAACGTGTGGGCGCTCAGCCGGTCGAAGAGGCAGAATGAGCAAGCCGGAGATCGGCTCGGTCCCCCCTGTGTGCTGCTGATCCTACTGCTGGTCCTGCTGCCGCAACCCTCGATCCGGTCTGATCTTAGAATGGGAATGAACTCCGTATGCTTAGACATGGAATGAACTCCGTATGCCTAAGCCAACCCACGAAACGAGCGTGCGGGCGCTCAGCCGGTCGAAGAGCCAAAATGCGCAAGCCGGGGATCAGCCCGGTCCCCCCTGCATGCTGTCGATCCTGCTACCGTAACCCTCGGTCTGGTCCCCCCTGCGTGCTGTTGATCTTGCTGCCACAACCCTCGGTCCGGTCCGATCTTAGACTGGGAATGAACTTCATATGCCTAAGTCAACCCATGAAACGAGCGTGCGGACGCTGAGCCGGTCGGAGAGGCATAATGTGCAAGCCGGGGATTAGCCCAGTCCCCTTTTGCGTGCTACCGATCCTGCTGCCACAACCCTCGATCTGGCTGGGGCTTAGACATGGAATGAACTCCCTATGCCTAAGCCAACCACGAAACGGGCGTGCGGGCACTCAGTCAGCCAAAGAGGTAGAATGGGCAAGTCGGGGATCGACTCGGTCCCCCCTGCGTGCTGTAGATCCTATTGCCGCAACCCTCGGTCCAGTCGATCTTAGACTGGGAATGAACTCCGTATGCTTAGATGGGGGATGAATTCCGTATGCCTAAGTCAACCCACAAAACGAGCGTGCGGGCGCTCAGTCGACCAGAGAGGCAAGATGCGCAAGCCGGAGATCGAATAGGTGGTAGGCGGGTTCAACCACATCTTCATATTTCTACTGTGCCAATGCCATTTTTATGGGTTGTAAATTCATACAATGGTCCCCTAAGCCTTCATGTGAAGTTTCATGACAAGACGACCTGTTTTCTATTTTTCACGATTTTTGAAACTTTTTGCGGTTCAGGATTTTTTTAAATTTTTTTAGAAAGAGTTTTGTCCCCAAATTTGGTAAAGGTCATCTTTGTATTTTTGTTGGAATGCACAAAACAATTCAGCTAAAAAATCGAAGTGGAGAAGATTTTGTGACCGTTTCAAAAAAGTGTCCCCATTTCAGACACTTTAATGGCTATTGGCAGGAAACCTATAAAATCTCAAATGCTCTTTAAGGGGGTGTGAGTTCTCGATGTTTGATGAGGGATAGGGGGCCAATATAAGGGCCAAGTACCAGCACCCATCGCACGTCATGTGCGCACACACCCTGGCCCCCCAATCGTTGGAACCCCCAATGTCGTCGATTAGGCTCTCCGACGATGCTCCGAGATGGTGCCCCGAGGGAAAAAAATGCGGTACCAGTACATGCCCTAGCCCAGCATGTGCACCATGGCTCAAAATCTTAGACTGAGAATGAACTCCGTATGCTTAGACATGGAATGAACTCCGTAAGCCTAAGCCAACCCATGAAACGAGCGTGCGGGCACTCAGCCAGCCGGAGAGGCAGAATGCGCAAGTCAGGGATCAGCTCGGTCCCCCCTGCATGTTGTTGATCCTGCTGCCATAACCCTCGATCTAGTCCAATCTTAGACTGGGAATGAACTCCCTATGCCTAAGCCAACCCACGAAACGGGCGTGCAGGCGCTCAGCTGGCTGGAGAGGCAGAATGCGCAAGTCAGGGATCGACCCGATCCCCTTGCGTGCTGTCGATCCTGTTGCCACAACCCTCAGACCGGTCTGATCTTAGACTGGGAATGAACTTCGTATGCTTAGACTAAGGATGAACTTCATATGCCTAAGTCAACCCACGAAACGAGCGTGCAAGGGCTCAATCGGTCGGAGAGGCATAATGTGTAAGCCGGGGATCAGCCCGACCCCTTTCTACGTGCTACCGATCGCGCTGCCGGTCCTGCTACCACAATCCTTGGTCCGGCTAGAGCTTAGACATGGAATGAATTCTGTATGCCTAAGCCAACCCACGAAATGAGTGTACGAGCGCTCAGCCGACCGGAGAGGCAGAATGCGTAAGCCTGGGATCGACCCGATCCCCTCTGCGTGCTGCCGATCCTGCTAATGGTCCTGCTACCGTAACCCTCAATCCGATCCAATCTTAGACTGGGAATGAACTCCATATGCTTAGACTGGGGATGAACTCCGTATGCCTAAGTCAACCTACGAAACGAGCGTGTGGGAGCTCAACCGACCGAAGAGGCCGTCGAAGAGGCATAATGCACAAGTCGAGGATCAGCCCGGTCCCCCTCTGTGTCCTGCCGATCCCGCTACTGGTGTTGCTACCACAATCCTCGGTTCGACTGGGGTTTAGACTTAGAATGAACTCCATATGCCTAAGCCAACCCACGAAACGAGCGTGCGGGTGCTCAACCGATCGAAGAGGCAAAATGGGCAAGCCGGGGACCAGTCTGGTCCCCCCTGCGTGCTGTCGATCCTGCTGTCGCAACTCTCGATCCGATCCGATCTTAGACTGGGAATGAACTCTGTATGCATAAGTCAACCCACGAAACGAGCGTGCGGGTGCTGAGCCGACCGGAGAGGCATAATGCACAAGCCGGGGATCAGTCCGGTCCCCCTCTGCGTGCTACCGATCCTGCTACCACAACCCTCGATCTGGCTGGGGTTTAGACATGGAGTGAACTCCCTATGCCTAAGCCAACCCACGAAATGGGCACGCGGGCGCTTAGCCTGTTGGAGAGGCAAAATGCGGTAGTCGGGGATTGGCCTGGTCCCCCCCACGTGCTGTCGATCCTGCTACCGTAACCCTCAGTCCGGTCTGATCATAGACTGGGAGTGAACTCCATATCCTTAGACTGGGAATGAACTTCGTATGCCTAAGTCAACCCATGAAACGAGCATGCGGGTGCTCAGTCGACCAGAGAGGCAGGATGCGCAAGTCGGGGATCGAACGAGTGGTAGGTGGGTTCAAGCACATCTTCATATTTTTGCCATGCCAATGCCATTTTTATGGCTTGTAAATTCATACAATGGTCCCCTAAGCCTTCATGTGAAGTTTCGCGGCAAGACGACCCATTTTCTATTTTTCATGATTTTTGAAACTTTTTACGGTTTGGGATTTTTTAAAATTTTTTTAGAAAGAGTTTTGTCCCCAAATTTGGTAGAGGTGATCCTTGTATTTTTGTTGGCATGCACAAAAAACTCGAAGTGGAGAATATTTTGTGACCATTTGAAAAAAGTGTCCCCATTTCAGACACTTTAATGGCTACTGACAGGAAACCTATAAAATCCCAAATGCACTTTAAGGGGGCGTGAGTTCTCGAGGTTTGATGAGGGATAGGGGGCCAATATAAGGGCCAAGTACCAGCACCCATCGCACATCATGTGCGTACACCCCCCGGCCCCCCAATCACCGGAACCCCCAATGTCGCCGATTAGGCTCTCCGACAATGCTCCGGTGATGGTGCCCCGGGCAAAAAAAATGCAGCACCAGCACATGCCCAAGCCCAGCATGTGCACCGTGGCTCAAAATCTTAGACTGGGAATGAACTCTGTATGCTTAGACATGGAATGAACTCCGTATGCCTAAGCCAACCCACGAAACGAGCGTGCGGGCGCTCAACCGGCCGGAGAGGTAGAATGCACAAGCCGGGGATCGGCCCGGTCCCCCCTATGTGCTGTCGATCCTGCTGCCACAACCCTCGATCTGACCCGATCTTAGACTGGGAATGAACTCCGTATGCATAAGTCAACCCACGAAACGAGCGTGCGACCGTTGAGCCAGCCGAAGAGGCATAATGCGCAAGCCGAGGATCGGCTCGATCCCCCTCTACGTGCTGTCGATCCTGCTGCCACAACCCTCGATCCAACTAGGGCATAGACATGGAATGAACTTCCTATGCCTAAGCCAACCCATGAAATAGGCGTGCGGGCGCTCAGCTGACCGGAGAGGCAGAAGCACAAGTAGGGGATCAACCCGGTCCCCCCTGCATGCTGTCGATCTTGCTGTCGCAACCTTCAGTCCAGTCCGATCTTAGACGGGGAATGAACTCCATATGCTTTGACTAGGGATGAACTTCGTATGCATAAGTCAACCCATGAAACGAGCGTTCGGGCGCTAAGCCGGTAGAAGAGGCATAATGCGTAAGCCGGGGATTGGCCCGATTGCCCTCTGCGTGTTGCCGGAACCCCAGCCACAACCCTCGGTCCTGCTAGGGCTTAGACATGGAATGAACTCCCTATGCCTAAGCCAACCCACAAAATGGGCGTGCGGGTGCTCAGCCGATCGGAGAGGCAGAATGCATAAGCCGAGGATCGACTCGGTCCCCCCTGCGTGCTATCGATCCTGCTGTCGCAATCGTCGGTCCGGTCCGATCTTAGACTGAGATGAACTTCATATGCTTAGACTGGGGATGAACTCCGAATGCCTAAGTCAACCCACGAAACGAGCATGCAGGCGCTCAGCAGACCAGAGAGGCAGGATGCGCAAGTCGGGGATCAAACGGGTGGTAGGTGGGTTCAAGCACATCTTCATATTTCTGCCATGACAATGCCATTTTTATGGGTTGTAAATTCATAAAATGGTCCCCTAAGCCTTCATGTGAAGTTTCGTGGCAAGACGACCCGTTTTTTATTTTTCACGAAACTTTTTACGGTTTGGGATTTTTTTAAATTTTTTTAGAAAGAGTTTTGTCCCCAAATTTGGTAGAGGTGATCCTTGTATTTTTGTTGGCATGCATAAAAAACTCGAAGTGGAGAAGATTTTGTGACCGTTTGAAAAAAGTGTCCCCATTTCAGACACTTTAATGGCTATTGACAGCAAACCTATAAAATCTCAAATGCTCTTTAAGGGAGTGTGAGTTCTTGAGGTTTGATGAGGGATAGGGGGCCAATATAAGGGCCAAGTACCAGCACCCATCGCACATCTTGTGCGCACACCCCTCCGGCCCCCCAATCGTCGGAACCCTTAATGTCGCCGGTTAGGCTCTCCGGCGATGCTCCAGCGATGGTGCCCCGGGCGAAAAAAATGCGGCACCAGCACATGCCTGAGCCCAGCATGTGCACCGTGGCTCAAAATCTTAGACTAGGAATGAACTCCGTATGCTTAGACATGGAATGAACTCCGTATGCCAAAGCCAACCCATGAAACGAGTGTACGGGCAGTCAGCCGATCGGAGAGGTAGAATGCGCAAGCCAGGGATCGACCCGGTCCCCACCTGTGTGCTGTTGATCCTGCTGCCGCAACCCTCGGTCCGGTCTGATCTTAGACTGGGAATGAACTACGTATGCATAAGTCAACCCACGAAACGAGCGTGCGGGCGTTGAGCCGACCGAAGAGGCATAATGCGCAAACTGGGGATCGGCTCGGTCCCCCTCTACGTGCTGTCGGTCCAGCTGCCACAACCCTCGATCTGACTAGGGCATAGATATGGAATGAACTCCCTATGCCTAAGCCAACCCATGAAATGGGAGTGCGGGCGCTCAGCCGACCGGAGAGGCAGAATATACAAATCGGGGATCGGCCCGATCCCCCCTGCGTGCTGTCGATCCTGCTGTCACAACCCTCGGTCCAATCCGATCTTAGACTGGGGAAGAACTCCGTATGCATAAGTCAACCCAAGAAATGAGCGTGCGGGTGCTGAGCCGGTCGAAGAGGCATAATGCGCAAGTCAAGGATCGGCTCGGTCCCCCTCTGCATGCTGTCGGACCCGTAGCCACAACCCTCGGTTCGACTAGGGCTTAGACATGGAATGAACTCCCTATGCCTAAGCCAACCCATGAAATGGGCGTGCGGGTGCTCAGTCGGCCAGAGAGGCAAAATGCGTAAGTCGGGGATCAGCTCGATCCACCCTGCGTGATGCCGATCCTACTGTCGCAACCGTCGGTCCAGTTTGATCTTAGACTGGGAATGAACTCCGTATGCTTAGACTAGGGATGAACTCCGTATGCCTAAGTCAACCTACGAAACGAGCGTGCGGGTGCTCAGCCAGTTGAAGAGGCAGAATGCGCAAGCCGGGGATCGACCCAGTCCCCCCTGCGTGCTGTCGATCCTACTGCTGGTCCTGCTACCGTAATCTTCGATCCAATCCGATCTTAGACTGGGAAAGAACTCCGTAGGCTTATACATGGAATAAACTCTGTACGCCTAAGCATACCCACGAAAAGAGCGTGCGAGCACTCAGCCAGCCAGAGAGGCAGAATGCATAAGCAGGGGACCACCCAGGTCCCCCCATGTGTGCTGTCGATCCTACTGTCGTAACCCTCGGTCCAGTCTGATCTTAGACTGGGAATGAACTCTCTATGCCTAAGTCAACCCTTGAAATGAGCATGCGGGCGCTGAGCCGGCAGGAGAGGCATAATGCGCAAGCCCGAGATCGGCCCGGTCCCCCTCTGCGTGCTATCGGTCTCGCTGCCACAACCCTTGGTCCGGGTGGGGTTAGACATGGAATGAACTCCCTATGCCTAAGCCAACAAATGAAACGGGCGTGCGGGCACTAGTCAACCCACGAAATGAGCGTACGGACGCTCAGCCGACCAGAGAGGCAGGATGCGTAAGCTGAGAATCGACCAGGATGAGCGTGCAGCACATCTTCATATTTTTGCCGTGCCAATGCCATTTTTACGGCTTGTAAATTCATACAATGATCCTACTGCTGCCGTTTTTTATTTTTCATGATTTGTGAAACTTTTTACGGTTTGAGATTTTTTAAAATTTTTTTAGAAAGAGTTTTGTCCCCAAATTTGGTAGACATGGAATGAACTCCGTATGCCTAAGCCAACCCACGAAACGGGCGTGCGGGCGCCCAACCGACCGGAGAGGCAGAATGCGTAAGCCAGAGATCGGCCCGGTCCTCCCTACATGCTACTAATCCTGCTGTTGCAACCCTCGGTCCGGTCCGATGGTAGACTGGGAATGAACTCACTATGCCTAAGTCAACCCACGAAACGAGCGTTCGGGCGTTAAGCCAATCGGAGAGCCATAATGCACAAGCCGGGGATCGGCCCGATCCCACTCTGCGTGCTGTCAGTCCCCATGCCATAACCCTCGGTCCGACTGGGGCTTAGACATGGAATGAACTCCCTATGCCTAAGCCAACCCATGAAACGAGTGTATGGGTGCTCAACCGACCGGAGAGGCAGAATGCACAGGTCGGGGATCGGCCCGATCCCCCCTACGTGCGGTCGATCCTACTGTCATAACCCTCAGTCTGATCCGTTCTTAGACTAGGAATTAACTTCGTATGCTTAGACATGGAATGAACTCCGTATGCCTAAGCCAACCCACAAAATGAACGTGCGGGCACTCTGCCAACCGGAGAGGCAGAATGAGTAAGCTGGGGATTGGCCCGGTCCCCCTGTGTGCTGTCGATCCTACTATCGTAACCCTCAGTCTGGTCTGATCTTAGACTGGGAATGAACTCCGTATGCCTAAGTCAACCCACGAAACGAGCATTCGAGCACTGAGCAGACCGAAGAGTCATAATGCACAAACCGAAGATCAGCCTGGTCCCCCTCTGCGTGCTATCAGTCCCGCTGCCACAACCTTCGGTTCGATTGGGGATTAGACATGGAATGTATGCCTAGGCCAACCCACGAAATGGGCATGCAGCTCCCAGTCGATCGGACAGGCAGAATGCGCAAGTCGGGGATCGGTACGATCCCCCCTGCGTGCTACCGATCCTGTTGTTGCAACCCTCAGTCTGGTCTGATCTTATGCTGGGAATGAGCTCCGTATGCTTAGACTGGGGATGAACTCTGTATGCCTAAGTCAACCCATGAAATGAGCATGCGAGCACTCAGTCGATCGAAGATGCATAATGCACAAGCTGGGGATCAGCCCGGTCCCCCTCTGCGTGCTGTCGATCCTGCTGCTGGTCCTGTTGCCATGACCCTCGGTCCGATAACTAATGAAACAAGCGTGCGGGTGCTCAACCGACCAGAGAGGCAGAATGCGCAAGTCGGGGATCAGCCCGGTCCCCGTTGCGTGCTGTCGATCCTACTGTCGCAACCCTCGGTCCGGTCCGATCTTAGATTGGGAATGAACTCCGCATGCTTAGACATGGAATGAACTCCATATGCCTAAGCCAACCCACGAAACGAGCGTACGGGCGCTCAGCCGACCGCAGAGGCAGAATGCGTAAGTTGAGGATCGACCCGATCCCCCCCTGCGTGCTGTCGATCCTGCTATCGTAACCCTCGGTCCGGTCTCATCTTAGACTAGGAACGAACTCTGTATGCCTAAGTCAACCCATAAAACAAGCGTGCGGGCACTGAACAGGCCGGAGAGGCATAATACACAAGCCGGGGATCGGCTTGGTCCCCCGCTATGTGCTGCCGGTCCCGCTGCCACAACCCTTGGTCCGATTGGGGCTTGACTGGGAATGAACTCCCTATGCCTAAGCCAACCCACGAAATGGGCGTGCGGGCGCTTAGCTGGTCGGAGAGGCAGAATGCGTAAGCCGAGGATCGACCCGATCCCCCCTGCGTGCTACCGATCTTGTAGCCGCAACCCTCGGTCTGATCCGATCTTAGACTGGAATGAACTCCAAACGCTTAGACTGGAGATGAACTCCATCTGCCTAAGTCGATCCATGAAACGAGCGTGCAGATGCTCAGCCGACCAAAGAGGCAAGATGAGCAAGCATTGGATCGAACAGGTGGTCGGTGGGTTCATGCACATCTTCATATTTCTGCCATGCCATGCCTTTTTTATGGCTTGTAAATTCATACAATGGTGCCCTAAGCCTTCATGTGAAGTTTCGTGGCAAGACGACCTGTTTTCTATTTTTCACGATTTTTGAAACTTTTTACGGTTTGGGATTTTTTAAAATTTTTCTAGAAAGTGTTTTATCCCCAAATTTGGTAGAGGTGATCCTTGTATTTTTTTTGGCATGCACAAAAAAATTCAGCTAAAAACCTGAAGTGGAGAAGATTTTGTGATCGTTTGAAAAAAGTGTCCCCATTTCAGACACTTTAATGGCTATTGGCAGCAAACCTATAAAATCTCAAATGCTTTTTAAGGGCATGTGAGTTCTCAAGGTTTGATGAGGGATAGGGTGCCAATATAAGGGCCAAGTACCAGCACCCATTGCACATCATGTGCGCACACCCCTCGGCCCCCCCAATCGTCGAAACCCCCAATGCCGTCGGTTAGGCTCTCCGGTGATGCTCCGATGATGGTGCCCCGGGCGAAAAAAATGTGGCACCAGCACATGCCCAAGCCCAGCATGTGCACCGTGGCTCAAACTCTTACACTGGGAATGAACTCCGTATGCTTAGACTGGGGATGAACTCTGTATGCCTAAGTCAACCCACGAAACGAGCAAGCGGGTGCTCAGCCGATCGGAGAGGCAGAATGCGCAAGCCGAGGATCAGCTTGGTCCCCCCCTGCATGTTGCTGATCTTGCTACTGCAACCCTTGATCCGGTCTGATCTTAGATTGGGAATGAACTCCATATGCTTAGACATGGAATGAACTCTGTATGCCTAAGCCAACCCATGAAACAAGCGTGCGGGCGTACAGCGGATCGGAGAGGCAGAATGCGTAAGTCGGGGAGCACCCTAGTCCCCCCTACGTGTTGTCGATCTTGCTGCCACAACCCTTGGTCCGATCCGATCTTAGACTGGGAATGAACTCCGTATGCCTAAGTCAACACATGAAACGAGCCTGTGGGTGTTGAGCTGGCTGGAGAGGCATAATGTGCAAGCCGGGGTTCGGTCAAGTCCCCCTCTGTGTACTATCGGTCCCGCTACCACAACCCTCGATCCGACTGGGGCTTATACATGGAATGAACTCCCTATGCCTAAGCCAACCCACAAAATGGACGGGCGGGTGCTTAGTCGACCGGAGAGGCCGAATGTGCAAGCTAGGGTTCGACCTGGTCCCCCCTGCGTGCTGCTGATTCTGCTGCTGCCACCCTCGGTCTGATCCAATCTTAGACTGGGAATGAACTTCGTATGCTTAGACTGGGGATGAACTCCGTATGCCTAAGTTAACCCATGAAACGAGCGTGTGGACGCTCAGCCGACCAGAGAGGCAGGATGCGTAAGCCGGGGATCGAACGGGTGGTAGGTGGGTTCAAGCACACCTTCATATTTCTACCATTTCAATGCAATTTTTATGGCTTGTAAATTCATACAATGGTCCCCTAAGCCTTCACGCGAAGTTTCATGGTAAGACGTCCCGTTTTCTATTTTTCATGATTTTCAAAACTTTTTACGGTTCGGGATTTTTTAAAATTTTTTTAGAAAGCGTTTTGTCCCCAAATTTGGTAGAGGTGATCCCTGTATTTTTGTTGGCATGCACAAAAATATGCAGCTAAAAACTCGAAGTGGAGAAGATTTTGTGACCGTTTGAAAAAAGTGTCCCCATTTCAGACACTTTAATAGCTACTGGCAGCAAACCTATAAAATCTCAAATGCTCTTTAAGGGGGTGTGAGTTCTCGAGGTTTGATGAGGGATAGGGGGCCAACATAAGGGCCAAGTACCAGCACCCATCGAACATCATGTGCGCACACCCCCCGGCCGCCCCAATCGTCGGAACCCCTAATGTCGCCAGTTAGGCTCTCCAGCGATGCTCCGACGATGCTCTGGTGATGGTGCCTCGAGCGAAAAAAATGCGACACCAGCACATGCCTGAGCCCAGCATGTGCACCGTGGCACAAATTCTTAGACTATGAATAAACTCCATTTGCTTAGACATGGAATGAACTTCGTATGCCTAAGCCAACACATGAAACGAGCGTGCGGGAGCTCAGCCGGTCGGAGAGGCAGAATGCACAAGTCGGGGATCGACCAGATCCCCCTCTATGTGCTCCGATCCTACTGCCACAACCCTCGGTCCGGCTGGGGCTTACACATGGAATGAACTCCCTATGCCTAAGCCAAACCATGAAATGGGCGTGCAGACGCTCAGTCGGTCGGAGAGGCAGAATGCGCAAGCTGGAGATCGGCCCGGTCCCCCCTACGTGCTGTCGATCCTGCTGCCTAACCCTCGATCCAGTTTGATCTTAGACTGGGAATGAACTCCGTATGCTTAGACTGGGGATGAACTCCGTATGCCTAAGTCAACCCACGAAACGAGCGTGCGGGCATTCAACCGATCGAAGAGGTAGAATGCTCAAGCCGAGGATCGATCTGGTCCCTCCTGCGTGCTGCCGATCCTACTGCTGGTCCTGCTACCGTAAACCTCGGTTCGGTCTGATCTTAGACTAGGAATGAACTCTGTATGCTTAGACATGGAATGAACTCTGTATGCCTAAGCCAACCCACGAAACGAGCGTGCGGGTGCTCAACCGACCGTAGAGGCAAAATACGTAAGCCGAGGATCGACCTAGTGCCCTCTACGTGCTGTCGATCCTGCTGCCACAACCCTCAGTTCGGTCTGATCTTTGACTGGGAATGAACTCCGTATGCCTAAGTCAACCCACGAAACGAGCGTGCGGGCGCTGAACTGACCGGAGAGGCATAATGCGCAAGCCAGGGATCAGCCCGATCCCCCTCTGGGTGTTGTCGATCACACTGCCACAACCCTTGTTCCAGCTGGGGCTTAGACATGGAATGAACTGTCTATGCCTAAGCCAACCCACAAAACGGGTGTACGGGCGCTCAGTCGATCAGAGAGGCAGAATGCGCAAGCCGGGGATCGGCTCGGTCCCCCCTGCGTGCTATCGATCCTGCTACTGCAACCCTTGGTCTAGTGCAATCTTAGACTGGGAATGAACTCCGTATGCTTAGACTGGGGATGAAGTCCGTATGCCTAAGTCAACCCATGAAATGAACGTGCGGGTGCTTAACCAACCGAAAATGTCGGCCAGAGAGGCAGAATGCGCAAGCTGGGGATTGGCCCAATTCCACCCTGTGTGCTGCCGATTCTGCTGCTGGTCCTACTGCCGTAAACCTCGGTTCGGTCCGATCTTAGACTAGGAATGAACTCTGTATGCTTAGACATTGAATGAACTCCGTATGCCTAAGCCAACCCACGAAACGAGCGTGCGGGCGCTCAACCAGCCGGAGAGGCAGAATGCACAAGCCGGTGATCGATTCGGTCCCCCCTGCGTACTATCGATACTGCTGCCACAACTTTGTATGCTTAGACTGGGGATGAACTCCGTATGCCTAAGTCAACCCATGAAACGAGCGTGCGAGCACTCAGTCGACTGGAGAGGGTGGTCGGAGAGACAGAATGCTCAAGTCGGGGATCGACCCAGTCCCTCTTGCATGCTGTTGATCCTGCTGCTGGTCCTGCTACCGTAAACCTCGATTCGATCCTATCTTAGACTGGGAATGAACTCTGTATGCTTAGACATGGAATGAACTCTGTATGCCTAAGCCAACCCATGAAATGAGCGTACGGGCGCTCAACCGATCGGAGAGGTAGAATGCATAAGCCGGAGACCGACCTGGTCCCTTCTGTGTGCTGTCGATCCTACTGCCACAACCCTCGATCCAGTCTGATCTTAGACTGGGAATGAACTTCGTATGCCTAAGTCAACCCATGAAACGAGCGTACAGGCACTGAACCGACCGGAGAGGCATAATGCGCAAGCCAGGGATCAGCCCGATCCCTCTCTATGTGCTGTCGGTCCCGCTACCACAACCCTCATTCTGGCTGGGGCTTAGACATGGAATGAACTCCCTATGCCTAAGCCAACCCACGAAATGGACGTGCGGGTGTTCAGTCGGTCGGAAAGGTAGAATGCGCAAGCCGAAGATCGGCTCGGTCCCCTCTGTGTGCTGTCGATCTTGCTACCGCAACCCTTGGTCTGGTCCGATCTTAGATTGGGAATGAACTCCATATGCTTAGACTGGGGATGAAGTCCGTATGCCTAAGTCAACCCATGAAATGAACGTACGGGCACTTAGCCAACTAGAAATGTCGGCCAGAGAGGTAGAATGCGCAAGCTGAGGATTGGCCAGCTTCCCCCCTGTGCTACCGATCCTGCTGGTGGTCCTACTGCTATAAACCTTGGTTTCGTCCGATCTTAGATTGAGAATAAACTCTGTATGCTTAGACATGGAATGAACTTCGTATGCCTAAGCCAACCCACGAAACGAGCATGCGGGCGCTCAGCCAGCCGGAAAGGTAGAATACGTAAGTCGAGGATCGGCCCGATCCCCCCTGTGTGCTATCGATACTGCTGCCACAAAACTCGATCCAGTCTGATCTTAGACTGGGAATGAACTCCATATGTCTAAGTCAACCCACGAAATTAGCGTTCGGGCACTGAGCCGACCGGAGAGGCATAATGCACAAGCCGGGGATTGGCTCGATCCCCCTCTATGTGCTGTCAATCTCGCTGCCATAACCCTCGGTTCGGCTGGGGCTTAGACATGGAATGAACTCCCTATGCCTAAGCCAACCCATGAAACGGGCGTGCAGGTGCTCAGCTGGCCGGAGAGGCAGAATGCGCAAGCCAGGGATCGACCCGATCCCCCCTACGTGCTGTCGATCCTACTGCCGCAACCCTCGGTCTGGTCTAATCTTAGACTGGGAATGAACTCCGTATGCTTAGACTGGAGATGAACTCCGTATGCTTAAGTCAACCCATGAAACGAGCGTGCGGGCACTCAGCCGGCCAAAGAGGTCGGACGGAGAGGCATAATGCGCAAGCCAGGGATCAACTCGGTCCCCCTTTACGTGCTGTCGATCCCGCTGTCGGTCCTACTGCCATAACCCTCGGTCCGACTGGGGCTTAGACATGGAATGAACTCCGTATGCCTAAGCCAACTCACGAAATGAGCGTGCGGGCGCTCAGCCGACCGGAGAGGCAGAATGCTTAAGTCGAGGACCGACCCGGTCCCTCCTACGTGCTGTCGATCTTGCTACCACAACACTCGATCTGGTCCAATCTTAGACTAGGAATGAACTCCGTATGCCTAAGTCAACCCATGTAACGAGCGTTCGGGCGTTGAGCCGACCGTAGAGGCATAATGCACAAGCCGACGATCGACCCGATCCCCCTCTGCGTGCTGCCGGTCCCGCTACCACAACCCTCGGTCCGGTTGGGGCTTAGACATGGAATGAACTCCCTATGCCTAAGCCAACCCACAAAATGGGCGTGCGGGCGCTCAGCCGACCGGAGAGGTAGAATGCGCAAGTTGGGGATCGGCCCAGTCCCCCCTATGTGCTGCTGATCCTGCTGCCGCAACCCTCAGTCTGATCCTATCTTAGACTAGGAATGAACTCCATATGCTTAGACTGGGGATGAACTCCATATGCCTAAATCAACCCATGAAATGAGCATGTGGACGCTCAACCGACTAGAGAGGCAGGATGCGTAAGTCGGGGATCGAACGGGTGGTAGCTAGGTTCAAGCACATCTTCATATTTCTGCC
This sequence comes from Durio zibethinus, assembly GCF_047325235.1. Classification (NCBI taxonomy): domain Eukaryota; kingdom Viridiplantae; phylum Streptophyta; class Magnoliopsida; order Malvales; family Malvaceae; genus Durio; species Durio zibethinus. The sequence goes on from NC_143165.1 coordinate 28,054,730, forward strand.
ATGCCAATGCCATTTTTATGGCTTGTAAATTCATACAATGGTCCCCTAAGCCTTCATGTGAAGTTTTGTGGCAAGATGACCCGTTTTCTATTTTTCACAATTTTTGAAACTTTTTATGGTTTGAGATTTTTTGAAAATTTTTTTAGAAAGAGTTTTGTCCCCAATTTTGGTTGAGGTGATCCTTGTATTTTTGTTGGCAACCACAAAAAAATTCAGCTAAAAACTCGATGTGGAGAAGATTTTGTGACCGTTTGAAAAAAGTGTTCCCATTTCAGACACTTTAATGGCTACTAGCAGCAAATCTATAAAATCTCAAATACTCTTTATGGGGGTGTGAGTTCTCGAGGTTTGATGAGGGATAAGGGGCCAATATAGGGGCCAAGTACCAGCACCCATCGCACATCATGTGCGCACACCCCCCTGGCCCCCATAATCGTCGGAACCCTCAATGCCGCCGGTTAGGCTCTCCGGTGATGCTCTGACGATGCTCCGACGATGGTGCCTCGGGTGAAAAAAATGTGGTACGAGCACATGCTCGAGCCTAGTATGCACACCGTGGCTCAAAATCATAGACTGGGAATGAACTCCATATGCTTAGACATGGAATGAACTCCGTATGCCTAAGCCAACCCATGAAACGAGGTTGCGGGTGCTCAGCTGGTCGGAGAGGCAGAATGCACAAGCCGGGGATGGCCCGATCCCCCCCTGTGTGCTATTGATCCTACTGCCACAACGCTCAGTCTGGTTTGATCTTAGACTAGGAATGAACTCTGTATGCTTAGACTGGGGATGAACTCCGTATGCCTAAGTCAACTCACGAAATGAGCGTACGGGTGCTCAGTCGGCCGGAGAGGCCGGTCGAAAAGGCATAATGAGCAAGCCAAGGATCAGCCCAATCCCCCTCTGCATGCTGTCGATCCCGCTACTAGTCCTACTACCACAACCCTCGGTCTGGCTGGGGCTTAGACATGGAATGAACTCCGTATGCCTAAGCCAACCCACGAAATGAGCGTGCGGGTGTCACGTGCTCTGACCTTAGACTCAGAAACCGTGCAACCTTAAGCTTGGAATCTCCTCCTTTATGCCTAAGTCAGCCTACAACACAAGCGTGTAGGCACTAGAACAATGGGAAGGGCTGATTACGCAAGTTAAAGAGAAACAGGATAAAAAAGACAGAATTTTGGAAATGCTCTTGTATTCACTGAAACAGAAAGTGTTTGATGGTGTACAAATGAGGGTGGAGCAGCCCTCTATTTATAGTTGAGGCTCTAGCTACAACTTAATGGCATATCCCTAGAATAAAGGCTAAAATCATGGGATTATACAGATTACAATCAATCAGGATGCTAACTCCTGATTTTTAGGGTCAACCAAATCTGCCAGGATGCTTTAGCTGATCCTGCCTGCTTCTAGAAGCTTCCCTTGCATGTCTAGCACCTTGGGCCCTTCTGGATGTAATGCGGTAGCTTGTATGCCAGGCCTTGGTCCAGGCTGGCCTGCAAGTTGGGCGGGCGTTCTGAACTCGTTTGCTAGGCTTTGCGCACAGATACCCACCAGCATGCCTGGTCTGCGGGCCTTAACCTCTGGCTTGCCTGCTGGTGGGCCTGATGTGCCTGGCGTGCCCACCTAGGGTGTGACATTCTCCCTGACCTAATTGTACAATGCCCTCATTGCATCTTCTACATGGAACTGCCTGATCTAGTCCCCAAACTGCCATAAGTCATTTACTGGTTCCTAGCTCGCCATAAGTCCCTTCCAGTGAACCAAGTACTCTTGTCTTGGCTGATAATTCTTCTGTCTCACCTTTCAATCAGCTATGATGCTGTGGACCTCCTTCTCATATAAGGCTCTTACTCCCAATGGTGCATGCTTTGACTCTACCCATCCTGGATCTCCCTCATCGGCTTGAGCATGCTCACATGGAACATCGGGTGTACCCTCAGCTCGGGTGGCATATCCAGCTTGTAGGCAACCTTGCCTACCCTCTTGACTACTCAGAAAGGTCCCTCATACCTCTGGACTAGGCCTTTGTGTAGCCCCCTATGGTGCATAATAGGATGCAGCTTCACCAACACCAAGTCTCCAACCTGGAACTGCACATCCCACCTATTTTGGTCTGCCCACTTCTTTGACCTCTTGGCTGCCTTGTGTAGACAAACTCTGGCCAAGTCAGTTTGCTCTTGCCATGCCTTGGCAAACTTGTATGCTGCTAGATTCAGCCCTGTATAACCTACAGCAATCAAACTGGGTGTTAGTGGTTGTGGCCCCGTCAAAACCTCAAATGGGCTCTGGTTCGTTGCCTCGGTCCTTTGCAAGTTGTAGGAAAACTGTGCAATATCTAGTAGCTTTGGCTAGTCCCTTTGTGTGGCACTCACATAGTGCCTGAGGTAGATCTCCAATAGTCCATTTACTCACTCTGTCTGCCCATCGGTCTGCGGATGCATGCTGGTGGAAAAGTTCAAGTCTGACCCCAATAGCTTGAACAACTCAGTCTAGAACCTACCCGTGAAACGCTCGTCCCGATCACTAACAATGGTGCTCGACACTCCCCAGTACTTAACCATGTTCTTCAGGAACAATCGAGCTGCCTCCTCGGCTGGGCACTCCTTGGTTGCTGGAATGAAGATTCCATACTTGGAAAACCTGTCCACCACTACCATGATGCTTCCAAACCCTTCTGCTTTGGGTAGACTGACTATAAAGTCCAGAGAAACACTCTCCCATGGTCGCTCTAGCACTGGCAATGGCTCTAAGAGACCCCTTGGTTTCTTGAGCTCCACCTTGTCCTATTGGCACACAAGACAAGTCTTCACATAGGTCTCCACATCGTTCCTCATGTGCAGCTAGTAGTACCGGTCCTCGATCAGCCCCAGGGTACGGCTCACTCTGGGGTGTCCAGCCCACCTTGAATCATGGCATTCTTGCAAAACTTCCTTACGGAGCTTCTCGTGCTGTGGCACAAATAGTCTACTGCCCCTGGTGTATAGCAACCTATCCTACAACCAAAATCGCCTAGTCTTACCTTGCTGGGTGTACTCCATCAAAGCCTTGGCTGTAGGATCATGCGCAAGTCCCTCTTTGATGCGCGACACCAGTGACCCCTCTGGTTGGCTAATGGCGGTAAGGTTAGCCTTTCTGCTTAAGGCGTCTGTCACTAGGTTCACTCGTCCTGGCTTGTACTCCATCTAAAAATCAAATTCTACAAGAAAATCTTACCATCTCGCCTGCTTGGGGGATTGCTTCTTCTACATCTGGAAGTAGCTGGTCGCCACATTGTCCGTCCTCACCATGAACCTCGACCCCAACAGGTAATGGTGCTAAGTGCACAAGCAGTGTACCACTGTAGTCATCTCCTTCTCTTGGATCGTGTACTTGCATTCAGTCTCGTTCAGCTTCTTGCTCTCGAATACGATTGGACGTCCCTCCTGCATCAACACGCCCTTTATGTACCTCATACAGCTTGGCATGGTCTAGCAAGGCCAAGACTGGCTCCTCAGTCACAGCCTGCTTTAACCTATCAAAGGCTTCCTGGCACCCTGCACTCCACTCCCATACTCTCCCTTTCTTAAGCAAGTCAGTCAATGGTGTGGCTATTGTTGAGTGACCTTTGATGAAGTGCCTATAGTAGTTAACTAGCCCAAGGAATGATCTCAACTCAATGACCTTGGCTGGAGGTTGCCACTCCAGGATGGCGTGTATCTTCCCTTCATCCATGCGTATCCTGCCACCTCCCACTATGTGGCCTAGGAACGGGATCTCTTGCTGGACGAATGAGCACTTCTCCCTCTTGACAAATAGCTTGTGCACCCATAACACCTCGAACACCTGTCTCAAGTGGTCTACATGCTCTCCCAAAGTCTGGCTGTAGATCATAATGTCATCCAAATAAACCATAACAAATCAATCAAGGAATGACTGAAGTACTTTGTTCATAAGGGTGCAGAATGTTGTTGGAGCGTTCGTGAGTCCGAAAGGCATCACTAAGAACTCATACAACCATATCGAGTGACACATGCTATCTTTGGCTCATCTCCCTCTGCGATCTTGACTTGATAGTAGCCCGACCTCAAATCCAGCTTGGTGAACCACTTTGCACTCCCAAGTTAATCGAACAAGTCCACAATGAATGGGATGGGGTACTTGTTCTTGATGGTTAGCTTGTTCAAAGCCCGGTAGTCTATGCACAACCGCAATGACCCATCATGCTTACACTGGAATATAACCGGTGCACCATAGGGCACCTTCGATGGCCTGATGAAGCCAGCATCAACTAACTCTTTGAGCTGCTTCCTCAACTCCTCCAACTCTGGTGGAGACATTTGGTAAGGGGCTCTAGCTGGTGGCTTGGCCTTGGACACCAGCTCGATCTTATGGTCCACCTCCTTCTTAGGTGGTAGCTTGCTAGGCAGCTTTGCGGGCATCACATCACTAAAGGTCTTCAGCACCTTTAGCACCTCCAAGGGTGACTCAATCTTTTTCTCCCTTGGCTCATCATATTTCAAGGCTACCAAGAAGGTGACTTCTTATCTGCTTATCGCCTTGGAAAATTGGATGGTTGACACCACCTGTGACCCAAATTCGAACCCTCTCCTCAATGGCACTAGGCATTGGCGCCGTGCATCCAAGATGCAAACACAATAGGTAAAAGGCACAAAGAGGGCGTTAATCTGAACAAGGAAATCCAACCCAATCACAAACTCATAGTCATCAAGGGATATTACCTCTATGGTCTCCTTCCCTTTCCAGTCTCCAAGCTGTAACTCCACTCCTCGTGCTACTCCAATGGCTGGAACCTTCTTGGAGTTCACCATTTTGATGGTACCAATCCCTTTCTACACCTTTAGTCTGAGCTTCCAGGCTCCATCACCTGAAATAAAAAGATGTGAGGCACCTGTGTCCACCAGTGCGCTCACCTTCTGACCCACAACCATTAGATCCGTAAACATCAAGCCCTTTGGCTTGCGGCTCCCCTTACTCTGGATAGCATTGAGCACCAACGACCCAAGCTTTGCTAGCCCTAACTCTGGCTCCTCGTCAGACTCCTTGTTTACAGCAGCCAGTTTGCCCTTCTACGGGCAATTATGTGCTATGTGGCTCCCTCCACATAGGTAGCATGCTAATGGCTTTCGGTCCCTTTTTGCTTTCCACTTGCCTGCTTGTGGCTTCTTCTCGCCATCCTTGGTTGAACGGTCTCGATCTCCATCTTTGGACTCCCGGTCACGGTTCTTCCCCTTGGACTATTTCTTTTGGTCCCTATCATCCTTGCCCTTACCCTTGGGCTTGGTAGACTCAAACTTGTTCAGAGGCTTGAACTCTATCAAGGCCTCGACAGTAGTCATGGCTTTAGCCAAGTCATGAACTCCTCTCTTTTGTAGCTCATGCTTCACCCATGGCTTCAGCCCATCCATGAAAGCAAATAAGGCATCCTTCTCACCTAGATCTGAGATCTGTAGCATCAGTTCAGAGAATTTCTAGACATTTTCCCTTATGTCCCCTTACTGGCTCAGCCTACGTAACTTTGCCCACGCCTCATCATCGGCATACTCTGGGTAAAATTATTCTCTAAACTCCTTTTGGAACTCTACTCAGGTTCTAATCTTGGCACTCCCACGTCTGACATCATCACACCTGCACCTCCACCACAATAAGGCTACATCAGTGAGATACATAGCAGCGGTGCTTACCCTTATCGCCTCGTCTTGCATGCCCATGGCCTGGAAGTACTGCTCCATACCCCATAGGTAGTTGTCTACTTCCTTGGCTGCCCTAGTCCTCTTGAACTCCTTAGGCTTGGGATCATCCAATCTGGACTTGGACACTCCAGCAAACATGCCATTCCCAATGGCAGTCTTGCAAGCAACGAGCTCACTGGCAAGCTCCTCCATCCGCTGGTGCATGGCCTCCATGCCATCGCACAAGGTTAGCACGTCAGCCTTCAAGGTCTGATTCTTTCAGGTGAACACGTCCATGCCTTTATTGAGAGCAGCTTCCAGCTCACTTTGGATCTCCTCCCCTATGGAGTCTAGCGATGCAGTGTGAGTCTCTACCTCCTCAAGCTTTTCTCCCATGTTGCCTACGGTCACCTCCACCTTGGCCAGCCTACCGTCCATGGTAGACCAGATATCTCTAGAACTAGCTTTCTCACCTCTTCCACACCCATGCTCCTGGGCCTCTGGTTGTTGGCTAGCAACGTCACTTTGGGATGCCATCTCCTCAATCATGATCTAACCTGCACAACACAAACACGCGGAATCAAACTCGCTCTGATACCAACTATCACGGGCTCTGACCTTAGACTCAGAAACCGTGCAGCCTTAGGCTTGGAATCTCCTTCTTTATGCCTAAGTCAGCCTAAAACACAAGCGTACGGGCACTAAAACAATGGGAAGGCCTGATTACGCAAGTTAAAGAGAAACAGGATAAGAAGACAGAATTCTGGAAATGCTCTTGTATTCACTGAAACATAAGTGTTTGATGGTGTACAAATGAGGGTAGAGCTGCCCTCTATTTATAGTTGAGGCTCCAGCTACAACTTAATGGCATATCCCTAGAATAAAGGCTAAAATCATGGGATTATACAGATTACAATCAATCAGGATGCTAACTCCTGATTTTCAGGGGCAACCAAATCTGCCAGGATGCTCCAGCTGATCCTGCCTGCTTCCAAAAGCTTCCCTTGCGTGTCCAGCACCTTGGGCCCTTTTGGATGTGGTGCGGGCAGCTTGTATGCCGGGCCTTGGTCTCAGGGGCTGGCCTGCAAGTTGGATGGGCATTCTGAACTCGTTTGCTAGGCTTTGCGCACAGATACCCGCCAACATGCCTGGTCTATGGGCCTTAACCTCTGGCTCGCCCTCTGGTGCACCTGATGTGCCCGACGCGCCCACCCAGGGCATGACATGGGCGCTCAACCGGTTGGAGAGGTAGAATGCGCAAGACGGGGATTAGCTTGATCCCTCCCTGTGTGCTACCGATCCTGCTGCTGGTCCTACTGTCGCAACCCTTGGTCTGATCCGATCTTAGACTGGGAATGAACTCCGTATGCTTAGACTGGGGATAAACTCCGTATGCCTAAGTCAACCTACGAAACGAGTGTGCGGGCACTGAGCTGACTGAAAAGGCATAATGCGCAAGTCGAGGATCGACCCGATCCCCCTCTGCGTGCTGTCGATCCTGGTGCCACAACCCTGGATCCGGTCTGATCTTAGACTAGGAATGAACTCCTTATGCATAAGTCAACCCACGAAACGAGCGTATGGGTGCTGAGCTGGTCGAAGAGGCATAATGCGCAAGTCGAGGAGCAACCCGATCCCCCTCTACGTGCTGCCGGTCTCGCTGCCACAACCCTCATATCGGATGTTGCTTAGACATGGAATGAACTCCCTATGCCTAAGCCAACCCACGAAATGGGTGTGCAAGTGCTCAGCCGATCGGAGAGGCAAAATGCGCAAGCCGGGGATCGGCCTGGTCCCCCCTGCGTGCTTCGATCCTACTACCGTAACCTTCGGTCGGGTCTAATCATAGACTGGGAATGAACTCCGTATGCATAGACTGGGTATGAACTCCATATTCCTAAGTTAACCCACGAAACGAGTGTGTGGGCGCTCAGTCGACCAGAGAGGCAGGATGTGTAAGCCGGGGAATGAACGGGTGGTAGGTGGGTTCAAGCACATCTTCATATTTCTGCCATGCCAATGCCATTTTTATGGCTTGTAAATTCATACAATGGTCCCCTAAGCCTTTATGTGAAGTTTCGTGGCAAGACGACCCGTTTTCTATTTTTCATGATTTTCCAAACTTTTTACGGTTCGAGATTTTTTAAAATTTTTTTAGAAAGAGTTTTGTCCCCAAATTTGGTAGAGGTGATCCTTGTATTTTTGTTGGCATGCACAAAATACTCGAAGTGGAGAATATTTTGTGATCGTTTGAAAAAAGTGTCCACATTTTAGACATTTTAATGGCTACTGGCAGCAAACCTATAAAATCTCAAATGCTCTTTAAGGGGGTGTGAGTTTTCGAGGTTTGATGAGGGATAGGGGGCCAATATAAGGGCCAAGTACCAGCACCCATCGCACATCATGTGTGCACACCCCCCCGGCCACCCAATTGTCAGAACCCCCAATGCCACTGGTAAGGCTCTCCGGCGATGCTCCGGCGATGGTGCCGTGGGTGAAAAAAAAGCGGCACCAGCACATGCCCGAGCCCAGCATGTGCACCGTGGCTCAAAATCTTAGACTAGGAATGAACTACGTATGCTTAGACATGGAATGAACTCCGTATGCCTAAGCCAACCCACGAAACAAGTGTGCGGGTGCTCCACCGGCCGGAGAGGTAGAATTCGCAAGTCGAGGATCGACCCAGTCTCCCCTGCGTGCTGTTGATCCTACTGCCGCAACCCTTGGTCTGGTCTGATCATAGACTGGGAATGAACTCCGTATGCATAAGTCAACCCATGAAACGAGTGTGCGGGCACTGAGCCGGCTGAAGAGGCATAATGCGCAAGCTGAGGGTTAGCTTGGTCCCCCTCTGCATGCTGCCCCATGAAACGGGCGTGCGGCCGCTCAGCCGGCCGGAGAGGTAGAATGCGCAAGTCAAGGCTCAGCCCGGTCCCCCCTGTGTGTTGCTGATCCTACTGTCGCAACCCTCAGTTCGGTTCAATCTTAGACTGGGAATGAACTCCATATGCTTACACTGGGGATGAACTCCATATGCATAAGTCAACCCATGAAACGAGCGTGCGGGCGTTGAGCCGGCCGAAGAGGCATAATGCGCAAGCTGGGGATCGGCCCGATCCCCCTCTGCATGCTGGCAGTCTCGCTACCACAACCCTCGGTCCGACTGGGGCTTAGACATGGAATTAACTCCCTATGCCTAAGCCAACCCACAAAACGGGTGTACGGGTGCTCAGCCGACCGGAGAGGCAGAATGCGCAAGCCGGGGATCGACCCGATCCCCCTTTGCGTGCTGTCGATCCTGCTGCTGCAACCCTCAGTCCGGTCTAATCTTAGACTGGGAATGAACTTCGTATGCTTAGACTGGGGATGAACTCCATATACCTAAGTCAACCCAAGCGAGTGGGTGCTCAGCCGACCAGAGAGGCAGGATGCGCAAGTCGGGGATCGAACGAGTGGTAGGTGGGTTCAAGCACATCCTCAAATTTCCGCCATGCCAATGCCATTTTTATGGCTTGTAAATTCATACAATGGTCCCCTAAGCCTTCATGGGAAGTTTCATGGCAAGACGACCTGTTTTCTATTTTTCACGATTTTCCAAACTTTTTGCGGTTGGGGATTTTCCAAATTTGGTAGAGGTGATCCTTGTATTTTTGTTGGCATGCATAAAAAAAATTCAGCTAAAAACTCGAAGTGGAGAAGATTTTGTGATCGTTTAAAAAAGTGTCCCCATTTCAGACACTTTAATGGCTACTAGCAGCAAACCTATAAAATCTCAAATGCCCTTTAAAGGGGTGTGAGTTCTCAAGGTTTGATGAGGGATAGGGGGCCAATATAAGGGCCAAGTACCAGCACCCATCGCACATCATGTGCGCACACCCCCCCGGCCCCCCCAATCGCAGAAACCCCCAATACCACCGGTTGGCTCTCCGGCGATGCTCCAACGATGGTGCCCCGGGCAAAAAAAATACGGCACCAGCACATGCTCGAGCCCAGCATGTGCACCGTGGCTCAAAATCTTAGATTGGGAATGAACTCCATATGCTTAGACATGGAATGAACTCCGTATGCCTAAGCCAACCCATGAAACGAGTGTGTGGGTGCTCAGTCGATCGGAGAGGCAGAATGTGCAAGTCGGGGATCGACCCAGTCCCCCCTGCGTGCTGTTGATCTTGCTACCACAACCCTCGGTCCAGTCTAATCTTAGACTGGGAATGAACTCTGTATGCCTAAGTCAACCCACGAAACGAGCGTACGGGTGCTGAGCCGACCGGAGAGGCATAATGCGCAAGCCAGGGATTGGCCCGGTCCCTCTCTACGTGCTGCCGGTGCCGCTGCCACAACCCTCAGTCTGGCTGGGGCTTAGACATGGAATGAACTCCCTATACCTAAGCCAACCCATGAAACGGGCATGCGGGGGCTCAACGGACCGGAGAGGTAGATCCCCCCTGCGTGCTGTCGATTCTGCTACTGTAACCCTCGGTCCGGTCTAACCTTAGACTGGGAATGAACTTCGTATGCTTAGACTGGGGATGAACTCCGTATGCCTAAGTCAACCCATGAAACGAGCATACGGGCGCTGAGCCGATCGAAGAGGCATAATGCGCAAGTCGGGGATCGACCCAGTCTCCTTCTACGTGCTGTCGGTCCTGCTACCACAACTCCTGGTTCGACTGGGGCTTAGACATGGAATGAACTCCCTATGCCTAAGCCAACACACGAAACGGACATGCGGGCTCTCAGTCAACATGAGAGGCAAAATGCGCAAGTCGGGGATCGGCTCGGTCCCCCCTGCATGCTACCGATCTTACTGTCGTAACCTTCGATCTGATCCGATCTTAGACTGAAAAAAAACTCCGTATGCTTAGACTAGGGATGAACTATGTATGCCTAAGTCAACCCACGAAACGAGCGTGCAGGTGCTCAACCGAACGGAGGGGCAGTCGAAGAGGCATAACGCATAAGTCAAGGATCAACTCGATCCCCCACTGCGTGCTGTCGATCCCGCTACCGGTCCTGCTACCATAACCCTCGGTTCGGCTGGAGCTTAGACATGGAATGAACTCCACATGCCTAAGCCATCCCACGAAACAAGCATGTCGGCCTGGTCCCCCCTGCGTGCTGTCGATCCTGCTGCTGCAACCCTCGGTCTGGTCTGATCTTAGATTGGGAATAAACTCTGTATGCTTAGACTGGGGATGAACTCCGTATGCCTAAGTCAACCCACGAAACGAGTGTACGGGCACTCAGCCGACCGGAGAGGTCGATCAAAGAGGCATAATGTGCAAGCTGGGGCTCAACCCGTCCCCCTCTGCATGCTATCGATCCTGCTGCCAATCCTGCTACCACAACACTCGGTCCGACTAGCGTTTAGACATGGAATGAACTCCGTATGCCTAAGCCAACCCACGAAACAAGCGTGCAGGTGCTCAGCCTACCAGATAGGCAGAATTCGCAAGCCGGGGATCGGCCTGATCCCCTCTACGTGCTACTGATCTTATTGTTGCAACCCTCGATCTGGTCCGATCTTAGACTAGGAATGAACTCCATATGCTTAGACTGGGGATGAACTCCGTATGCCTAAGTCAACCCACGAATCATACGTGCGGGAGCTCAACCGACCGGAGAGGCATAATGCGCAAGTTGAGGATCAGCCCGGTCCCCCTCTACGTGCTGCCGATCTCATTGCCGGTCCTGCTACCACAACCCTCGGTTCGACTGGGGCTTATACATGGAATGAACTCTGTATGCCTAAGCCAACCCACGAAACGAGCGTGCGGGCGCTCAGCTGGCCACAAAGGTAGAATGTGCAAGTCGAGGATCAGCCCGCTGCCCTCCTGCATGCTGTCGATCCTACTGTTGGTCTTGCTACTGCAACCCTCGATCCGGTCTAATCTTAGACTGGGAATGAACTCCGTACGCTTAGACATGGAATGAACTCCGTATGCCTAAGCCAACCCATGAAACGAGCATGCAGGTGCTTAATCGGCCAGAGAGGCAAAATGCACAAGCCGAGGATCGACTCGATCCCCCCTTGCATGCGGTTAATCCTGCTGCCGCAACCCTCGGTCCGATCTGATCTTAGACTGGCAATGAACTCCGTATGCCTAAGTCAACCCATGAAACAAGCGTGCGGGCACTGAGCTAGCCGGAGAGGGATAACGCACAAGTCGGGGATCGGTTCGGTCCCCCTCTGCGTGCTGCCGGTCCCGCTGACACAACCCTCGGTTTGAATGGGGCTTAAACATGGAATGAACTCCCTATGCCTAAGCCAACCCACGAAACGGGCATGTGGGCGCTCAGCCAATCGGAGAGGCAGAATGCGTAAGTCGGGGATCGGCTCGGTCCCCACTGGGCGCTGTCGATCCTGCTGCCGCAACCCTCGGTCCGGTCTGATCTTAGACTAGGAATGAACTCTGTATGCTTAGACTGGGGATTAACTCCGTATGCCTAAGTCAACCCACAAAACGAGCATGCGGGCGCTCAGCCTATCGGAGAGGCAGGATGCGCAGCCGGGGATCGAACGGGTGGTAGGTGGGTTCAAGCACATCTTTATATTTCTGCCATGCCAATGCCATGTTTATGGCTTGTAAATTCATAAAATGGTCCCCTAAGACTTCATGTGAAGTTTCGTGGCAGGACGACCCGTTTTCTATTTTTCATGATTTTCAAACCATTTTGCGGTTCGGGATTTTTTAAAATTTTTTTAGAAAGATTTTTGTCCCGAAATTTGGTATAGGTGGTCCTTGTATTTTTTTTTGGTATGCACAAAAAAATTCAGCTTAAAACTCGAAGTGGAGAAGATTTTGTGACCGTTTGAAAAAAGTGTCCCCATTTTAGACACTTTAATGGCTACTAGCAGCAAACCTATAAAATCTCAAATGCTCTTTATGGGGGTGTGAGTTCTCAAGGTTTGATGAGGGATAGGGGGCCAATATAAGGGCCAAGTACCAGCACCCATCGCACATCATGTGCGCACACCCGCCTGGCCCCCCAATCGTCGGAACCCCCAATGCCGCCGGTTAGGCTCTCCGGTGATGCTCCGACGATGGTGCCTTGGGTGAAAAAAATGTGGCACCAGCACATGCCTGAGCCCAGCATGTGCACCGTGGCTCAAAATCTTAGACTGGGAATGTACTCCGTATGCTTAGACATGGAATGAACTCCGTATGCCTAAGCCAACCCACGAAATGATAGTGCAGGTGCTCAACCGGTCGGAGAGGCAAAATGCGCAAGCCGGGGATCGACCCGGTCCCCCCTACATGCTATCAATCCTACTGTCGTAACCCTCAGTCCGATCTGATCTTAGACTGGGAATGAACTTCGTATGCATAGGTCAACCCATGAAATGAGCGTACGGGCGCTGAGCCGACCGAAAAGGCATAATGCGCAAGCTAGGGATCGGCCCGATCCTGCTCTTCGTGCTGCTGGTCCCACTGCCACAACCCTCAGTCCGACTGGGGCTTAGACATGGAATGAACTCCCTATGCCTAAGCCAACCCACGAAACGGGCGTGCGGGCGTTCAGCCGGTCGGAGAGGTAGAACGCATAAGTCGAGGACCGACCCGATCCCCCCTGCATGCTGTCGATCCTACTGGCGCAACCCTCGGTCCGGCCCGATCTTAGACTGGCAATGAACTCCTATGCTTAGATTGGGGATGAACTCCGTATGCCTAAGTCAACCCACGAGATGAGCGTGTGGGCGCTCAGCCGACCAAAGAGGTAAGATGCGCAAGCCGAAGATCGAACGGGTGGTAGGTGGGTTCAAGCACATCTTCATATTTCTGCCATGCCAATGCCATTTTTATGGCTTGTAAATTCGTACAATGGTCCCCTAAGCCTTCATGTGAAGTTTCGGGGCAAGACGACCCGTTTTCTATTTTTCACGATTTTGGAAAGGTTTTACGGTTCGGGATTTTCAAAATTTTTTTAGAAAGAGTTTTGTCCCCAAACTTGGTAGAGGTGATCATTGTATTTTTGTTGGCATGCACAAAACAATTCAACTAAAAACTCGAAGTGGAGAAGATTTTGTGGCCGTTTGAAAAAAGTGTCCCCATTTTAGACACTTTAATGGCTACTGGCAGCAAACCTATAAAATCTCAAACGCTCTTTAAAGGGGTGTGAGTTCTCGAGATTTGATGAGGGATAGGGGGCCAATATAAGGGCCAAGTACCAGCACCCATCACACATCATGTGCGCACACCCCCCGGCCCCCCGGTGATGGTGCCCCAGGTGAAAAAAATGCGATGCCAGCACATGCTCGAGCCCAGCATGTGCATCGTGGCTCAAACTCTTAGACTGGGAATGAACTTCGTATGCTTAGACATGGAATGAACTCCGTATGCCTGAGTCAACCCACGAAACGAGCGTTTCGAGCACTGAGCCGGTCGGAGAGGCATAATGCACAAACTGGGGATTGGCCTGGTGCCCCTCTGCGTGTTGTCGGTCCCACTGCCACAACCCTCAGTCCAGCTGGGACTTAGACATGGAATGAACTCCCTAAGCCTAAGCCAAACCACGAAATGGGCGTGCAGGCATTCAGCCGACCGGAGAGGCAGAATGTGCAAGCTAGGGATCGGCCTGGTCCCCCATGCATGCTGCCAATCCTGCGACTGCAACCGGCCAGAGAGGCAGAATGCGCAAGCCAGGGATCGGCCCAGTCCCCCTACGTGCTGTCGATCCTGCTGCCACAACCCTCGGTCTGATCCGATCTTAGACTAGGAATGAACTTCGTATGCCTAAGTCAACCCACGAAACGAGCATGCGGGCACTGAGTTGACCAGAGAGGCATAATGCGTAAGCCGAGGATCGACCCAGTCCCCCTCTGCGTGCTGTCAGTTTCACTACCAGAACCCTCGATCTGGCTGGGCCTTAGACATGGAATGAACTCCCTATGCCTAAGCCAACCCACGAAATGGGCGTGCGGGCACTCAATCGGTCGGGGAGATAGAATGCGCAAGCCAGGGACCGGTCGGTCCCCCCTACGTGCTACCGATCCTGCTGCCGCAACCCTCAGTCCAGTCCAATCTTAGACTGGGAATGAACTCCATATGCTTAGACTGGGTATGAACTCCGTATGCCTAAGTCAACCCACGAAACAAGCATGCGGACGCTCAGCCGACCAGAGAGGTAGGATGCACAAGTCGAGGTTCGAATGGGTGGTAGGTGGGTTCAAGAACATCTTCATATTTCTGCCTATGCCATTTTTATGCCTTGTATATTCATACAATGGTCCCCTAAGCCTTCATGTGAAGTTTCGTGGCAAGACGACCCATTTTCTATTTTTAACGATTTATGAAACTTTTTACGGTTCAGGATTTTTGAAAATTTTTTTAGAAAGACTTTTGTCCCCAAATTTGGTAGAGGTGATCCTTGTATTTTTGTTGGCATGCAAAAAAAAAATTCAGCTAAAAACTCATAGTGGAGAAGATTTTGTGACAGTTTGAAAAAAGTGTCCTCATTTTAGACACTGTAATAGCTACTGGCAGCAAACCTATAAAATCTCAAATGCTCTTTAAGGGGGTGTGAGTTCTCGAGGTTTGATGAGGGATAGGGGGCCAATATAAGGGCCAAGTACCAGCACCCATCGCACATCATGTGCGCACACTGCCCCGACCCCCCATTGTCAGAACCCCCAAAGCCATCGGCTAGGCTCTCCGGCGATGCTCCGACGATGGTGCTCGGGCGAAAAAAATGCAGCACCAGCACATGCCCGAGCCCAGCATGTGCACCGTGCCTCAAACTCTTGGACTGGAATGAACTCCGTATGCTTAGACATGGAATGAACTCCGTATCCCTAAGCCAACCCATGAAACGAGCGTGCGGGCGCTCAGTCGGCCAGAGAGGCAGAATGCCAAGCCGGGGATCGAACGGGTGGTAGGTGGGTTCAAGCACATCTTCATATTTCTGCCATGCCAATGCCATTTTTATTTCTTGTAAATTCATACATTGGTTCCCTAAGCCTTGATGTGAAGTTTCTTGGCAAGACGACCCGTTTTCTATTTTTCACGATTTTCGAAACTTTTTATGGTTCGAGATTTTTTAAAATTTTTTTAGAAAGTGTTTTGTCCCCAAATTTTTGTTGGCATGCACAAAAAAATTCAGCTAAAAACTCGAAGTGGAGAAGATTTTGTGACCGTTTGAAAAAAGTGTCCCTATTTCAGACACTTTAATGGCTACTGGCAGCAAACCTATAAAATCTCAAATGCTCTTTGAGGGGGTGTGAGTTCTCGAGGTTTAATAAGGGATAGGTGGCCAATATAAGGGCCAAGTACCATAACCCATTGCAGATCATGTGCGAACACCCCCCGATCCCCCCAATCGCCGGAACCCCCAATGCCGCCGATTAGGTTCTCTGGCGATGCTCCGGTGATGGTGCCCCAGGCAAAAAGAATGTGGCACCAGCAAATGCCCGAGCCCAGCATGTGCACTGTGGCTCAAAATCTTAGACTGGGAATGAACTCCATATTCTTAGACATGGAATGAACTCCGTATGCCTAAGCCAACCCATGAAACGAGCGTGCAGGCACTCAGTCGATCGGAGAGGCAGAATGCGTAAGCCGGGGATCGGTCCGATCCCCCCTATGTGCTGTCGATCTTGCTAATGCAACCCTTGGTCCGATCCGATCTTAGACTGGGATTGAACTCCGTATGCATAAGTCAACCAATGAAAAAGTGTCCGGGTGCTGAGCCGGCTAAAGAGGCATAATGCGCAAGCCAGGGATCGGCCCGATCCCCCTCTGCGTGTTGCCAGTCCCGCTACCACAAGCCTTGGTTTGGCTGGGGCTTAGACATGGAATGAACTCCATATGCCTAAGCCAACCCACGAAACGAGCGTGCGGGCGCTCAATCGGTTGGATAGGCAGAATGCACAAGCCAGGGATCGACCCGGTCCCCCCTGTGTGATGTCGATCCTGCAACTAGTCCTGCTGTCGCAACCCTTGATCCGATTTGATCTTAGACTGAGAATGAACTTCGTATGCTTAGACATGGAATAAACTCCGTAGGCCTAAGCCAACCCACGAAATGAGCGTGCGGGCGCTCAACCGACCGGAGAGGTAGAATGCGTAAGCTGGGGATTTGCCCGATCCCCCCAGCGTGCTATCGATCCTATTGCGCAACCCTCGGTCTGGTCCAATTTTAGACTGGGAATGAACTCCGTATGCCTAAGTCAACCCACGAAATGAGCGTGCGGGCGTCGAGCCAGCCGGAGAGGCATAATGCGCAAGCCGGGGACCGGCCCAGTCCCCCTCTACGTGCTGCTAGTCCCGCTGCTCCAACTCTCGGTCTGACTAGGGCTTAGACATGGAATGAACTCCCTATGCCTAAGCCAACCCATGAAACTGACGTACGGGCGCTCAACCGGCCGGAGAGGCAAAATGCGCAAGCCGAGGATCGACTCAGTCCCCTCTACGTGCTATCGATCCTGCTGTTGCAAACCTCGATCCGGTTTGATCTTAGACTGAGAATGAACTCTGTATGCTTAGACTGGGGATGAACTTCGTATGCCTAAGTCAACCCATGAAACGAGCGTGCGGGTGCTCAGCCGACCAGAGAGGCAAGATGCGCAAGTCGGGGATCGAACGGGTGGTAGGTGGGTTCAAGCACATCTTCATATTTCTGCCATGCCAATGCCAGTTTTATGGCTTATAAATTCAAACAATGGTCCCCTCAGCCTTCATGTGAAGTTTCGTGGCAAGATGACCCTTTTTCTATTTTTCATGATTTTTGAAACTTTTTACGGTTCAAGATATTTTAAAATTTTTTTAGAAAACGTTTTGTCCCCAAATATGGTAGAGGTGATCCTTGTATTTTTGTTAGCATGCACAAAAACTTTCAGCTAAAAACTTGAAGTGGAGAAGATTTTGTGACCATTTGAAAAAAGTGTCCCCATTTCGGACACTTTAATGGCTACTGGCCGCAAACCTATAAAATCTTAAATGCTCTTTAAGGGGGTGTGAGTTCTCGAGGTTTGATGAGGGATAGGGGGCCAATATAAGGGCCAAGAACTAGCAGCCATCACACATCATGTGCGCACACCCCCCGACCCCCCCAATCATCGGAACCCCCAATGCCGCCGGTTAGGCTCTCCGATGATGCTCCGACGATGGTTCCCCAGGCAAAATAAATGCGGCACCAGCACATGCCCGAGCCCAATATGTGCACCGTGGTTCAAAATCTTAGCTAGGAATGAACACCGTATGCTTAGACATGGAATGAACTCCGCATGCCTAAGCCAACCCACGAAACGAGCGTGTGGCACTCAGCCGACCGAAGAGGCAGAATGCGCAAGCTGGGGATCGGCCCGGTCCCCCCTGCATGCTGTTGATCCTGTACTGCATCCCTCGGTCTGGTCTGATCTTAGACTAGGAATGAACTCTGTATACATAAGTCAACCCATGAAATGAGCGTACGGGCGCTGAGCAGGCCAAAGAGGCATAATTCACAAGCCGGGGATCAGCCCGATCCCTCTGTACGTGCTACTGGTCCTGCTGCCACAACCCTCAGTCTGGCTGGGGCTTAGACATTGAATGAACTCACTATGCCAAAGCCAACCCACGAAACGAGCATGCGGGCGCTCAGTCGATCGGAGAGGCAGAATGCGCAAGCCGGGGATCAACCCGATCCCCCCTGTGTGCTATCGATCTTGCTACCGCAACCCTTGGTCCGATCTGATCTTTGACTAGGAATGAACTTTGTATGCCTAAGTCAACCCACGAAATGAGTGTGCGGGCGCTGAGCGGACTGGAGAGGCATAATGCACAAGCCGGGGATCGACTTGGTCCTCCTCTGCGTGCTGTCCGTCCCGCTGCCACAACCCTCGGTCCAGCTGGGGCTTAGTCATGGAATGAACTCCCTATGCCTAAGCCAACCCATGAAATGGGCGTGCTGGTGCTCAACCGACCGGAGAGGTAGAATGTGTAAGCCAGGGAATGGCCTAGTCCCCCTTCCGTGCTATCGATCCTGCTGCCGCAACCCTTGGTCCGATCCGATCTTAGACTGAGAATGAACTCCATATGCTTAGACTGGGGATGAACTGCATATGCCTAAGTCAACCCACGAAACGAGCATGCGGGCGCTGAGCCGACCAGAGAGGCAGGATGCGCAAGTCGCGGATCGAACAGGTGGGGGGTGGGTTCAAGCACATCTTTATATTTCTACCATGCCAATCCCATTTTTATGGCTTGTAAATTCGTACAATGGTCCCCTAAGCCTTCATGTGAAGTTTCGTTGCAAGACGACCCATTTTCTATTTTTCATGATTTTTGAAACTTTTTACGGTTTCGGATTTTTTAAAATTTTTTTAGAAAGGCTTTTTTTCCCCAAATTTGGTAGAGGCGATCCTTGTACTTTTTTTGGGATGCACAAAACAATTCAGCTAAAAACTCAAAATGGAGAAGATTTTGTGATCATTTGAAAAAACTCTCCCCATTTAAGACACTTTGATGGCTACTGGCAACAAACCTATAAAATCTCAAATGCTCTTTAAGGGGGTTTGAGTTCTCGAGGTTTGTTGAGGGATAGGGGGCCAATATAAGGGCCAAGTGTCATGCCCTGGGAGGGGCTCGTCGGGCACATCAGGCGCATCAACAGGCGAGCCAGAGGTTGAGGGCCACAGACCAGGCGTGCTGGCAGGTATCTGCACGCAAAGCCTAGCGTGCTACCGATCTTGCTGTCGAAACCCTCGGTTCGATCCGATCTTAGACTGGGAATGAACTCCGTATGCTTAGATTGGGGATGAACTTTGTATGCCTAAGTCAACCCATGAAACGAGGGTACGGGCTCTCAGTCGACCAGAGAGGCCGATTGGAGAGGCATAATGCGCAAGCCGGGGATCAGCCCGATCCCCCTCTGCGTGCTGCCAATCCCGCTGCCAGTCTTACGACCACAACCCTTAGTTCGGCTGGGGCTTAGACATGGAATGAACTTCATATGCCTAAGCCAACCCACGAAACGAGTGTACGGGCATTCAACCGACCGGAGAGGCAGAATGCATAATCCGAGGATCGACCTGGTCCCCCGTACGTGCTGTCAATCCTGCTACTGGTCCTACTGCCACAATCCTCAGTCTGGTCTGATCTTAGACTGGGAATGAACTCCGTATGCTTAGACATGGAATGAACTCCGTATGCTTAGACATGGAACGAACGTGTACGCACTCAGCCGATCGGAGAGGCAGAATGCGCAAGCCGGGGATCGACCCGTCCCCCCTGCGTGCTATCGATCCTGCTACCTTAACCCTCGGTCCGGTCTGATCTTAGACTAGGAATGAACTCCGTATGCCTGAGTCAACCGATGAAACGAGCGTGCGGGCGTTGAGCCGATCGGAGAGGCATAATGCGCAAGTCGGGGATTGGCCTGGTCCCCCTCTGCGTGTTGTTGGTCCCGCTGCCACAACCCTCGGCCCGATTGGGGCTTAGACATGGAATGAACTCCCTATGCCTAAGCCAACCCACGAAATGGGTGTGCGGGCGCTCAGCCGGTCGGAGAGGTAGAATGCGCAAGCTGGTCACCCCTGCGTGCTGTCGATCCTACTGTCGCAACCCTCAGTCCGATCCAATCTTAGACTCGAAATGAACTCCGTATGCTTAGACTGGGGATGAACTCCGTATGCCTAAGTCAACACATAAAATGAGCGTACGGGTGCTCAGCCGACCAGAGAGACAGGATCTGCAAATCGGGGATCGAATGGGTGGTAGGTGGGTTCAAGCACATCTTCATATTTCTGCCCTGCCAATGCAATTTTTATGGCTTGTAAATTCATACAATGGTCCCCTAAGCTTTCATGTGAAGTTTCGTGGCAAGACGGCTCGTTTTCTATTTTTGAAACATTTTATGGTTCGGGATTTTTTAAAATTGTTTTAGAAAGAGTTTTGTCCCCAAATTTGGTAGAGGTGATCCTTGTATTTTTGTTGGCATGCACAAAAAAATTCAGCTAAAAAATCGAAGTGGAGAAGATTTTGTGACCATTTGAAAAAAGTGTCCCCATTTAAGACACTTTAATGGCTACTGGCAGCAAACCTATAAAATCTCAGATGCTCTTTAAGGGGGTGTGAGTTCTCAAGGTTTGATGAGGGATAAGGGGCCTATATAAGGGCCAAGTGTCACGCCCTGAGAGGGGCACACCAGGCACATCAGGCGCACCAGTAGGTGAGCCAGAGGTTGAGGCCCGCAAACCAGGCGTGCTGGCGGGTATCTGCGCGCAAAGCCTAGCAAACGAGTTTAGAACGCCCGCCCAACTTGCAGGCCAGCTTGTGAGACCAAGGCCTGGCATACAAGCTGCCCGCACTACATCTAGAAGGGCCCAAGGTGCTGGACATGCAAGGGAAGCTTCTGGAAGCAGGCAGGATCAGCAGTAGCATCCTGGCAGATTTGGTTGACCCTGAAAATCAGGAGTTAGCATCCTGATTGATTGTAATCTGTATAATCCCATGATTTTAGCCTTTATTCTAGGGATATTGCCATTAAGTGTAAGCTGGAGCCTCAACTATAAATGAGGGTTGCTCCTCCCTCATTTGTACACCATCAAACACTTATGTTTCAGTGAATACAAGAGCATTTCCAGAATTTTACCTTCTTATCCTGTTTCTCTTTAACTTGGGTAATCAGCCCTTCCTGTTGTTCTAGTGCCCATACACTTGTGTTTTAGGCTGACTTAGGCATAAAGGAGGAGATTCCAAGCCTAAGGCCGCACGATTTCTGAGTCTACGGTCGGAGCCCGTGACAGTTGGTATCAGAGCAAGTTCGATTCTACATGTTTGTGTTGTACAGGTTAGAGGAGATGGCATCCCAAAGTGACGCTGCTAACCAACAACCAGAGGCCTAGGAGCATGGGCATGGAAGAGGGAGGAAAGCCAGTTCTAGAGATATCTGGTCTACCATGGATGGTAGGCTGGCCAAGGTGGAGGTGACCATGGGCGACATAGGGGAGAAGCTTGAGGGGGTAGAGCCTCACATTGCATCGCTAGACTCCATGAGGGAGGAGATCCAAAGTGAGCTACAAGCTGCTCTTAACAAAGGCTTGGATGTGTTCACCCAAAAGAATCAGACCTTGGAGGCTGAAATGCTGACCTTATGCGATGGCATGGAGGCCATGCGCCAATGGATGGAGGAGCTTACCAGTGAGCTCGTTGCTTGCATGACTGCCATTGGGAATAGCATGTTTGCTAGAGTGTGCAAGTCCAGATTGGATGTCCCCAAGCCTAAGGAGTTCAAAGGGACTAGGGCGCCCAAGGAAGTAGATAACTACCTTTGGGGTATGGGGCAGTACTTCCAGGCCATGGGCATGCAAGACGAGGTGATAAAGGTAAGCACCGCTACTATGTATCTCACTGATGTAGCCTTATTGTGGTAGAGGCATAGGTGTGATGATGTCAGGCATGGGAGCTCCAAGATTGGAACCTGGGCAGAGTTCCAAAAGGAGTTCAGAGAACAATTTTACCCAGAGTATGCCGATGATGAGGCGTGGGCAAAGTTACGCATGCTGAGCCAGCAAAGGGACATAAGGGAGTATGTCCAAAAATTCTCTGAACTGATGCTACAGATCTCGGATCTAGGTGAGAAGGACACCTTATTTGCTTTCTTGGATGGGTTGAAGCCGTGGGTGAAGCATGAGCTACAAAAGAGAGGAGTTCATGACTTGGCTAAAGCCATGACTACTGTCGAGGCCTTGATAAAGTTCAAGCCTCTGAACAAGTTTGAGTCTACCAAGCCCAAGGGTAAGGGCAGGGACAATAGGGACTGAAAGAAGCAGTCCAAGGGGAAGGACCGTGATCGAGAGTCCAAGGATGGAGACCGAGACTGTTCAACCAAGGATGGCGAGAGAAAGCCACCAGCAGGCAAGTGAAAAACAAAGGGGGATCGAGAGCCACTAGCATGCTACCTATGTGGAGGAAGCCACGTAGCGCGTAATTGCCGTAGAAGGGCAAGCTGGCTGTTGTAGACAAGGAGTCTGACGAGAAGCCAGAGTCAGGGGCAGCAAAGCTTGGGTCGTTGGTGCTCAATATTGTCCAGAGTAAGGGGAGCCACAAGCCAAAAGGCTTGATGTTTGCAGATCTGATGGTTACGGGTCAGAAGGTGAGTGCACTGGTGGACACAGGTGCTTCACATCTTTTTATTTTAGGTGATAGAGCCCGGAAGCTCGGACTAAAGGTGTAGAAAGGGACTGGTACCATCAAAACGGTGAACTCTAATGAAGTTCCAGCCATTGGAGTAGCGCAGGGAGTGGAGTTACAGCTTGGAGACTGGAAAGGCAAGAAGACCATTGAGATAATACCCCTTGACGACTATGAGTTTGTGATTGGCTTGGATTTCCTTGTTTAGATTAATGCCTTTCTTGTGCCTTTTACCGATTGTGTTTGCGTCTTGGATGCACGGTGCCAATGCCTAGTGCCATTGAGGAGAGGGTCTGGAGTTGGGTCGTGGGTGGTGTCAGCCATCCAATTTTCCAAGGCGGTAAGCAGACAAGAAGACACCTTCTCGGCAGCCTTGAAATATGATGAGCCAAGGGAGAAGGAGATCGAGTCACCCTTGGAGGTGCTAAAGGTGCTGAAAACCTTTAGTGATGTGATGCCCGCAAAGCTACCTAACAAGCTACCACCTAAGAGGGAGGTGGATCACAAGATCGAGCTAGAGTTCGAGGCAAAGCCACCAGCTAGAGCCCCTTACCGAATGTCTCCACCAGAGTTGGAGGAGTTGAGGAAGCAGCTCAAAAAGTTAGTTGATGCTGGCTTCATCAGGCCATTGAAGGCACCCTATGGTGCACCGGTTCTATTTCAGTGCAAGCATGATGGGTCGTTGCGGCTGTGCATAGACTATCGAGCTTTGAACAAGCTGACCATCAAGAACAAGTACCCCATCCCACTCGTTGCGGACTAGTTCAATAAACTTGGGAGCGCAAGGTAGTTCACCAAGCTGGATTTGAGGTTAGGCTACTATCAAGTCAGGATCACAGAGGGAGATGAGCCAAAGACAGCATGTGTCACTCGGTATGGTTCGTATGAGTTCTTGGTGATGCCTTTCGGACTCACGAACGCCCCAGCAACATTCTGCACCCTTATGAACAAGGTACTTCAGTCATTCCTTAATCGGTTTGTTATGGTTTATTTGGATGACATTGTGATCTACAGCCAGACTTTGGGAGAGCATGTAGACCACTTGAGACAGGTGTTCAAGGTGTTACGGGCACACAAGCTATTTGTCAAGAGGGAGAAGTGCTCATTCACCCAGCAAGAGATCCCGTTCCTTGGCCACATAGTGGAAGGTGGTAGGATACGCATGGATGAAGGCAAGATACACGCCATCCTGGAGTGGCAACTGCCAACCAAGGTCACTGAGTTGAGATCGTTCCTTGGGTTGGTCAACTACTACAGTCGCTTCATCAAAGGTCACTCAGCAATAGCCATGCCATTGACTGACTTGCTAAAGAAAGGGAAAGCATGGGAGTGGAGCGCAAGGTGGCAGGAAACCTTTGACAGGTTGAAAAGGGCTTTGATCGTGGAGCTAGTCTTGGCCTTGCCAGACCATGTAAAGCCGTATGAGGTGCATACGGATGCATCGGACTTTGCCATAGGGGGCATGTTGATGCAGGAGGGACGTCCAGTCGCGTTCGAGAGCAGGAAGCTGAACGAGACTGAGCGTAAATACACGGTCCAAAAGAAGGAGATGACTGCAGTGGTGCACTGCTTGTGCACTTGGTGCCATTACCTGTTGGGGTCGAGGTTCATGGTTAGGACGGACAATGTGGCGACCAGCTACTTTCAGACGCAGAAGAAGCTATCCCCCAAGTAGGCGAGATGGTAAGATTTTATTGCAGAATTTGATTTCCAGATGGAGTACAAGCCAGGGCGGGCGAACCTAGTGGCAGACGCCCTGAGCACGAAGGCTAACCTTGCTGCCATTAGCCAACCAGAGGGGTCACTGGTGCTGCGCATTAAGAAGGGACTTATGCATGATCTTACAGCCAAGGCTTTGATGGAGTACGCCCAGCAAGGTAAGACTAGGTAGTTTTGGTTGCAGGATGGTTGCTGTACACCAGGGGCAGTAGACTGTTTATGCCATAGCACGGGAAGCCCCGCAAGGAAGTTTTGCAAGAATGCCATGATTCAAGGTGGGCTGGACACCCCAGAGAGAGCCATACCTTGGCGCTGATCGAGGATCGGTACTACTGGCCGCACATGAGGGACGATGTGGAGGCCTATGTGAAGACTTGTCTTGTGTGCCAACAGGACAAGGTGGAGCTCAAGAAACTAGATGGCCCCTCTAATTATCGAAACCCGTAATGCCGTCGGCTAGGCTCTCCGACGATACTCCGATGATGGTGCCCCGGGCAAAAAATATGCGACACCAGCATATGCCCGAGCCTAGTATGTGCATCGTGGCTCAAAATCTTAGACTGGAAATGAACTCCATATGTTTAAACATGGAATGAACTCCGTATGCGTAAGCCAACCCACGAAATGAGCATACGGGCACTCAGCCTACCGGAGAGATAGAATAAGCAAGCCAAAGATCTGCTCGGTCCCCCCTGCATGCTGCCGATCCTGTTGCCACAACCCTCGGTCCAATCCGATCTTAAATTGGGAATAAACTTCATATGCTTAGACTATGGATGAACTCCATATGCCTAAGTCAACCCATGAAACGAGCGTGCGGGTGTTAAGCCGACCAGAGAGGCCGGCCGGAGAGGCATAATGTGCAAGCTGGGGATCAACCTGATCCCCTTCTGCGTGCTACCGATCTCACTACTGGTCCTGCTACCACAACCCTCAATCCGACTGGGGCTTAGACATGGAATGAACTCCGTAGCCTAAGCCAACCCATGAAATGAGCGTGAAGGCGCTCAGTCGGCCGGAGAGGTAGAATGCGAAAGCCAAGGATCGGTTTGGTCCCCCCCTGCGTGCTGCCAATCCTGTTACCGATCCTGCTACCGTAACCCTCGGTCCGGTCCGATCTTAGACTGGGAATGAACTCTGTATGCTTAGACATGGAATAAACTCCGTATGCCTAAGCAAACCTAAGAAACGAGCGTGCGGGTGCTTAGCCTACTGGAGAGGCAGAATGCGTAAGTCGGGGACTGGCCCGGTGGCCCCTGCATGCTGTCGATCCTACTACCGTAACCCTCGGTCCAGTCTGATCTTAGACTAGGAATGAACTCTGTATTTTTAAGTCAACCCATGAAACGAGCATTTGGGTGCTGAGTCAGTCGGAGAGGGATAATGCGTAAGCCGAGGATCGGCTCGGTCCCCTTCTGCATGCTGCCAGTCTCGCTGCCACAACCATTGATCCGACTGGGGCTTAGACATGGAATGAACTCCCTATGCCTAAGCCAACCCATGGAACGGACGTGCGGGCACTCAGCCAGTCGGAGAGGCAGAATGCGCAAGCCGGGGATCGGACCGGTCCCCCCTGTGTGCTACCGATCTTGCTACTACAACCCTTGATCCAGACCGATCTTAGATTAAGAATAAACTCCGTATGCTTAGACTGGGGATGAACTCCATATGTCTAAGTCAACCCATGAAACGAGCGTGCGGGCGCTCAGCTAGCCGGAGAGGCAGAATGGAGAGCCATAATGCTCAAGCCGGGGATCAGCCCGATCCCTCTCTACGTGCTACCGATCCTACTACCACAACCCTCGATCCGATTGGGGCTTAGACATAGAATGAGCTCTATATGCCTAAGCCACACCATGAAATGAGTGTACGGGCACTCAGCCGATCGGAGAGGCAGAATACGCAAGCCGGGGATCGACTCGGTCCTCCCTGCGTGCTGTCGATCCTGCTACTGTTCCTGCTATCGCAACCCTCGGTCTGGTCTGATCTTAGACTGGGAATGAACTCCGTATGCTTAGGCATGGAATGAACTCCGTATGCCTAAGCCAACCCATGAAATGAGCGTGTGGACACTCAACAGACCAGAGAGGCAGAATGTGCTAGCCGGGGACCGGCTTGGTCCCCCCTGCATGTTGTCGATCTTACTGCTGCAACCCTCGATTCGATCCGATCTTAGACTGGGAATGAACTCCGTATGCCTAAGTCAACCCATGAAACGAGCGTGCGGGTGCTAAGCCGATCGAAGAGGCATAATGCACAAGCCGAGGATCAGCCCGATCCCACTCTGCATGCTGCCAGTCCCACTACCATAACCCTCAGTCTGGCTAGGGCTTAGACATGGAATGAACCCCCTATGCCTAAGCCAACCCACGAAATGGGCGTGCGGGCACTCAGCCAGCCGGAGAGGCAGAATGCGTAAGTCGGGGATCGACTCGATCCCCCTACGTGCTGTTGATCCTGCTACCGTAACCCTCAGTCTGGTTCGATCTTAGACTGGAAATGAACTTCGTATGCTTGGACTGGGGATGAACTGCATATGCCTAAGTCAACCCATGAAATGAACGTACGGACGCTCAGTCGACCAGAGAGGCAGGATGCGCAAGCCGGGGATCGAGCGGGTGGTAGGTGGGTTCATGCACATCTTCATATTTTTGCCATGCCAATGCCTTTTCTATGGCTTTTAAATTCATCAATGGTCCCCTACGCCTTCATGTGAAGTTTCGTGGCAAGACGACCCATTTTCTATTTTTCACGATTTTTAAAACTTGTTGCGGTTCAGGATGTTTTTAAATTTTTTTAGAAAGAGTTTTGTCCCCAAATTTGGTAGAGGTGATCCTTGTATTTTTTTTGGCATGCACAAAAAAATTCAGCTAAAAACTCAAAGTGGAGAAGATTTTGTGACCATTTGAAAAAAGTGTCCCTATTTCAAACACTTTAATGGCTATTGGCAGCAAACCTAGAAAATCTCAAATGCTCTTTAAGGCGGTGTGAGTTCTCGAGGTTTGATGAGGGATAGGGGGCCAATATAAGGGCCAAGTACCAGCACCCATCGCACATCATGTGCGCACACCCCCCGGCCCCCCAATCGTCGGAACCCCCAATACCGTCGGTTAGGCTCTCCGACGATGCTCTGACGATGGTGCCCCGGGTGAAAAAAATGCGGCACCAGCACATGCCAGAGCCCAGCATGTGCACCGTGGCTCAAACTCTTAGAATGGGAATGAACTTTGTTTGCTTAGACATGGAATGAACTCCGTATGCCTAAGCCAACCCAAGAAACGAGCGCGCGGGTGCTCAGTCGGTCGGAGAGGCAGAATGCGCAAGCCGGGGATCGGCCCGATCCCCCTCTGCGTGCTGCCAATCCTGCTGCCACAACCCTCAGTCCAGTTGGGGCTTAGACATGGAATGAACTCCCTATGCATAAGTGAACCCACGAAACGGGTGTGCGGGCGTTTAATCGGTCGGAGAGGCAGAATGCGCAAGCCGGGGATCGGCCCGATCCTTCCTGCATGCTGTCGATCCTACTGTCGTAACCCTCAGACTGGTTCAATCTTAGACTAGGAATGAGCTCCGTATGCTTAGACTGGGGATGAACTCCGTATGCCTAAGTCAACCCATGAAACGAGCATACGGGCACTCAGCCGGTCGGAGAGGCAAAATGCGTAAGACAGGGATCAGCCCGGTCCCCCCTGCGTGTTGCAGATCCTGCTGCTGGTCCTGCTACCACAAGCCTTGATCCTGTCTGATCTTAGACTACGAATGAATTCTGTATGCTTAGACATGGAATGAACTCCGTAAGCCTAAGACAACCCACGAAACAAGCGTGCGGGTGCTCAACCGGTCGGAGAGGCAGAATGTGCAAGCTGGGGACCGGCCCGGTCCCCCCTGTGTGCTGTCGATCCTGCTACTGCAACCCTCGGTCCGATCCTATCTTAGACTGGGAATGAACTTCGTATGCTAAGTCAACCCCACGAAACGAGCATTCGGGCGCTGAGCCAACCGAAGAGGCATAATACGCAAGCCGGGGATCGACTCAGTCCCCCTCTACGTGCTGCCAGTCCCACTGCCACAACCCTCAGTTCCGCTGGGGCTTAGACATGGAATGAACTCCCTATGCCTAAGCCAACCCACAAAACCGGCATACGGGCACTCAATCGGCCGGAGAGGTAGAATGCATAAGCCGAGGATCGGTCCGGTCCCCCCTGTATGCTATCGATCCTGCTACCGCAACCTTCGATCCGATCCAATCTTAGACTGGGAATGAACTCCGTATGCTTAGACTGGGGATAACCTCCATATGCCTAAGTCAACCCATGAAACGAGCGTTCGGGCAGTCAACTGGTCAGAGAGGCATAACGCACAAGCCAGGGATCAGCCCGATCCCCCTCTGTGGGCTGTCGACCCCGCTGCCGGTCCTGTTGCCACAACCCTCAGTCTGGCTGAGGCTTAGACATGGAATGAACTTCGTATGCCTAAGCCAACCCACGAAACGAGCGTGCGAGTGCTTTGTCGGCCGGAGAGGCCGATCGGAGAGGCATAACGCACAAGCCGAGCATCAGTTCGATCCTCCTTTACGTGTTGTCGATCCTGCTGTCGGTCCTGCTGCCACAACCCTCGGTCCGACTGGGGCTTAGACATGGAAGGAACTCCGTATGCCTAAGCCAACCCACGAAACGAGCGTGCGGGTGCTTATTCGGCCAGAGAGGCAGAATGAGCAAGTCGGGGATCGGCTTGGTCCCCGTTTACTTAGACTAGGAATGAACTCTGTATGCCTAAGTCAACCCATGAAACGAGCATGCAGGTGCTCAGCCGACCAGAGAGGCAGGATGCGTAAGCCGGGGATCGAACGGGTGGTAGGTGGGTTCAAGCACATCTTCATATTTTTGCCGTGCCAATGCCATTTTTATGGCTTGTAAATTCATACAATGGTCCCCTACGCCTTCATGTGAAGTTTCATGGCAAGACGACCCGTTTTCTATTTTTCATGATTTTCAAAACTTTTTGTGGTTTGAGATTTTTTAAAATTTTTTTCGAAAGAGTTTTGTCCCCAAATTTGGTAGAGGTGATCCTTGTTTTTTTCTTGGTATGCACAAAAAAATTTAGCTAAAAACTCAAAGTGGAGAAGATTTTGTGACCGTTTGAAAAAAGTGTCCCCATTCCAGACACTTTAATGGCGACTGGCAGCAAACCTATAAAATCTCAAATGCTCTTTAAGGGGGTGTGAGTTCTCAAGGTTTACTGAGGGATAGTGGGCCAATATAAGGGCCAAGTACCAGTACCCATCGCACATCATGTGCACACACCCCCCCAATTGTCGAAACCCCCAATGTCGCCAGTTAGGCTCTCCGACGATGTTCCGGTGATGGTGCCCCGGGCTAAAAAAATGCGGCACCAGCACATGCCCTAGCCCAGCATGTGCACCGTGGCTCAAACTCTTAGACTGGGAATGAACTTCGTATGCTTAGACATGGAATGAACTCCGTATGCCTAAGCCAACCCACAAAACGAGTGTGCGGGCGCTCAGTCGACTGGAGAGGCAGAATGCACAAGTCGGGGATTGG
Source organism: Durio zibethinus (assembly GCF_047325235.1). Classification (NCBI taxonomy): domain Eukaryota; kingdom Viridiplantae; phylum Streptophyta; class Magnoliopsida; order Malvales; family Malvaceae; genus Durio; species Durio zibethinus. The sequence goes on from NC_143165.1 coordinate 28,084,793, forward strand.
CCCGATCCCCCTCTGCGTGCTGTCAGTCTGGCTGCCACAACCCTCGATTTGGCTGGGGCTTAGACATGGAATGAACTCCCTATGCCTAAGCCAACCCACGAAATGGGCGTGCGGGCGCTCAGCCGGCCGGAGAGGCAGAATGCGCAAGCTGGGGATCGGCTCGATCCCCCTACCTGCCACTGATCCTACTGCCACAACCTTCGATCCGATTTGATCTTAGACTAGGAATGAACTCCGTATGCTTACACTGGGGATGTACACTGTATGCCTAAGTCAACCCACAAAACGAGCGTACGGGCACTCAGCCGACCGGAGAGGTCGAATGCGCAAGTCAGAGATTGACCCAGTCCTCCCCATACATGCTATCGATCCTGCTACTGGTCCTGCTACTGTAACCCTCGGTCTAGTCTGATCTTAGACTGGGAATGAACTCCATATGCTTAGACATGGAATGAACTCCGTATGCCTAAGCCAACCCATGAAATGAGCGTACGGGCGCTCAGTCGGTCAGAGAGGCAAAATGCACAAGCCAGCGATCGGCCCAGTCCCCTCCAGCGTGCTGTCGATCCTACTATCGCAACCCTTGGTCCAGTCTGATCTTAGACTGGGAATGAACACCATATGCCTAAGTCAACCCATGAAACAACCGTCTGGGTACTGAGTCAATCGGAGAGGCATAATGCCCAAGCCAGGGATAACCCCGGTCCCTCTCTGCGTGCTGTCGATCCCACTGTCGGTCCTGCTGCCACAACTCTCGATCTGACTGGGGCTTAGACATGGAATGAACTCCGTATGCCTAAGCCAACCCATGAAATGAGCGTGTGAGCGCTCAGCAGGCCAGAGAGGTAGAATGCACAAGCCGAGGATCGGTCTGATCCCCCCTGCATGTTGTCGATCTTGTTATTGGTCTTGTTGCCGCAACCCTCAGTTCGGTCTGATCTTAGACTGGGAATGAACTCCATATGCTTAGACATGGAATGAACTCCGTATGCCTAAGCCAACCTACGAAATGAACGTGCCAACGCTCAGCCAGTCGAAGAGGCAGAATGCATAAGCCAGGAATCGGCCTAGTCCCCCATGTGTGCTGTCGATCCTACTGTCGCAACCCTCAGTCTGATCTGATCTTAGACTAGGAATGAACTCCGTATGCCTAAGTCAACCCACGAAATGAGCATGCGGGCGTTGAGCTAGCCGAAAAGGCATAATGCACAAGCCGGGGATCAGCCCAATCCTCCTCTGCGTGCTGTCGATCCCGTTGCCACAACCCTCGGTTCGGCTGGGGCTTAGACATGGAATGAACTTCCTATGCCTAAGCCAACCCACAAAACGGGCGTGCGGGCATTCAACTGGTCAGAGAGGCAGAATGCATAAGCTGGGGATCGGCCCGATCCCCCCTACGTGCTGTCGATCCTACTACCGCAACCCTCGGTCTGATCCTATCTTAAACTGGGAATGAACTTCGTATGCTTAGACTAGGGATGAACTCTGTATGCCTAAGTCAACCAACGAAATGAGCATACAGACGCTCAGTCGACCAGAATGGTAGGATGCGCAAGCCGGGGATCGAACGGGTGGTTGGTGGGTTCAAGCACATCTTCATATTTATGATATGCCAATGCCATTTTTATGGCTTGCAAATTCATACAATGATCCCCTACACCTTCATGTGAAGTTTCGTGGCAAGACGATCCGTTTTCTATTTTTCACGATTTTTGAAACTTTTTGCAGTTCGAGATTTTTTAAAATTTTTTTAGAAAGAGTTTTGTCCCCAAATTTGGTAGAGGTGATTCTTGTTTTTTTTTTTGGCACGCACAAAAAAATTCAGCTAAAAACTCAAAGTGGAGAAGATTTTGTGGCCGTTCGAAAAAAGTGTCCCCATTTCAGACACTTTAATGGCTACTGGCAGCAAACCTATAAAATCTCAAATGCTCTTTAAGGGGATGTGAGTTCTCGAGGTTTGATGAGGGATAAGGGGCCAATATAAGGGCCAAGTACCAGCACCCATCGCACATCATGTGCGCACACCCCCCCGGCCCCCCCAATCGTCGGAACACCAATGCTGTCGGTTAGGCTCTCCGGTGATACTCTGATGATGGTGCCTCAGGCAAAAAAAAATGCTGCACCAGCACATGCCTGAGCCCAGCATGTGCACCATGGCTCAAACTCTTATACTGGGAATGAACTCCGTATGCTTAGATATGGAATGAACTCCGTATGCCTCAGCCAACCCATGAAACTAGCGTGCAGGCGCTCAGCTGGCCGGAGAGGCAGAATGTGTTAGCGGGGGATCAGCCTGGTCCCCCTGTACATGTTGTCGGTCCCACTGCCACAACCCTCGGTCTGACTGGGGCTTAGAAATGGAATAAACTCCCTATCCCTAAGCCAACCCATGAAACGGGAGTACGGGTGCTCAACCGACCGGAGAGGCAGAATGCGTAAGCCAAGGATCGGCCCGGTCCCCCCTGCATGCTACTGATCTTGCTGCCACAACCCTCAGTCCAATTCAATCTTAGATTGGGAATGAACTCCGTATGCTTAGACTGGGGATGAACTCCGTATGCCTAAGTTAACCCACAAAATGAGCGTGCGGGCGCTCAACCTATCGGAGCGACCGACCGGAGAGGCAGAATGCATAAGCCGAGGATCGACCCGGTCCCCCCTACGTGCTACCGATCCTGCTACTGGTCGTGCTACCTAACCCTCGGTCCAATCCTATCTTAGACTGCGAATGAACTCTATATGCTTAGACAACCCACGAAACGAGCGTTCGGGCACTGAGTGGATCAGAGAGGCATAATGCGCAAGTCGGGGATCGGCTGGATCCCCCTCTGCATGCTACCAGTCCCACTACCACAACCCTCGGTCCGGCTAGTGGTTAGATATGGAATGAACTCCCTATGCCTAAGCCAACCCATGAAACCGGCGTGTGGGTGCTCTACCAGTCGAAGAGGCAGAATGTGCAAGCCGAAGATCAGCCTGGTCCCCCCTGTGTGCTACCGATCCTGTTGTCGCAACACTCGATCTAGTCTGATCTTAAACTGGGAATAAACTCCATAGGCTTAGACTGGGGATGAACTCCGTATGCCTAAGTCAACCCACGAAATGAGCATGCGGGCACTCAGCCGGTCGAAGAGACATAATGTGCCAGGGATCATCTCGGTCCCCCTGTGCGTGCTGTCGATCCCGCTGCTAGTCCTACTGCCACAACCGTCGGTCCAGCTAGGGCTTAGACATGGAATGAACTCTGTATGCCTAAGCCAACCAATGAAACGAGCGTGCGGGTGCTCAGTCGACCGAAGAGGCAGAATACGCAAGTCGGGGATCGGCCCGGTCCCCCTCTGTGTGCTGTCGATCCTACTGTCACAACCCTCGGTCCAGTCTAATCTTAGACTTGGAATGAACTCCGTATGCTTAGACATGGAATGAACTCTGTATGCTTAAGCCAACCCATGAAACGAGCGTACGGGCGCTCAGCCGGTTGGAGAGGCAGAATGCACAAGCCGGGGACCAGCCCGATCCCCCCTGCGTGCTATGGATCCTGCTGTCGCAACCCTCAGTCCAGTCTGATCTTAGACTGGGAATGAACTCAGTATGCCTAAGTCAACCCACAAAACGAGCGTGCGGGCGTTGAGCCGACCGGAGAGGCATAATGCGCAAGCCGGGGATTGACCCGATCCCCCTCTGCGTGCTATTGGTCCCGCTGCCACAACCCTCGGTCCAGCTTGGGCTTAGACATGGAATGAACTCCCTATGCCTAAGCCAACCCACAAAACGGGCGTGCAGGCACTCAGTCGGCCGGAGAGGCAGAATGCCCAAGCCGAGGATCCACCCGGTCCCCTCTGCGTGCTACCGATCCTACTATCGTAACCCTCGGTCTAGTCCAATCTTAGACTAGGAATGAACTCTGTATGCTTAGGCTGGGGTTGAACTTCGTATGCCTAAGTCAACCCACAAAATGAGCGTGCGGACGCTCAGCCGACCACAGAGGCAAGATGCGCAAGCCGGGGATCGAACGGGAGGTAGGTGGGTTCAAGCACATCTTCATATTTCTGCCATGCCAATGCCATTTTTATGGCTTGTAAATTCATACAATGGTCCCATATGCCTTCATGTGAAGTTTCGTGGCAAGGCGGCCCGTTTTTTATTTTTCATGATTTTCAAAACTTTTTGTGGTTCCGGATTTTTTTAAATTTTTTTAGAAAGAGTTTTGTCCCCAAATTTGGTAGAGGTGATCCTTGTATTTTTGTTGGAATGCACAAAAAAATTCAGCTAAAAACTCGAAGTGGAGAAGATTTTGTGACCATTTGAAAAAAGTATCCCCATTTCAGACACTTTAATGGCTACTGGCAGCAAACCTATAAAATCTAATATGCTCTTTAAGGGGGTGTGAGTTCTCGAGGTTTGATGAGGCATAGGGTGCCAATATAAGGGCCAAGTACCAGCACCAATCGCACATGATGTGCGCACACCCTCCCGGCCCCTCCAATCGCCAGAACCCCCAATGCCGTCGGTTAGGCTCTCCGGTGATGCTTCGGTGATGCTCCGGTGCCCCGAGTGAAAAAAATGCGGCACCAGCACATGCTCAAGCCCAGCATGTGCACCGTGGCTCAAACACTTAGACTGGGAATGAACTCCGTATGCTTAGACATGGAATGAACTCCGTATGCCTAAGCCAACCCACGAAACGAGCGTGCGGGCGCTCAGTCGATCGGAGAGGCAGAATGTGCAAGCCGGGGATCAGCCCGATCCCCCTCTACATGCTGTTAGTCTCGCTGCCACAACCCTCGATCTGGCTGGGGCTTAGACATGGAATGAACTCCCTATGCCTAAGCTAAGCAATGAAACGGGCGTGCGGGGGCTCAGCCAGTCGGAGAGGCAGAATGCGCAAGCCGAGGATCAGCCCGGTCCCCCTTGCGTGCTGTCGATCCTACTGCCACAACCCTCGGTCTGGTTCGATCATAGATTGGGAATGAACTCCATATGCTTAGACATAGAATGAACTCTGTATGCCTAAGCCAACCCACGAAACGAGCGTGCGGGCCCTCAGCCGATCGGAGAGGTATAATAAGCAAGCCAAGGACCGGCTCGATCCTCCTCTGTGTGCTATCGATCCTGCTACCGCAACCCTCGGTCCGGTCTGATCTTAGATTGGGAATGAACTCTATATGCCTAAGTCAACCCACGAAACAAGCATTCGGGCATTGAGCGACCGGAGAGGCATAATGCACAAGTCGGGGATGGGCTTGGTCCCCCTCTGCGTGCTGCCTGTCCCACTGCCACAACCCTCGATCCGGCTGGGGCTTAGATATGGAATGAACTTCCTATGCCTAAGCCAACCCATGAAACAGGCATGCGGGCACTTAGTCGATCGGAGAGGCAGAATACGTAAGCTGAGGATCGGCCTGGTCCCCCCTGCGTGCTGTCGATCTTGCTGCCGCATCCCGCGATCCATCTAATCTTAGACTGGGAATGAACTCCATATGCTTAGACTGGGGATGAACTCTGTACGCCTAAGTCAACCCACGAAACTAGCGTGCAGACGCTCAGCCAGCCAGAGGGGCAGGATGCGCAAGTCGGGGATCGAACGGGTAGTAGGTGGGTTCAGGCACATCTTCATATTTCTACCATGCCAATGCCATTTTTATGGCTTGTAAATTCATACAATGGTCCCCTACGCCTTCATGTGAAGTTTCGTGGCAAGACGACCCATTTTCTATTTTTCATGATTTTCAAAACTTTTTATTGTTCGGGATTTTTTTAAATTTTTTTAGAAAGAGTTTTGTCCCCAAATTTGGTAGAGGTGATCCTTGTATTTTTTTTGGCATGCACAAAACAATTCAGCTAAAAACTCGAAGTGGAGAAGATTTTGTGACCATTTGAAAAAAGTGTCCCATTTCAACCACTTTAATGGCTACTGGCAGCAAACCTATAAAATCTCAAATGCTCTTTAAGGGGGTGTGAGTTCTCAAGGTTTGATGAGCGATAGGGGGCCAATATAAGGGCCAAGTACCAGTACCCGCACACCCTCCGACCCCCCCAATCGTCGGAACCCCTAATGCCGCCTGTTAGGCTCTCTGACGATGGTGCTCGGGGTGAAAAAAATGTGGCACCAGCACATGCCCTAGCCCAGCATGTGCACCGTGGCTCAAACTCTTAGATTGGGAATGAACTCCATATGCTTAGATGTGGAATGAACTCTGTATGCCTAAGCCAACCCACCAAACGAGCGTGCAAGTGTCATGGGCTCTGACCTTAGACTCAGAAACCATGCGGCTTTAGGCTTGGAATCTCCTCCTTTATGCCTAAGTCAGCCTAAAACACAAGCATGCAGGCACTAGAACAATGGGAAGGGCTGATTACGCAAGTTAAAGAGAAAGAAAATAAGAAGACAGAATTCTGGAAATGCTCTTGTATTCACTAAAACAGAAGTGTTTGATGGTGTACAAATGAGGGTGGAGCAGCCCTCTATTTATAGTTGAGGCTCCAGCTACAACTTAATGGCAATATCCCTAGAATAAAGGCTAAAATCATGGGATTATACAGATTACAATCAATCAGGATGCTAACTCCTGATTTTTAAGGTCAACCAAATCTGCCAGGATGCTCCTGCTGATCCTGCCTGCTTCTAGAAGCTTCCCTTGTGTGTCCAGCACCTTGGGCCCTTTTGGATGTAGTGCAGGCATCTTGTATGCCAGGCCTTGGTCTCATGGGTTGCCTTGCAAGTTGGACGGGCATTCTGAACTCATTTACTACGCTTTGTGCACAGATACCCGCCAGCACGCCTGGTCCGCAGGCCTCAACCTCTGGCTCGCCTGCTAGTCCGCCTGATGTGCCTGGTGCACCTGCCCAGGGTGTGACATTCTCCCCCACCTGATTGTGCAATGCCCTCATTGCATCTTCTGCATGGTACTACCTGATCTGGTCCCCGATCTGCCATAAGTCATCTGCTGGTTCTCAGCTCGCCTTATTGTCTGAAAGTCCCTTCCAATGCACCAAGTACTCATGTCTTGGTTGATAGTTCTTTCGTCTCACCTCCCGATCAGCCATGATGCCGTGGACCTCCTTTTCATATGAGGCCCTTGCTCCCAATGGCGCACGCTTTGACTTTGCCCATCCTGGATCTCCCTCATCCTCATGGAACGGCTTGAGCATGCTCGCATGGAACACCGGGTGTACCCTCAGCTTGGGTGGCATATCCAGCTTGTAGGCAACCTTGCCTACCCTCTTGACTACTCGAAAAGGTCCCTCACACCTTCGGACTAGGCCTTTGTGCAACCCCCTACGGTGCACAATGAGATGCAGCTTCACCAACACCAAGTCTCCAACCTGGAACTACACATCCCGTCTCTTCTGGTCTGCCCACTTCTTTGACCTCTTGGTCGCCTTATGTAGACAAACTCTGGCCAAGTCAGTTTGCTCCTGCCATGCCTTGGCAAACTTGTATGCTGCTGGATTTGGCCCTGTATAACCTGCAGCAATCGAACTGGGTGTTAGTGGTTGTTGCCTTGTCACAACCTCAAATGGGCTCTGGTTCGTTACCTCGCTCCTTTGCAAGTTGTAGGAAAATTATGTAATGTCTAGTAGCTTTGGCTAGTCCCTTTGTGTGGCACTCACATAGTGCCTGAGGTAGACCTCCAATAGTCCATTTACTCGCTCTGTCTGCCCATCAGTCTATAGATGCAAGCTAGTGGAAAAGTTCAAGTCTGATCCCAATAGCTTGAACAACTCAGTCCAGAACCTATCTGTGAAACGCCCGTCCTGATCACTAACAATGGTCCTCAACACTCCCTAGTACTTAACCATGTTCTTCAGGAACAATCGAGCTGCCTTTTCGACTGGGCACTCATTGGTTGCTGGAATGAAGATTCCATACTTGGAAAACCTGTCCACCACTACCATGATGCTTTCAAACCCTTCTGCTTTGGGTAGACCGACTATAAAGTCCAGAGAAACACTCTCCCATGGTCGCTCTGGCACTGGCAATGGCTCCAAGAGACTGCCGGGTTTCTTGAGCTCCATCTTGTCCTATTGGCACACAAGACAAGTCTTCACATAGGCCTCCACATCGTCCCTTATATACGGCCAGTAGTACTAGTCCTCGATCAGTGCCAAAGTGCGGCTCACTCCGGGGTGTCCAGCCCATCTTGAATCATGGCATTCTTGCAAAACTTCCTTGAGGAGCTTCTCGTGCTACGACACAAACAGTTTACTCCCCCTGGTCTATAGCAAGCCATCCTGTAACCAAACCGCCTAGTTTTACCTTGTTGGGCATACTCCATCAAAGCCTTGGCTGTAGGATCATGTGTAAGTCCCTCCTTGATGCGTGGCACCAGTGACCCCCTGGTTGGCTAATGGCAGCAAGGTTAGCCTTCCTGCTCAGGGCGTCTGCCACTAGGTTCGCCCGTCCTGGCTTGTACTCCATCTGGAAATCAAATTTTGCAAGAAAATCTTGCCATCTAGCCTATTGGGGAACAGTTTCTTTTGCGTCTGGAAGTAGCTGGTCGCCACATTGTCTGTCCTCACCACGAACCTCTACCCCAATAGGTAATGGCACCAAGTGCGCAAGCAGTACACCTCTGCAGTCATCTCCTTCTTTTGGACCGTGTACTTGCACTCAGTCTCATTCAGCTTCCTGCTCTCAAATACGACTAGACGTCCCTCCTGCATCAACACGCCCCCTATGGTAAAGTTTAATGCATCCATATGCACCTCATACAGCTTGGCATGGTCTGGCAAGGCCAAGATTGGCTCCTTGGTCATAGCCCGCTTCAACTTGTCAAAGGCTTCCTGGCAACCTGCGCTCCACTCCCATGCTCTCCCTTTCTTGAGCAAGTCAGTCAATGGCGTGGCTATTGCTGAGTGACCTTTGATGAAGCGCCTGTAATAGCTAACCAGCCCAAGGAACGATCTCAACTCGGTAACCTTGGTTGGTGGTTGCCACTCTAGGATGGCGTGTATCTTGCCTTCATCCATACGTATCCTGCCACCTCCCATTATGTGGCCAAGGAACGGGATCTCCTGCTGGGTGAATGAGCACTTCTCCCTCTTGACAAACAGCTTGTGCACCCGTAACACCTCGAACACCTGTCTCAAGTGGTCTACATGCTCTCCCAAAGTCTGGCTATAGATCACAATGTCATCCAAATAAACCACAACAAACCGATCAAGGAATGACTGAAGTACCTTGTTCATAAGGGTGTAGAATGTTGCTGGGGCGTTCGTGAGTCCGAAAGGCATCACCAAGAACTCATACGAACCATACCGAGTGACACATGCTGTCTTTGGCTCATCTCCCTCCGCGATCTTGATTTGATAGTAGCCCAACCTCAAATCCAACTTGGTGAACCACCTTGCGCTCCCAAGTTGATCGAACAAGTCCGCAATGAGTGGGATGGGGTACTTGTTCTTGATGGTTAGCTTGTTCAAAGCCCGATAGTCTATTCACAATTGTAACGACCCATCATGCTTGCGCTGGAATAAAATCGGTGCACCATAGGGTACCTTCAATGGCCTGATGAAGCAATATCAACTAACTCTTTGAGCTACTTCCTCAACTCCTCCAACTCTGGTGGAGACATTCGGTAAAGGGCTCTGGCTGATGGCTTGGCCTCGGACACCAGCTTGATCTTGTGGTCCACCTCCCTCTTAGGTGGTAGCTTGCTAAGCAACTTTGCGAGCATCACATCACTAAAGGTCTTCAGCATCTTTAGCACCTCTAAGGGTGACTCAGTCTCCTTCTCCTTTGGCTCATCATATTTCAGGGCTGCTAAGAAGGTGTCTTCTTGTCTGCTTACCGCCTTGGCAAATTGGATGGCTGACACCACCCGTGCCTCATCATCAGCATTCTTCGGGTAAAATTGTTCTCTGAACTCCTTTTGGAACTCTGCCCAGGTTCCAATCTTGGCGCTCCCACACCTGACATCATCACATCTGTGCCTCCACCATAATAAGGCTACATTAGTGAGATACATAGCAGTGATGCTTACCTTTATTGCCTCGTCTTACATGCCCATCACCTGGAAGTACTGCTCCATACCCCATAGGTAGTTGTCTACTTCCTTGGTCGCCCTAGTCCCTTTGAACTCCTTAGGCTTGGGGACATCCAATCTGGATTTGGACACTCCAACAAACATGCCATTCCCAATGGCAGTCTTGCAAGCAACGAGCTCATTGGCAAGCTCTTCCATCCGCTGGTGCATGGCCTCTATGCCATTGCGCAAGGTCAGCACTTCAACCTCCAAGGTCTGATTCTTTTGGGTGAACACGTCCAAGCCTTTGTTGAAAGCAGCTTCCAGCTCACTTTAGATCTCCTCCCCCATGGAGTCTAGTGATGCAATGTGATTCTCTACCTCTTCAAGCTTCTCCCCCATGTTGCCTACGGTCACCTCTACCTTGGCCAACCTACCATCCATTGTAGACCAGATATCTCTAGAACTGGCTTTCTTGCCTCTTCCACGCTCATGCTCCTAGGACTCTAGTTGTTGGCTAGCAACGTCGCTTTGGGATGCCATCTCCTTAATCACGATCTAACCTGCACAACACAAACATGCAGAATCGAACTTGCTCTGATACAACTGTCACGGGCTCTAACCTTAGACTCAGAAATGGTGCAGCCTTAGGCTTGGAATCTCCTCCTTTATGCCTAAGTCAACCTAAAACATAAGCGTGCAGGCACTAGAACAATGGGAAGGGCTGATTACGTAAGTTAAAGAGAAATGCTCTTGTATTCACTGAAACAAAAGTGTTTGATGGTGTACAAATGAGGGTGGAGCAGCCCTCTATTTATAGGTGAGGCTCCAGCTACAACTTAATGGCAATATCCCTAGAATAAAGGCTAAAATCATGGGATTATACAGATTACAATCAATCAGGATGCTAAATCCTTATTTTCAGGGTCAACCAAATCTGCCAGGATGCTCTTGCTGATCCTGCCTGCTTCCAGAAGCTTCCCTTGCGTGTCCAGCACCTTGGGCCCTTCTAGATGTGGTGCGGGCAGCTTGTATGTGAGGCCTTGGTCTCACGGGCTGGCCTGCAAGTTGGCCGGGTGTTCTGAGCTCATTTACTAGGCTTTGTGCACAGATACCCGCCAGCACGCCTTGTTTGTGGGCCTCAACCTTTGGCTCGCCTGTTGGTCCGCCTAATGTGCTTGGCGCGCCTGCCAGGGTGTGACACAGGTGCTCAGTCGATCGGAGAGGCAGAATGCGCAAGCCGGGTATCGGCCCGATCCCCTTCTGCGTGCTGCCATAACCCTCGGTCTAACGGGGGCTTAGACATGGAATGAACTCCCTATGCCTAAGCCACCTCACGAAACGGGCGTGCGGGTGCTTAGTCGATCGGAGAGGCAGAATGCACAAGTCGGGGATCAGCCCGATCCCCCCTTGCATGCTATCGATCCTGCTGCCACAACCTTCGGTTCGATTCAATCTTAGGCTGAGAATGAACTCCGTATGCTTAGACTGGGGATGAACTCCGTATGCCTAAGTCAACCCATAAAACAAGCGTGCGGGCACTCAACCAATCGGAGAGGTAGAACGCGCAAGCTGGGGATCGGCCCGGTCCCCACTACGTGCTGTCGATCCTGCTGTTGGTCCTGCTGCCGCAACCCTCGGTCCAGTCCGATCTTAGACTAGGAATGAACTCCGTATGCTTAGACATGGAATGAACTCCGTATGCCTAAGCCAACCCACGAAACGAGCGTGCGGGCGCTCAGCCGGTCGGAGAGGCAGAATGTGCAAGCCGAGGATCGGCTCGGTCCCCCCTTCATGCTATCGATCCTGTAGTCGCAACCCTCAATCCGGTCCAATCTTAGACTGGGAATGAACTCCGTATGCCTAAGTCAACCCACGAAACGAGCGTTCGGGCACTAAACCGGTCGGAGAGGCATAATATGCAAGTCGAGGATCGGCCTGGTCCCCCTCTACGTGCTACCAGTCCCGGTGCCACAACCTTCGGTCCGGCTGGGGCTTAGACATGGAATGAACTCCCTATGCCTAAGACAACCCACAAAACGGGCGTGCAGGTGCTCAGCCTGCTGGATAGGTAGAATGCACAAGCCAGGGATCGACCCGGTCCTCCCTGCGTGCTATCGATCTTGCTATCGCAACCCTCGATCCGGTCTGATCTTACACTGGGAATGAACTCCGTATACTTAGACTGGGGATGAACTCCGTATGCCTAAGTTAACCCATAAAATGAGCATGCGGGCGTTCAGTCGGCCGAAGAGGCATAATGCGAAAGCCGAGGATCAGTCCGATCCCCCTCTACGTGTTGTCGATCCCGCTGCAGGTCCTGCTGCCACAACCCTCGATCCTGCTAGGGCTTAGACATGGAATGAACTCCGTATGCCTAAGCCAACCCACGAAACAAGCGTGTGGGCTCTCAGCTGACCGGAGAGGCAGAATGCGTAAGCCGGGGATCGGCCTGATCCCCCTGCGTGCTGTCGATCCTGCTGCCGCAACCCTCGGTCTGGTCTGATCTTAGACTGGGAATGAACTCCGTATGCTTAGACATGGAATGAACTCCGTATACCTAAGCCAACCCACAAAATGAGCGTGCGGGCACTCAGCCAATCGGAGAGGCAGAATGTGTAAGCCGAGGACCGGCTCGATCCCCACTGCGTGCTATCGATCCTGCAGTTGCAACCCTTGGTCTGGTCTGATCTTAGACTGGGAATGAACTCCGTATGCCTATGTCAACCCACAAAATGAGCGTTTGGGCACTGAGCCGACCGAAGAGGCATAATACGTAAGTCAAGGATCGACTCGGTCCCTCTCTGCGTGCTACCAGTCCCACTGCCACAACCCTCGGTCCGGCTAGGGCTTGACATGGAATGAACTCCCTATGCCTAAGCCAACCCATGAAATGGGCGTGCGGGTGCTCAGCCGACTGGATAGGCAGAATGCACAAGTCGGGGATTGGCCCGATCCTCCCTGCATGCTGTCGATCCTGGTGTCGCAACCCTCGGTCCGGTCTGATCTTAGACTGGGAATGAACTCCGTATACTTAGACTGGGGATGAACTCCGTATGCCTAAGTCAACCCACGAAATGAACGTGCGGGCACTTAACCTACCGGAAGGCCGGTCGGAGAGGCATAATGCGTAAGCCGAGGATCAGCCCGATCCCTTTTTTTGTGCTAACGATCCCACTGCCAGTCTTGCTGCCACAACCCTCGATCCGGCTGGGGCTTAGACATGGAATGAACTCCGTATGCCTAAGCCAACCCACGAAACGAGCGTGTGGGCGCTCAGTCGATCGGAGAGGCAGAATGCGCAAGTCGGGGATCAGTCTGATCCTCTCTGCGTGCTATCGATCCTACTGCTGGTGCTGCTGCCATAACCCTTAGTCCGGTCCGATCTTAGACTGAGATTGAACTCCGTATGCTTAGACATGGAATGAACTCCGTATGCCTAAGCTAACCCATGAAACAAGAGTGCGGGTGCTCAGCCGACCGGAGAGGCAGAGTGCATAAGCCGATGATTGGCCTGGTCCCCCCCTACGTGCTGTCGATCCTACTACTGGTCTTACTATCGCAACCCTCGATCCAATCTGATCTTAGACTGGAAATGAACTCTGTCTGCTTAGACATGGAATAAACTCCGTATGCCCAAGCCTACCCATGAAACGAGCGTACGGGCGCTCGGCCGATCAAAGAGGTAGAACGTGTAAGCTGGGGAATGACCCGATCCCCCCTGCGTGCTGTCGATCCTGCTGTTGGTCTTGCTACCGCAACCCTTAATCCGGTCTGATCTTAGATTGGGAATGAACTCCGTATGCTTAGACATGGAATAAACTCTGTATGCCTAAGCCAACCCACGAAACGAGCGTGCGGGTGCTCAGCCAGCCGAAGAGGCAGAATACGTAAGCCGAAGACCGGTCTGATCCCCCCTACGTGCTGTCTATCCTTCTACTAGTCCTGCTATCGCAACCCTCAGTTCGGCCCGATCTTAGACTGGGAATGAACTCTGTATGCTTAGACATGGAATGAACTCCGTATGCCTAAGCCAACCCATGAAACGAGCGTTCGGGCATTGAGCCAACTGGAGAGGCATAATGAGTAAGCAGGGGATTGGCCCGGTCCCCCTCTGTGTGCTGTCGATCCCGCTGCCACAACCCTCGGTCTGACTGGGGCTTAGACATGGAATGAACTCCCTATGCCTAAGCCAACCCACGAAATGGCCTTACGGGTGCTCAATCGGCTGGAGAGGCAGAATGCGCAAGCCGGGGATAGACCCGGTCCCCTCTGCGTGCTTTTGATCCTGCTGTCGCAACCCTCAGTCCGGTCCGATCTTAGACTGGGAATGAACTCCGTATGCTTAGACTGGGGATGAACTTCGTATGCCTAAGTCAACCCAGGAAATGAGCGTGCGGGCGCTCAGCCGACCAGAGAGGCAAGATGCGTAAGTCAGGGATTGAACGTGTGGTAGGTGGGTTCAAGCACATCTTCATATTTGTGCCTTGGCAATGCCATTTTTATGGGTTGTAAATTCATACAATGGTCCCCTAAGCCTTCATGTGAAGTTTCATGGCAAGACGACCCGTTTTCTATTTTTCATGATTTTCGAAACTTTTTGCTGTTAAGGATTTTTTTAAATTTTTTTAGAAAGAGTTTTGTCCCCAAATTTGGTAGAGGTGATCCTTGTATTTTTTTTGGCATGCACAAAACAATTCAGCTAAAAAATCAAAGTGGAGAAGATTTTGTGACCGTTTGAAAAAAGTGTGCCCATTTCAGACACTTTAATGGCTACTGGCAGCAAACCTATAAAATCTCAAATGCTCTTTAAGAGGGTGTGAGTTCTCGAGGTTTGATGAGGGACAAGGGGCCAATATAAGGACCAAGTACCAGCACCCATCGTACATCATGGGTGCACACCCCCCGGCACCCCCAATCGTCGGAACCCCAATACCGTCGGTTAGGCTCTTCGGTGATGCTCTGACGATGGTGCCTCGGGTGAAAAAAATGTAGCACGAGCACATGCCTGAGCCCAAAATGTGCATTGTGGCTCAAACTCTTAGACTGGGAATGAACTCCGTATGCTTAGACATGGAATGAACTCCATATGCCTAAGCCAACCCACGAAATGAGCGTGCGGGCGCTCAGTCGGTCGAAAAGGTAGAATGCGCAAGCCGGGGATCGGCCCGATCCCCCCTGTGTGTTGTCGATCCTGCTGCCGTAACCCTTGGTTTGGTCTAATCTTAGACTGGGAATGAATTCCATATGCAAAAGTCAACCCACAAAATGAGCTGGCGGGTGCTGAGCCTACCGAAGAGGCATAATGCGCAAGCCGGGGATTGGCCCGGTCCCCCTCTGCGTGCTGTCGGTCCTGCTACCACAACCCTCAGTCTGGCTGGGGCTTAGATTTGGAATGAACTCCCTATGCCTAAGCCAACCCATGAAACGGGCGTACGGGCACTCAGCCGGTCGAAGAGGCAGAATGCGTAAGTCGAGGATTGGCCCGGTCCCCTCTGCGTGCTACCGATCCTACTACCGTAACCCTCGGTCTGATCCGATCTTAGACTGGGAATGAACTTCGTATGCTTAGACTAGGAATGAACTCCGTATGCCTAAGTCAACCCATGAAATGAGCGTGCGGCGGTCGAAAAGATGTATTACGAAAGTCAGGGATCATCCCAGTCCCCCTCTGCATGCTGTTGATCCCGCTGCCGGTCTTGCTACCACAACCCTCGGTCCGGTTGGGGCTTAGACATGGAATGTACTCCGTATGCCTAAGCCAACCCACGAAACGAGCGTGCGGGTGCTCAACCGATCGAGAAGGTAGAATGTGCAAGCCAAGGATCGACCCGACCCCCCTCTACGTGCTGTCGATCCCGTTGCCGGTCCTGCTGCCACAACCCTCGGTCCGACTGGGGCTTAGACATGGAATGAACTCTGTATGCCTAAGCCAACCCACAAAATGAGCATGCAGGCGCTCAGCCAATCGAAGAGGCAGAATGCGCATGCCGGGGATCGGTCCGGTCCCCCCTACGTGCTGTCGATCCTGTTGCTGGTCCTACTGCCACAACCCTCGATCTGGTCTATTCTTAGATTGGGAATGAACTCTGTATGCTTAGCCATGGAATGAACTCCGTATGCCTAAGCCAACCCATGAAACGAGCGTGCGGGCATTCAACCGACTGAAGAGGCAGAATACGCAAGCTGGGGATCGACCCGATTCCCCCCTACGTGCTATCGATCCTGCCACTGCAACCCTCAGTCTGGTCTGATCTTAAACTAGGAATGAACTCCGTATGCCTAGGTCAACCTACAAAATGAGCGCACGGGTGCTGAGCCAGTCGGAGAGGCATAATGCGCAAGTCGGGGATCGGCTCGGTCCCCCTCTGTGTGCTGCCGGTCCCGCTGCCACAACCCTCGGTTTGACTGGGGCTTAGACATGGAATGAACACCCTATGCCTAAGCCAACCCACGAAATGGACGTTCGGGCGCTCAGTCGGCCGGAGAGGCAGAAGCGCAAGCTGGGGATCAGCCCGGTCCCCCCTACGTGCTACCGATCCTACTGTCGCAACCCACGATCCGATCTGATCTTAGACTAGGAATGAACTCCGTATGCTTAGACTAGAGATGAACTCCATATGCCTAAGTCAACCCACGAAACGAGTGTGCAGGCGCTCAGCCGACCAGAGAGACAGGATGCGCAAGCCTGGGATCGAATGGGTGGTAGGTGGGTTCAAGGATGTCTTTATATTTCTACCATGCCAATGCCATTTTTATGACTTTTAAATTCATACAATGGTCCCCTAAGCCTTCATGTGAAGTTTCGTGGCAAGACGACCTGTTTTCTATTTTTCACGATTTTTGAAACTTTTTACAGTTCGAGATTTTTTAAAATTTTTTTAGAAAGATTTTTTTTCCAAATTTGGTAGAGGTGATCCTTGTATTTTTTTTGGCATGCACAAAAAAATTCATCTAAAAACTCGAAGTGGAGAAGATTTTGTGATCGTTTGAAAAAAGTGTCCCTATTTCAGACACTTTAATGGCTATTGGCAGCAAACCAATAAAATCTCAAATGCTCTTTAAGGGCGTGTGAGTTCTCGAGGTTTGATGAGGGATACGGGGCCAATATAAGGGCCAAGTACCAGCACCCATCACACATCACGTGCGCACACCCCCCCGGCCCCCCCAATCGCCGGAACCCCCAATGCCGCCGGTTAGGCTCTCCGACGACGTTCCGACGATGGTGCCCCAGGTGAAAAAAATGTGGCACCAGCATGTGCACCGTGGCTCAAAATCTTAGACTGGGAATGAACTCCGTATGCTTAGACATGGAATGAACTCCGTATGCCTAAGCCAACCAACTAAACGAGTGTGCGGGCGCTCAGTCGGCCGGAGAGGCAGAATGCGCAAGCCGGGGATCGGCCCGGTCCCCCCCTGCGTGCTGTCAATCCTGCTGCCATAACCCTCGGTCTGGTCTGATCTTAGACTGGGAATGAACTCTGTATGCATAAGTCAACCCACAAAACGAGCGTGCGGGCGTTGAGCCAGCCGAAGAGGCATAATGCGCAAGCCGAGGATCGGCCCGATCCCCCTCTGCGTGCTGCCAGTTTCGCTACCACAACCCTCAGTCCGGCTGGGGCTTAGACATGCAATGAACTCCCTATGCCTAAGCCAATGCACAAAATGGGCGTGCAGGCGCTCAACTGGTCGGAGAGGTAGAATGTGTAAGCCGAGAATCGACCCAGTCCCCGCTGCGTGCTGCGAGTCCTGCTGCCACAACCCTCGGTCCGGTCTGATCTTAAACTGGGAATGAACTCCATTTGCTTAGACTGGGGATGAACTCCGTATGCCTAAGTCAACCCACGAAACGAGCATGCGGGTGCTCAGCCGGCTGGAAAGGCAGAATGTGCAAGCTGGGGATTGACCCGGTCCCCCCTACATGCTGCCAATCCTGCTGGCGCAACCCTCGGTTCGGTCCAATCTTAGACTAGGAATGAACTCCGTATGCTTAGACATGGAATGAACTCTGTATGCCTAAGCCAACCCATAAAACGAGCGTGCGGGCGCTCAACCGACCGGAGAGGTAGAATGCGTAAGCCGGGGATCGGCCCGGTCTCCCCTGTGTGCTGTCGATCCTACTGCCACAACCCTCGGTCCGGTCCGATCTTAGACTGGGAATGAACTCCGTATGCTTAAGTCAACCCATGAAATGAGCGTGCGGCGCTGAGCCGACCAGAGAGGCATAATGCGCAAGCCGGGTGTCATGAGCCAACCTTGTATTGGGCCATGATCGGGACTTAGGTTGCCATAAGCCACCCATGTATAAGGCCATGGCTGGGTAGATCCCTTGTGCTAGGAAAAGTGTCCCCATTTCAAACATTGTAATGGTTACTGGTAGCATAGCTCTAAAATCTCTAAGGCTCTTTAGGGGGTAAGCCGGTAGCATAGTATTAGGCTGTCTCACCGGTTGCTATGCAAGCCTAGGCCACCCACCAAAGGCTACCCCCTGGCCCTGGTGATGGTGGGAGGTCCCGATGTATGATTCCTAACTATAATAAAACTCACCCCGATTGAATGTCCCGATTGTTGCCTCGATGTGTTTTTCTTTTTCTCGATGTGAATATGCCTTCTTGTGTGTGTGCTTGAGATCGATCTCGATATATTGTGTCTTATTGTGAATGCTTGGGACTAACCATGGCTTATGGTTATTTGTTCATATATCTATCTATTGAAGCTGACTTGGTTGGGAGCACCCATTCAAGTGCCACACGGTCTATTGCTTGCTGAGAGAAAGCTTAGTCCGTGACACGTGGTATTAGAGCACGGTTGAGAAGTGCTAGAAAAATGGATGAGATGGCCACAAGTGGTGGACCCAATCATCAACAGAGAATTGAGAAACTTGAGGCTGTGGTGGTCGCAATGAAAACTCATATGGCGACTAAAGACCGAGTGAGAGAGATCGAGACAACCTAGCAGGAGTTATCCGATACTCTCCACAATGTGAGCGAAGAGGCTAGAGATGCCTTGAACATTCTCCAAAAGGAGTTTGAGGAGCTCAGAGCACAGGTGAGCATCCTACAAATGGCTATTGCCAGATCGGGTTTGAGCTCGATGAAAAGAGGAAAAAGGCCCAAGGTGCCGGAGCCTCGATGCTATGAGGGGGCAAGGGATGCTAAGGAACTTGAAAATTTCTTGTTTGACATGGAGCAGTACTTCCGAGCTGTACACACGCATTCAGAGGAAGACAAGGTAGCAATGGCGTCGATGTACCTCGCAGGGGATGCCAAGCTGTGGTGGCACTCCAAGTTTGTGTGATTAAGACTTGGACAGATCTAAAGCGAGAATTGAAAAACCAATTTTTCCCTAAGAATGTGGAGTATATGGCTCGAAAGAGACTTCGAGAATTGGTGCAAACAGGAATGGTGCGAGAGTTTGTAAGGAGCTTTTTTACCCTGATGTTGGATATTCGAGACATGTTCGAAAAGGACAAGATGTTCTATTTTCTTGAGGGCCTCAAGCCTTGGGCGCGGATAGAACTATAAAGGCAGAAAGTGCAAAATGTGGCCACAGCCGTGGCTGCAGCTGAACGTCTCCACGATTACAATGATGGCTCTTTAAAATGAAAAAATCCTCCATCAGCTGGTAGTAGCTTCAACTTTGGGAGTGGGGGAAAGATGACCAGGTTGGACCGACCCTTCAGTGGGGGATCAGACAGGAGCTCCTTTGGTCAAGATAGCACCCAACCCAAGACAAGCAACATAGGGATTTTCAAGCCTAGGCAACCGCTAGCTTGCTTTCTTTGCAAGGGGCTGCATCGGGTGGCTGAATGCCCGCACAGGGGAGCCCTTAATGCCTTAAGGACCTCATCTCAAGAGTTCATAAAAGCACCAGAGAACGTTGAAGAAGCTGAAGAGGAGCCAGCTAGGATGGGTTCAATAAGGTTCCTCAATACCCTCCGTACCCAATTGAACACTATAAAGAAAGACCAGA
Source organism: Durio zibethinus (assembly GCF_047325235.1). Taxonomy (NCBI): domain Eukaryota; kingdom Viridiplantae; phylum Streptophyta; class Magnoliopsida; order Malvales; family Malvaceae; genus Durio; species Durio zibethinus. The sequence continues at coordinate 28,104,733 of NC_143165.1, forward strand.
GTAGAAGCTTGATGTATGTGAACTTGACGATCAATGAGAAAGCCACTAAGGCTATGGTGGATACGGGTGCAACCGACACTTTCATCACACCAGAAGAAGAAAAAAGGTGTGGTCTTCAGATTAGTAAAGACTGTGGACAAATGAAGGCAGTCAACTCACCAGCCTTTACGATCAGTGGAAGCTCCAAGAGTGTGACAACCCGATTGGGGCCATGGGAAGGGAAGGTAGACTTTACAGTTTCCCCCATGGATGACTTTGATGTTGTTCTCAGATTGGACTTCATGATGTTAGCTCAGGTCATCCCTATCCCTGCTACTAGCTGCTTGTTGTTCTTAGGGGAAAACCTATGTGTGGTGCCAGCCAACATCTTACCAAAGAGTGGGAAGAAAATGATTTCAACTTTGCAGTTCAAAAAAGGGGGAAAAAGAGAGGAACCCTTCTTTGTGGCTGTGCCGATCTACAAAGAAAGGTCGAAAGTAGAACCAATACCTGATGGTATGGGAAAAGTGTTGGAAGAATTCGAAGAGGTGATGCCAGAGATGTTGCCTAAGGTTCTACCCCCTTGACGAGTAGTGGACCATGAAATTGAGCTCCTCCCAGGAGTGAAACCCCCTGCTAAAGCTCCTTACCGCATGGCTCCACCAGAGTTGGTTGAACTAAGAAAATAGTTAGATGAGCTACTACAAGCTGGGTTCATCAGGCTATCAAAGGCTCCTTTCAGAATGCCAGTGCTATTTTAGAAGAAGAATGATGGAAGTTTGCGATTATATGTTGACTACAGGGCCCTGAACAAAGTCACCGTAAGAAACAAATATCCCATCCCCTTTATAGCAGACTTGTTTGATCAATTGAGCCGGGCCAAGTACTTCTCCAAATTGGACCTGAGATCTGGCTACCATCAGGCCAGAATCTTTGAAGGAGATGAGCCAAAGACCACTTGTATGACACGGTATGCTGCATTTGAATTTCTTGTTATGCCCTTTGGACTGACCAATGATCCTGCCACATTTTCTACATTGATGAATCAGGTATTCCATGACTACCTAAACAAATTTGTAGTCATCTATTTAGACGATATAGTGGTATATAGCTCCACCTTGGAAGAACATCAAGAACACCTGTGCTAGGTACTTTAAAGATTACAGGACCACCAGTTATACGTAAAAAGGGAGAAGTGTGCATTTACTCAGACCCAAATCCATTTTCTCGGTCACATTGTTGAACGTGGCCACATTCGAATGGACATAGAAAAGGTTAGGGCCATCAAGGAGTGGACAACATCGAAGAACATTAGTGAGTTCCACTCATTTTTGGGACTAGCCAACTATTATAGAAGGTTTATGGAAGGGTACTCTCGCAAGACCACGGCCCTCACGGAGCTATTGAAGAAGGAGCATAAATGGTGTTGGATGAGTGAGTGCCAAGAGGCCTTAGAGGGATTGAAAGATGCTATTATGAAGGATCCCATCTTAGCTCGCCCCTGATATTGAAAAGCCTTTCAAAGTTCAAACGGATGCATCTAATTTTGCTATTGGAGGAGTGCTTTTGCAACAACATCAACTGGTAGCGTTTGAAAGTAAGAAGCTAAGTGAAGTTGAAAGGAAATATACGGCCCAAGAAAAAGAACTCCTGGAGGTGGTTCACTGCTTGAGGGCTTGGCGACATTACTTGTTGGGTTCACACTTTGTCGTGAAGACAGACAATGCGACCGTTAGCCATTTTCTCACCCAACCAAGGCTTACGGCAAAACAAGCTAGGTGGCAAGAATTTTTAGCAGAGTTTGACTTTTGTTTTGAGCACACCGCTGGAAAGACCAATCAAGTGGTCGATGCATTGAGCAGGTGAGCAAATTTAGCGGCCCTTAGAAGAATTACCCCAATGGCGGCTAGCAGAGCCACTACAGACATTCACAAGTTGATTGGAGATCATTTATGGAAGGACCCGCAAGCTTGTGCCATCCTAAAGCTAGTGGAAGAAGGGAAGTCCAAGTACTTCTGGCAAGAAAATGGGATCTTATGGACCAAGGGGCCTCGAGTGTTTATGCCGAGAGTAGAAGGTCTGAGACAGATGCTGATGAGGGAATGTCATGACACACCATGGGTGGGACACCCGGGCTAGCAACGCACTTTGGCATTATTGAAACAGGGATACTATTGGCCTCACATGCGACAAGATGTGATGGACTATACGAAGACTTGCCTCATTTGCCAATAAGACAAGGTTGAAAGGAGGAAACCTGCAGGCATGCTTGAACCACTACCAGTACCTGCCAAATCGTGGGAAAGCATCTCCCTCGATTTAATTTCGAGCCTACCTAAGGTTTGTGACCTTGGAGCTATTTTGGTGGTGATTGACCGGTTCTCTAAGTACACCACATTCATTCCCGCTCACAAGTATTGCACAGTGGAAGACACAGCTCGACTATTGTTCAAACATGTGGTCAAATACTGGGGCCTCCCTCAAAACATTATCAGTGATCAAGATCTGAGATTCATGGGGTCCTTCTGGAGAAAACTTTTCAATATATTGGGGTCCCAACTCAACATCTCCTCAAGCTATCACCCTCAAACCAATGGTCAAACAGAACGGTTCAATGGATTATTAGAGGAATACTTGAGGCACTTTGTTCGAGCCAATCAGAAAGACTGGCCTTCATTATTGGACATGGCTAAACTCTGCTTTAATTCCAACAAAAGCTCTTCCACCAATAAGAGCCCATTTGAGGTGGTCACTAGACAATTACCAAGGCTACCCCACACTTTCTTGGAACAATATGGAGGAAAAAATTTGAGAGCCTTCAATCTCAGCAAGGAGTGTAAACAAAACACAGAGATTGCACAAGCCTACCTGGAGAAAGCATTAAAACGGATGAAGAAATGGGCAGACAAGGGTCATAGGGCTCAACAATTTCAAGTTGGTGATTTGGTTCTTGTCCGACTAGTTCTTGAACAAACCAGGTTCTTAAGAAAGAGAGATCATAGACTGGTGCGTAAATATGAACCTCCAGTAAGGGTCATTTCCAAGGTAGGGAATGCTTCTTACAAAATCGACCCACCAAAGTGGATGAAGGTGCACCCAATATTTCATGTGAGCAACCTGAAACCTTTCCATGCAGATCTTACAGATGCTAGCCGAAGGGAGCCAACCAGAGCTACCATCACCATGAAGCCACCCTCAAAGCATCGAGTCGAAGAGATCTTAGCTGATAGGGAAACCAAAATATCTCGAAGACTACTTCGGGAGTACTTAGTGAAGTGGAAGGGATTAGGACTAGAAGAAACCAGTTGGGAGAGAGAACACGACCTCCAGAGATTTCAAAAGAAGATCAAAGAATTTCAAGCTAGCAAGTCGACGAATATGTCGATAGAATATGTGGGGAAGGATGTCATGAGCCAACCTTGTATAGGGCCATGACTGGGACTTAGGTTGCCATAAGCCACCCATGTATAGGGCCATGGCTGGGTAGATCCCTTGCACTAGGAAAAGTGTCCCCATTTCAAACATTGTAATGGTTACTAGTAGCATAGCTCTAAAATCTCTAAGGCTCTTTAGGGGGGTGAGCCGACAGCGTAGTGTTGGGCTGTCTCATCAGTTGCTATGCGAGCCTAGGCCACCCACCAAGGGCTGCCCCCCTGGCCCTAGTGATGGGGGAGGTCTCGATGTATGATTCCTAACTATAATAAAACTCACCCCGATTGAATGTCTCGATTGTTGCCTTGATGTGTTTTTTTTTTTCTCGATGCGAATATGCCTTCTTGTGCGTGTGCTTGAGATCGATCTCGACATATTGTGTATTATTATGAATGCTTGGGACTAACCATGGCTTATGGTTATTTGTTCAGATATCGATCTATTGAAGGCTGACTTGGTTGGGAGCACCCATTCAAGTGCCGCACAATCTATTACTTGCTGAGAGAAAGCTTAGTCTGTGACACCGAAGACCGGCCTGATCCCCTTCTACGTGCTGCCGGTCCCGCTACCACAACCCTTGATCCGACTGGGCTTAGACATGGAATGAACTCCCTATGCCTAAGCCAACCCATGAAACGAGCGTGCGGGCGCTCAGTCGGCTAGAGAGACAAAATGTGCATGCCAAGGATCGGCCCGGTCCCCCCTGCGTGCCGCTGATCCTGCAGCCACAACCCTCGGTCCAGTTCGATCTTAGACTGGGAATGAACTCCATATGCTTAGACTGGGGATGAACTCCGTATGCCTAAGTTAACTCACGAAACGAGCGTGCGGGCGCTCAGTCGACCATACAGGCAGGATGCGTAAGCCGGGGATCGAACGGATGGTAGGTGGGTTCAAGCACATCTTCATATTTCTACCATACCAATTCCATTTTTATGGCTTGTAAATTCATACAATGGTCCCTAAGCATTCATGTGAAGTTTCGTGGCAAGACGACCAATTTTTTATTTTTCACGATTTTTGAAACTTTTTGCGGTTCTGGATTTTTTAAAATTTTTTTAGAAAGAGTTTTGACCCCAAAATTGGTAGAGGTGATCCTTGTATTTTTGTTGGCATCCAAAAAAAAATTCAGCTAAAAATTGGAAGAGGAGAAGATTTTGTGACCATTTGAAAAAAGTGTCCCAATTTCAGATACTTTAATTGCTACTGGTAGCAAACCTATAAAATCTCAAATGCTCTTTAAGGGGGTGTGAGTTCTTGAGGTTTGATGAAGGATAGGGGGCCAATATAAGGGCCAAGTACCAGCACCCATCACAGATAATGTGCGCACACCCCCCGACCCCCCCAATCGCCGGAACCCCCAATGCCGCCGATTAGGCTCTCCTACGATGCTCTGGCGATGGTGCCCTGGGTGAAAAATATGCGGCACCAGCACATGCCCGAGCCCAGCATGTGCACCATGGCTCAAAATTTTAGATTGGGAATGAACTCCGTATGCTTAGACATGGAATGAACTCCGTATGCCTAAGCCAACCCACGAAATGAACGTGCGGGCGCTCAGTCGGTCGGAGAGGCAGAATGCGCAAGCCGAGGATCGACCCAGTCCCCCCCTGCGTGTTGTCAATCCTGCTACCGTAACCCTCGGTCTGGTCTGATCTTAGACTAGGAAAGAACTCCGTATGCATAAGTCAACCCACGAAACGAGCGTGCAGGCGCTGAGCCAACCGAAGAGGCATAATGCGCAAGTCGAGGATCGACTCGGTCCCCCTCTGCATGCTGTCGGTCCCGCTGCCACAACACTCGGTTCGGTTAGGGCTTAGACATGGAATGAACTCCCTATGCCTAAGCCAACCCATGAAATGAGCGTGCGGGTGCTCAGCCGGCTGGAGAGGCAGAATACGCAAGCCGGGGATCAACCCGGTCCCCCCTGCATACTGTCGATCCTACTGCTGCAACCCTTGATCTGGTCCGATCTTAGACTGGGAATGAACTTCGTTTGCTTATACTAGGGATGAACTCTGTATGCCTAAGCCAACTCATGAAACGAGCGTGCGGGCGTTCAACCGGCCGAAGAGGCCGGCCAGAGAGGCATAATGTACAAGCTGAGGATTAGCCTGGTTCCCCTCTACGTGCTGCCGATCCCGCTGTCGGTCCTGCTACCACACCCTCGGTCTGGCTGTGGCTTAGACATGGAATTAAATTCGTATGCCTAAGCCAACCCATGAAACAAAAGTACGGGTGCTCAACCGACCGAAGAGGCAAAATGTGCAAGCCGAGGATCGGTTCGGTTCCCCCCTGCGTGCTGCTGATCCTACTGCTGGACTTACTGCTGAACCCTCGGTCTGGTCTGATCTTATACTGGCAATGAACTCCATATACTTAGTCATGGAATGAACTTCGTATGCCTAAGCCAACCCACGAAATGAGCGTGCGGGCGCTCAGCCAGTCGGAGAGGCAAAATGCGCAAGTCGGGGATCGGCCTGGTCCCCCCTGCGTGCTGTCGATCCTGTTACCGTAACCTTTGGTTCAGTCTGATCTTAGACTGGGAATGAACTCTGTATGCCTAAGTCAACTGATGAAACGAGCGTGCAGGCACTGAGCCAGTCGGTGAGGCATAATGCGCAAGCCGGGGATCGGCCCGATTCCCTCTGCATGTTGTCGGTCCCGTTGCCACAACCCTTGGTCCGACTAGGGCTTAGACATGGAATGAACTCCCTATGCCTAAGCCAACCCACAAAATGGGCGTGGGGGCACTCAGCCGGTAGGAGAGGCAGAATGCGCAAGCCGGGGATCGACCTGGTCCCCCTTGTGTGTTACTGATCCTGCTGCTGCAACCCTCGATCCGGTTCGATCTTAGACTGGGAATGAACTCCATATGCTTAGACTAGGAATGAACTCTGTATGCCTAAGTCAACCCATGAAACGAGCGTACGGGCGCTCAGTCGACTGGAGAGGTAAGATGCGCAAGCCGAGGATCGAACGGGTGGTAGATGGGTTCAAGCACATCTTCATATTTTTGCCATGCCAATGCCATTTTTATGGCTTGTAAATTCATACAATGGTCCCATAGGCCTTCATGTGAAGTTTCGTGGCAAGATGACCCATTTTCTATTTTTCATGATTTTCTAAACTTTTTACGACTCGAGATTTTTTGTCCCCAAATTTGGTATAAGTGATCCTTGTATTTTTGTTCCCAAAGAGTTTTGTCCCCAAATTTGGTAGAGGCGATCCTTGTATTTTTGTTGGCATGCATAAAAAAATTCAGCTAAAACTCAAAGTGGAGAAGTTTTTGTGACCCTTTGAAAAAAGTGTCCCCATTTCAGACACTTTAATAGCTACTGGCAACATACCTATAAAATCTGAAATGCTCTTTAAGGGGGTGTGAGTTCTCGAGGTTTGTGAGGGATAGAGGGCCAATATAAGGGCCAAGTACCAGCACCCATCGCACATCATGTGCGGACACCACCCTGGCCCCCCCAATCGCTGGAACCCCCAATGCTGGCTAGGCTCTCCAATGATGCTCTTGTGATGGTGCGCCGAGCGAAAAAAATATGTACCAGCACATGCCCAAGCCCAGCATGTGCACCGTGGCTCAAAATCTTAGGCTGGGAATGAACTCCGTATGCTTAGACATGGAATGAACTCCGTATACCTAAGCCAAACCACGAAACGAGAGTGCGGGCGCTCAGTCGTCGGAGAGGCAGAATGCGCAAGTCGGGGATCGGCCTGGTCCCCCCTGCATGCTGTCGATCTTACTGCCGTAACCCTCGGTTCGATCTGATCTTAGACTGGGAATGAACTTCGTATGCCTAGACTGGGGATGAACTCTGTATGCCTAAGTAAACCCAAGAAACGAGCGTACGGGCACTCAGCCGACCAGAGGGGCATGATGCGCAAGTCAGAGATTGAACGGGTGGTAGGTGGGTTAATGCACATCTTCATATTTATACCATGCCAATGCCATTTTTATGGCTTGTAAATTCATACAATGGTCCCCTAGGCCTTCATGTGAAGTTTCGTGGCAAGATAACCCGTTTTATTTTTTTCATGATTTTTGAAACTTTTTACTGTTCAGGATTTTTTAAAATTTTTTCAGAAAGATTTTTGTCCCCAAATTTGGTAGAGGTGATCCTTGTATTTTTTTTGGCATGCTCAAAAAAATTCAGCTAAAAACTTGAAGTGGAGAAGATTTTGTGACCGTTTGAAAAAAATGTCCCCATTTCAGACACTTTAATGGCTACTGGTAGCAAACCTATAAAATCTCAAATGCTCTTTAAGGGGGTGTGAGTTCTCGAGGTTTGATGAGGGATAGGGGGCCAATATAAGGGCCAAGTATCAGCACCCATCGCACATCATGTGTGCACACCCCCCGGCCCCCCCAATTGCCAGAACCCACAATGCCGTCGGTTAGGCTCTTTGGCAATGCTCCGACGATGGTGTCTCGGGTGAAAAACATGTGGTACCAGCACATGCCCGAGCCCAGCATGTGCACTGTGGCTCAAAATCTTAGACTGGGAATGAACTCCGTATGCTTAGACTTGGAATGAACTCCGTATGCCTAAGACAACCCATGAAACTAGCGTGGGGCGCTCAGCCAGTCGGAGAGGCAGAATGCTAAAGTCGGGGATCGGCTTGGTCCCCCCTGCGTGATGTTGATCTTGCTACCATAACCCTCGGTCTGATCTGATCTTACACTGGGAATGAACTCCGTATGCATAAGTCAACCTAGGAAACGAGCGTGCGGGCGCTGAGCCGACCGAAGAGGCATAATGCGTAAGCCGACGATCGGACCTCCCTAGGGCTAAGCCAACCCACGAAACGGGCGTGCGGGCGCTCAGCCAGCCGAAGAGGCAGAATGCGCAAGCCGGGGATCGGCCCGGTCCTTCCTGCATGCTGTCGATCCTACTGTCGTAACCCTCGGTCTGGTTCGATCTCAGACTGGGAATGAACTCCGTATGCTTAGACTTGGGATGAACTCCATATGCCTAAGTCAACCCACAAAACGAGCGTGCGGGCACTCACCCGGCCGGAGAGGCATAATGCGCAAGCCGGGGATCAGCCCGGTCCCCCTCTACGTGATGTCGATCCCACTGCCAGTCCTGCTGCCACAACCCTCAGTCTGGCTTGGGCTTAGATATGGAATGAACTCCGTATGCCTAAGCCAACCCACGAATTGAGCGTACGGGCGCTCAGCCAGCCGGAGAGGCAGAATGCGCAAGTCGGGGATCGACCCGATCCCCTCCTACGTGCTGCTGATCCTATTGCTGGTCCTGCTGCCGTAACCCTCGGTCTGATTTGATCTTAGACTGGGAATGAACTCTGTATGCTTAGACATGGAATGAACTCCGTATGCCTAAGCCAACCCATGAAATGAGCATGCAGGCGCTCAGCCGGTCGAAGAGGTAGAATGCGCAAGCCGGGGACCGACCGGGTCCCCCCTCGTGCTATCGATCCTACTGCTGTAACCCTCGGTCTGGTCTGATCTTAGACTGGGAATGAACTCCGTATGCCTAAGTCAACCCACGAAACAAGCGTGCGGGTGCTAAGCCAGCCAGAGAGGCATAATGCACAAGCCGAGGATCGGCCTGGTCCCCCTCTGCGTGCTGCAGGTCTTGCTGCCACAACCCTCGGTCTGTTTGGGGGTTAGACATGGAATGAACTCCCTATGCCTAAGCCAACCCATGAAATAGCCGATCGGAGAGACAGAATGCGCAAGCCGGGGATCGGCCCGATCCCCCCTACATGCTGCAAATCCTGCTGCCGCAACCCTCGGTTCGATCCGATCTTAGACTGGGAATCAACTCCATATGCTTAGACTGGGGATGAACTCGTATGCCTAAGCCAACCCACGAAAGGAGCATACGGGCGCTCAGCCGACCAGAGAGGCAGGATGCGCAAGTCGGGGATCGAACGGGTAGTAGGTGGGTTCAAGCACATCTTCATATTTTTGATGTGCCAATGCCATTTTTATGGCTTGTAAATTCATACAATGCTCCCCTAAGCCTTCATGTGAAGTTTCATGGCAAGACGACCTGTTTTCTATTTTTCATGATTTTTGAAACTTTTTACGGTTCGGGATTGTTCAAAATTTTTTTAGAAAGAGTTTTGTCCCAAAATTTGGTAGAGGTGATCCTTGTATTTTTGTTGGCATGCACAAAAAAATTCAGCTAAAAACTCAAAGCGGAGAAGATTTTGTGACAGTTTGAAAAAAGTGTCCCCATTTCAGACACTTTAACAGCTACAGGCAGCAAGCCTATAAAATCTCAAATTCTCTTTAAGAAGGTGTGAGTTCTTGAGGTTTGATGAGAGATAGGGGGCCAATATAAGGGCCAAGTACCAGCACCCATCACACATCATGTTCGTACATCCCCCCGGCCCCCCCAATCATCGGAACCCCCAATGCCGTCGGTTAGGCTCTCGACGATGCTCCGACGATGGTGCCCTGGGTGAAAAAAATGCGGCACCAGCACATGCCCGAGCCCAGCATGTGCACCGTGGCTCAAAATCTTAGACTGGGAATGAACTCCATATGCTTAGACATGGAATGAACTCCGTAAGCCTAAGCCAACCCACGAAACGAGCGTGCGGGCGCTCAGCTGACCGGAGAGGCAGAATGCACTAGCCGGGGATCGGCCCAATCCCCCCTATATGCTGTCGATCCTGCTGCCACAACCCTCATTCTGGTTTGATCTTAGACATGGAATGAACTCTGTATGCATAAGTGAACCCACGAAACAAGCGTACGGGCGTTGAGTTGGCCGAAGAGGCATAATACGCAAGCCGGGGATCGGCCCAATCCCCCTCTGTGTGCTGTCAGTCCTGCTGCCACAACCCTCGGTCTGGCTGGGGCTTAGACATGGAATGAACTCCCTATGCCTAAGCCAACCCACGAAACGGGCGTACGGGCGCTCAGCCGACCAGAGAGGCAGAATGCATACTCCAAGGATTGGCCTGATCCATCCTGTGTGCTGCCGATCTTGCTGCCATAACCCTCGATTCGATCCGATCTTAGACTGGGAATGAACTCCATATGGTTAGACTACGGATGAACTCTGTATGCCTAAGTCAACCCATGAAACGAGTATGCGATTGCTCAGCCGATCGGAAAGGCCGATCGGAGAGGCATATTACGCAAGCCGGGGATCAACACGATCTCCCTCTACGTCATGCCGATCCCACTGCCAGTCTTACTGCCAAAACCCTCGGTTCGGCTGGGGCTTAGACATGGAATCAACTCTGTATGCCTAAGCCAACCCACGAATGAGCATGCGGGCGCTCAGCCGACTGGAGAGGCAGAACGCACAAGCCGGGGATCGGTTCGATCCTCCATTACGTGCTGTCGATCCTGCTGCTAGTCCTGCTACCGTAACCCTCACTCCAGTCTGATCTGAGACTGAGAATGAACTCCGTATGCTTAGACATGGAATGAACTCCGTAAGCCTAAGCCAACCCACGAAACGAGCGTGCAGGTGCTCAACCGGACGGAGAAGCAGAATGCGTAAGCCGGGGATTAACCCATTCCCCCCTGCGTGTTGTCGATCCTACTGCCACAACTCTTAGTCCGGTCTGATCTTAGACTGGGAATGAACTCCATATGCTTAAGTTAGCCCACAAAATGAGCGTGCGGGCGTTGAGCTAGCTGGAGAGGCATAATGCATAAATCGGGGATCGACCTGATCCCCCTCTACGTGCTACCGGTCTCGCTGCCACAACCCTCGATCCAGCTGGGGCGTAGACATGGAATGAAGTCCCTATGCCTAAGCCAACCCACGAAACGGGCATGCGGGCGCTCAGCCGATCGAAGAGGCAGAATGCACAAGCTGAAGATAGGCCCGGTCCCCCCTGTGTGCTGTCGATCTTGCTATCGCAACTCTCGATCTGGTCTGATCCTAGACTGGGAATGAACTCTGTATGCTTAGATTGGGGATGAACTCCGTACGCCAAAGTCAACCCACGAAATGAGTGTGCGGGCGCTCAGTCGACCAGAGAGGCAGGATGCGCTAGCCGGGGATCGAACGGGTGCTAGGTGGGTTCAAGCACATCTTCATATTTCTACCCTACCAATTAAATTTTTATGGCTTGTAAATTCATACAATGGTCCCCGAAGGCTTCATGTGAAGTTTCGTGGTAAGACGACCCATTTTCTATTTTTAATGATTTTTGAAACTTTTTACGGTTTGGGATTTTTTAAAATTTTTTTAGAGAGAGTTTTGTCCCGAAATGTGGTAGAGGTGATCCTTTTATTTTTTTTGGCATGCACAAAAAAATTCAGTTAAAAACTCGAAGTGGTGAAGATTTTGTGACCGTTTGAAAAAAGTGTCCCCATTTCGGACACTTTAATGGCTACTGGCAGCAAACCTATAAAATCTCAAATGCTATTTAAGGGGGTGTGAGTTCTCGAGGTTTGATGAGGGATAGGGGGCCAATATAAGGGCCAAGTACCAGCACCCATCACACATCATGTGCGCACACCCCCCGGCCCTCCCAATCGCCAGAACACACAATGCCGTCGGTTAGACATGGAATGAACTCCGTATGCTTAGACATGGAATGAACTCCGTATGCCTAAGCCAACCCACGAAATGAGCATGTGGGTGCTTAGTCGGTCGGAGAGGTAGAATGCATAAGCTGAGGATCAACCTGGTCCCCCCTTACGTGTTGTCGATCCTACTGCCACAACCCTTGGTCTGGTCCGATCTTAGACTGGGGATGAACTTCGTATGCATAAGTCATCCCACAAAATGAGCGTACGGGCGCTGACCCAGCCGAAGAGGCATAATACACAACCCCGCGATCAGCCCGGTCCCCCTTTACGTGCTATCAATCCCGCTACCGGTCCTGCTGCCACAACCCTCGGTTCGGCTGGGGCTTAGACATGGAATGAACTTCGTATGCCTAAGTCAATCCACGAAATGAGCGTGCGGGCGCTCAACCGATCGGAGAGGTAAAATGCACAAGCCAGGGATCGACCTGGTCCCCCCTACTTGTTGTCGATCCTGCTGTTGGTCCTGCTGCCGCAACCCTCGGTCCGGTCCGATCTTAGACTGGTAATAAACTCTGTATGCTTAGACTGGGGATAAACTTCGTATGTCTAAGTCCACCCACGAAACGAGCGTGCGGGCACTCAGTTGACCATAGAGGCAGGATGCGCAAGCCGAGGATCGAACGGGTGGTAGGTGGGTTCAAGCACATCTTCATATTTCGGCCATGCCAATGCCATTTTTATGGCTTGTAAATTCATACAATGGTCCCCTGAGCCTTCATGTGAAGTTTCGTGGCAAGATGACCCATTCTCTATTTTCCATGATTTTTAAAACTTTTTACGGTTCGAGATTTTTTAAAAGCACATCTTCATATTTCGGACGTGCCAATGCCATTTTTATGGCTTGTAAATTCATACAATGGTCCCCTAAGCCTTCATGTGAAGTTTCGTGGCAAGACAAACCGTTTTCTATTTTTCCTTATTTTCAAAATTTTTACGGTTCGGGATTTTTAAAAAATTTTTTAGAAAGTGTTTTGTATCCAAATTTGGTAGAGGTGATTCTTGTATTTTTTTTGGCATGCACAAAAAAATTCAGCTAAAAACTCGAAGTGGAGAAGATTTTGTGACCGTTTAAAAAAAGTGTCCCCTAAGCCTTCATGTGAAGTTTCATGGCAAGACGACCCGTTTTCTATTTTTCACGATTTTTGAAACTTTTTGCGGTTCGGGATTTTTTAAAATTTTTTTAGAAAGAGTTTTGTCCCCAAATTTGGTAGAGGTGGTCCTTGCATTTTTGTTGGCATGCACAAAAAAATTCAGCTAAAAACTCGAAGTGGAGAAGATTTTGTGACCGCTTGAAAAAAGTGTCCCCATGTCAGACACTTTAATGGCTACTGGCAGCAAACCTATAAAATCTTAAATGATCTTTAAGGGGGTGTGAGTTCTCAAGGTTTGATGAGGGATAGGGGGCCAATATAAGGGCCAAGTGTCATGCCCAGGGCGGGCGCACCAGCAGGAGAGCCAGAGGTTGAGGCCCGCAGACCAGGCGTACTGGCGGGTATCTGCACGCAAAGCCTAGCAAATGAGTTCAGAATGCCCACCCAACTTGCAGGGCAGCTCGTGAGACCAAGGCCTAGCATACAAGCTGCCTACACCACATCCAGAAGGGCCCAAGGTGCAGGACATGCAAGGGAAGCTTTTGGAAGCAGGCATGATCAGCAGCAGCATCCAGGCAGATTTGGTTGACCCTGAAAATTAGGAGTTAGCATCCTGATTGATTATAATCTATATAATCCCATGATTTTAGCCTTTATTCTAGGGATATTGCCATTAAGTGTAAGCTGGAGCCTTAACTATAAATAGAGGGCTGCTCCTCCCTTATTTGTACACCATCAAACACTTCTATTTCAGTGAATACAATAGCATTTCTAGAATTCTACCTTCTTATCCTGTTTCTCTTTAACTTCCATAATCAGCCCTTCCTATTGTTCTAGTGCCCGTACGCTTGTGTTTTAGGCTGACTTAGGCATAAAGGAGGAGATTCCAAGCCTAAGGCCGCACGGTTTTTGAGTCTAAGGTCAGAGCTCATGACAGTCGGTATCAGAGCAAGTTCGATTCTACGTGCTTGTGTTGTGTTGGTTAGAGGAGATGGCATCCCAAAGTGACACTGCTAACCAACAACCAGAGGCTTAGGAGCATGGGCATGGAAGAGGGAGGAAAGCTAGTTCTAGAGATATCTGGTCTACCATGGACGGTAGGTTGGCCAAGGTGGAGGTGACCACAGGCGACATGGAGGAGAAGCTTGAAGGGGTAGAGACTCACATTGCATCGTTAGACTCCATGGGGGAGGGGATCCAAAGTGAGCTGCAAGCTGCTCTCAACAAAGGATTGGACGTGTTCACCCAAAAGAATCAGACCTTGGAGGCTGAAGTGCTGACCTTACGCGATGGCATGGAGGCCATGCGCCAGAGGATGGAGAAGCTCACCAGTGAGCTCGTTGCTTGCAAGATTGCCTTTAGGAATGGCTTGTTTGCTGGAGTGTCCAAGTCCAGATTGGATGTCCCCAAGCCTAAGGAGTTCAAGGGGACTAGGGCAGCCAAGGAAGTAGATAACTACCTTTAGGGTATGGAGCAGTACTTCCAGGCCATAGGCATGCAAGACGAGGCGATAAAGGTAAGCACCACTGCTATGTATCTCAGTGATGTAGCCTTATTGTGGTAGAGGCATGGGTGTGATGATGTCAGGCGTGGGAGCACCAAGATTGGAACCTGGGCAGAGTTCTAAAAGCAGTTCAGAGAATAATTTTACCCAGAGTATGTCGATGATAAGGCACGGGCAAAGTTATGCAGGTTGAGCTAGCAAGGGGACATAAAGGAGTATGTCCAAAAATTCTCTGAACTGATGCTATAGATCTCGGATCTAGGTGAAAAGGACTCCTTATTTGCTTTCATGGATGGGCTGAAGCCATGGGTGAAGCATGAGCTACAAAGGAAAAGAGTTCATGACTTGGCTAAAGCCATGACTATTGCCGAGGCCTTGATAGAGTTCAAGCCTCTGAACAAGTTCGAGTCTACCAAGCCTAAGGGTAAGGACAGGGATGATAGGGATCAAAAAAAGCAGTCCAAGGGGAAGGATCGTGACCAGGAGTCCAAAGATGGAGATTGAGACCATTCAACCAAGGATGGCGAAAGGAAGCCACCAACAGGCAAGTGGAAAGCGAAAGGGGACCGAGAGCCACTAGCATGCTACCTATGTGGAGGGAGCCACATAGCATGTAATTACCCACAGAAGGGCAAGCTGGCTCCTGTAGACAAGGAGTCTGATGAGGAGCCAGAGTCAGGGGTAGCAAAGCTTGGGTCGTTGGTGCTCAATGCTGTCCAAAGTAAGGGGAACAGCAAGCCAAAGGGCTTGATGTTTGTGGATCTGATGGTTACGGGTCAGAAGGTGAGTGCACTGGTGGACATGGTGCCTCACATCTTTTTATTTCAGGTGATAGAGCCCGAAAGGTCAGACTAAAGGTGCAGAAAGGGACTGGTACCATCAAAACGGTGAACTCCAAGGAAGTTCTAGCCATTGGAGTAGCGCGGGGAGTGGAGTTGCAGCTTGGAAACTGGAAAGGCAAAGAGACCATTGAGGTAACACCCCTTGACGACTATGAGTTTGTGATTGGGTTGGATTTCCTTGTTCGGAATAATGCCCTCCTTGTGCCTTTTGTCGATTGTGTTTGCATCTTGGATGTACAATGCCAATGCCTAGTGCCATTAAGGAGAGGGTCTGGAGTTGGGTCACGGGTGGTGTCAGCCATCCAATTTGCCAAGGCGGTAAGCAGACAAGAAGACACCTTCTTGGCAGCCCTGAAATATGATGAGCCAAGGGAGAAGGAGATCGAGTCACCCTTGGAGGTGCTAAAGGTGCTGAAGACCTTTAGTGATGTGATGCCCGCAAAGCTACCTAGCCAGCTACCACCTAAGAGGGAGGTGGACCACAAGATCGAGCTGGTGTCCAAGGCCACGCCACCAGCTAGAGCCCCTTACCGAATGTCTCCACCAGAGTTGGAGGAGTTAAGGAAGCAGCTCAAAGAGTTAGTTGATGCTGGCTTCATCAGGCCATCGAAGGCACCCTATGGTGCACCGATTCTATTTTAGCGCAAGCATGATGGGTCGTTGTGGCTATGCATAGACTACCGGGCTTTGAACAAGTTGACCATCAAGAACAAGTACCCCATCCCACTCATTGTGGACTTGTTCGATCAACTTGGGAGCATAAGGTGGTTCACCAAGCTGGATTTGAGGTCAGGCTATTATCAAGTCAAGATTGTGGAGGGAGATGAGCCAAAGACAGCATGTGTCACTTGGTATGGTTCGTATGAGTTCTTGGTGATGCCTTCGGACTCACGAATGCCCCAGCAACATTCTGCACCCTTATGAACAAGGTACTTCAGTCATTCCTTGATCGATTTGTTGTGGTTTATTTGGATGACATTGTGATCTACAGCCAAACTTTGGGAGAGAATGTAGACCACTTGAGACAGGTGTTCAAGGTGTTACGGGTGCACAAGCTATTTGTCAAGAGGGAGAAGTGCTCATTCGCCCAGCAGGAGATCCTGTTCCTTAGCCACATAGTGGGAGGTGGCAGGATATGCATGGATGAAGGCAAGATACATGCCATCCTGGAGTGGCAACCGCCAGCCAAGGTCACTGAGTTGAGATCGTTCCTTGGGCTGGTCAACTACTACAGGCGCTTCATCAAAGGTCACTCAGCAATAGCCACGCCATTGACTGACTTACTCAAGAAAGGGAAAGCATGGGAGTGGAGCGGAGGGTGCCAGGAAGCCTTTGACGGGTTGAAGCAGGCTGTGACCGAGGAGCCAGTCTTGGCCTTGCCAAACCATGCCAAGTCGTATGAGGTGCATACGGATGCATCAGACTTTGCCATGGGGGGCGTGTTGATGTAGGAGGGACGTCCAGTCGTGTTCGAGAACAGGAAGCTGAACGAGACTGAGTGCAAGTACACGGTCCAAGAGAAGGAGATGACTGTAGTGGTGCACTGCTTGCGCACTTGGTGCCATTACCTGTTGGGGTCAAGGTTCGTGGTTAGGACGGACAATGTGGCGACCAGCTACTTCCAGACGCAGAAGAAGCTATCCCCTAAGTAGGCGAGATGGCAAGATTTTCTTGCGGAATTTGATTTCCAGATGGAGTACAAGCTAGGGTGGGCGAACCTAGTGGCAGACGCCCTGAGCAGGAAGGCTAACCTTGCTGTCATTAGCCAACTAGAGGGGTCACTGGTGCCGCGCATCAAGGAGGGATTTGCGCATGATCCTACAGCCAAGGCTTTGATGGAGTACGCCCAGTAAGGTAAGACTAGGCAGTTTTGGTTACAGGATGGCTTGCTATACACCAGGGGAAGTAGACTATTTGTACCGCAGCACAAGAAGCTCTGCAAGGAAGTTTTGCAAGAATGCCATGATTCAAGGTGGGTTGGACACCCCGGAGTGAGCCGTACCTTGGTGTTGATCGAGGATCGATACTATTGGCCACACATGAAGGACGATGTGGAGGCCTATGTGAAGACTTGTCTTATGTGCCAACAGGACAAGGTCGAGCTCAAGAAACCAGGCGGTATCTTGGAGCCATTGCCAGTGCCAGAGCGACCATGGGAGAGTGTTTCTCTGGACTTTATAGTCGGTCTACCCAAAGCAGAAGGTTTAGAAGCATCATGGTAGTGGTGGACAGGTTTTCCAAGTATGGAATCTTCATTCCAGCAACCAAGGAGTGCCCAACCAAGGAGGCAGCTCGATTGTTCCTAAAGAACATGGTTAAATACTGGGGAGTGCCGAGGACCATTATTAGTGATCGGGACGGGCATTTCACGGGCAGGTTCTGGACTGAGTTGTTCAAGCTGTTGGGGTGAGACTTGAACTTTTCCACCAGCTTGCATCCGCAGATCGATGGGCAGACAAAATGAGTGAATGGACTATTAGAGGTCTACCTCAGGCACTATGTGAGTGCCACACAGAGGGACTGGCCAAAGCTGCTAGATATTGCATAGTTTTCTTACAACTTGCAAAGGAGTGAGGCAACGAACCAGAGCCCATTTAAGGTTGTGACAGGGCAACAACAACTAACACCCGATTCGATTGCTGCAAGTTATATAGGGTCGAATCTAGCAGCATACAAGTTTGCCAAGGCATGGCAGGAGCAAACTGACTTGGCCAGAGTTTGTCTACACAAGACGGCCAAGAGGTCGAAGAAGTAGGCAGACCAGAATAGGCAGGACGTGCAGTTCCAGGTTGGAAACTTGGTGTTGGGGAAGCTGCATCCCATTGTGCTCCATAGGGGACTGCACAAAGGCCTAGTCTGGAGGTATGAGGGACCTTTTCGAGTAGTCAAGAGGGTAGGCAAGGTTGCCTACAGGCTGGATATGCCACCCAAGCTGAAGGTACACCTGGTGTTCCATGTGAGCATGGTCAAGCCGTTCTATGAGGATGAGGGAGATCCAGGACGGGCAGAGTCAAAGCGTACGCCATTGGGAGCAAGGGCCTCATATGATAAAGAGGTCCACAGCATCATAGTTGACCGGGAGGTGAGACGAAAGAACTATCAGCCAAGACAAGAGTACTTGGTGCGCTAGAAGGGACTTTCAGACAGTGAGGTGAGCTGGGAACCAACAGATGACTTATGGCAGTTCAGGGACCAGATCAGGCAATACCATGCAGAAGACATAACGAGGGTGTTGTGCAATCAGGTGGGGGAGAATGTCACACCCTGGACGGCACGCCAGGCACATCAGGTGCACCAACAAGTGAGCTAGAGGTTGAGGCCCGCAGACCAGGCGTGCTGGTGGGTATCTCTGCATGCAAAGCCTAGCAAACGAGTTCAGAACGCCCGCCCAACTTGCAGGCTAGCCCGTGAGACCAAGGCCTGGCATACAAGCTGCCCGTATCGCATCCAAAAGGGCCCAAGGTGCTGGACACGATAGGAAGCTTTTGGAAGTAGGCAGGATCAACAGCAGCATCCTAGCAGATTTGGTTAACCCTAAAAATCAGGAGTTAGCATCCTGATTGATTGTAATGTATATAATCCCATGATTTTAGCCTTTATTCTAGGGATATTGCCATTAAGTGTAAGTTAGAGTCTCAACTATAAATAGAGGGCTGCACCTCCCTCATTTGTACACCATCAAACACTTCTGTTCCAGTGAATACAAGAGCATTTACAGAATTCTGCCTTCTTATCCTGTTTCTCTTTAACTTGCGTAATCAGCCCTTTCCGTTGTTCTAGTGTTCGTACGCTTGTGTTTTAAGTTGACTTAGGCATAAAGGAGGAGATTCCAAGCCTAAGGCCGTACAGTTTCTAAGTCTAAGGTCGGAGCCCGTGACACAAGAACCAGCACCCATCGCACATCATGTATGCACACCCCCCGACCCCCCAATCGTCGAAACCCCCAATGCTGTCGGTTAGGCTCTCCGGTGATGCTCTGGCGATGCCTCGTCGATGGTGCCCCGGGCAAAAAAAAAGTGACACCAGCACATGCCCGAGCCTAGCATGTGCACCGTGGCTCAAAATCTTAGACTGGGAATGAACTCCGTATGCTTAGACATGGAATGAACTCCGTATGCCTAAGCCAACCCACGAAACAAGCGTGTGGGTGCTCAGTCAGCCGAAGAGGCAGAATGCACAAGCCGAGGATCGCTTCAGTCCCCCCTGCGTGCTGTCGATGTTGCTGCTGGTCCTACTGTCACAACCTTCGGTCCAGTCTGATCTTAGACTGGGAATGAACTCCATATGCTTAGACTGGGGATAAACTCTGTATGCCTAATTCAACCCATGAAACGAGTGTGCGGGCACTCAGCCGGCCGGAGAGGCCGACCGAAGAGGCATAATGCGCAAGCCAGGGATCAGTTCAGTCCCCCTCTGCGTGCTGCCGATCCCGTTGCCGATCCCGCTGTCGATCTTGCTGCCACAACCATCGGTCCGGTTGGGGCTTAGACATGGAATGAACTCCGTATGCCTTAGCCAACCCATGAAACGAGCGTGTGGGTGCTCAACCGGCCGGAGAGGCAGAATGCATAAGCTACGGATCGGTCCGGTCCCCCCTGCGTGCTGTCGATCCTGTGCTGGACCTACTACCGCAACCCTCAGCCTAGTCTGATCTTAGACTGGGAATGAACTCTGTATGCTTCGACATGGAATGTACTCCGTATGCCTAAGCCAACCCACAAAATGAGCGTGCAGGCACTCAGTCGATCGGAGAGGTAGAATGCACAAGCCGGGGACCGGCCTAGTCTCTCCTGTGTGCTGTCGATCCTGCTACCGTAACCCTCGGTCTAGTCTGATCTTAGACTGGGAATGAACTCTGTATGCCAAAGTCAACCCATGAAACGAGCGTTTGGGCATTGAACCGGTCGGAGAGGCATAATGCGCAAGTCGAGGATCGACCCGGTCCCCCTCTAAATGCTGCCGATCTCGCTGCCACAACCCTCGATCCGACTGGGGCTTAGACATGGAATTAACTCCCTATGCCTAAGCCAACCCACGAAACGGGTGTGCGGGCACTCAGTCGGCCGGAGAGGTAGAATGCGTAAGCCAGGGATCGACCCGGTCCCCCCTGGGTGTTGTCAATCCTGCTGCTGCAACCCTTGGTCCGGTCCAATCTTAGACTGGGAATGAGCTCTGTATGCTTAGACTGGGGATGAACTCCGTATGCCTAAGTCAACCCACTAATCGAGCGTACGGGCACTCAGCCGACTAGAGAGGCAGGACGCGCAAGCCGGGGATCGAACGGGTGGTAGGTGGGTTCAAGCACATCTTCATATTTCTGCCATGCCAATGCCATTTTTATGGCTTGTAAATTCATACAATGGTCCCCTAAGCCTTCATGTGAAGTTTCGTGGCAAGACGACCCGTTTTCGATTTTTAACGATTTTTAAAACTTTTTACGGTTCGAGATTTTTTAAAATTTTGTTAGAAAGATTTTTGTCCGCAAATTTGGTAGAGGTGATCCTTGTATTTTTGTTGGCATGCCCAAAAAAATTTAGCTAAAAACTTGAAGTGGAGAAGATTTAGTGATCGTTTGAAAAAAATGTCCCCATTTCAGACACTTTAATGGCTACTGGCAGCAAACCTATAAAATCTCAAACGCTCTTTAAGGGGGTGTGAGTTCTCGAGGTTTGATGAAGGATAGGGGGCCAATATAAGGGCCAAGTACCAGCACCCATCACACATCATGTACGCACACCCCTCCGGCCCCCTCAATCACCGGAACCCCCAATGTCGTCGGTTAGGCTTTCCGGTGATGCTCCAACGATGGTGCCCCGTTCGAAAAAAATGTGGCCCCAGCACAGGCCCGAAACCAGCATGTGCACTATGGCTCAAACTCTTAGATTGGAATGAACTCCATATGCTTAGACATGGAATGAACTCCGTATGCCTAAGCCAACCCACGAAACGAGTGTGCGGGTGGTCACTCGGTTAGAGAGGCAGAATGCTCAAGCCGGGGATCGACCCGATCCTCCTCTATGTGCTGTCGATCCCGCTACCACAACCCTCGGTCCGGCTGGGGCTTAGATATGTAATGAACTCCTTATGCCTAAGCCAACCCATGAAACAGGCGTACGGGCGCTCAGTCGGTCGGAGAGGCAGAATGCGTAAGCCGGGGATCGACCCGGTGCCCCCTACGTGCTACCAATCCTGCTACCGCAATCCTCGATCTAGTCTAATCTTAGACTGGTAATGAACTCCGTATGCCTAAGTCAACCCTCGAAACAAGCGTGCGGGCGCTCAGCCGACCGGAGAGGCAGATGCACAAGTTGACGATTGGCCCGGTCCCCCCGGCGTGCTGCCTATCCTGCGGCTGATCCTGCTACCGCAACCCTTGGTCTGATCCGATCTTAGTCTGGGAATGAACTCCGTATGCTTAGACATGGAATGAACTCTGTATGCCTAAGCCAGCCCATCAAACGAGCGTGCGGGCGCTCAGCCGGTCGGAAAGGCAGAATGAGCAAGCCAGGGATTGGCCCAGTCCCCACCTGCGTGCTGTGGATCCTGCTGCCACAACTCTTAGTTCGATCTGATCTTAGATTGGGAATGAACTCCGTATGCCTAAGTCAACCCACAAAACGAGCGTGCGGGTGCTGAGCCGGCCGAAGAGGCATAATGCGTAAGTTGGGGATCGGCTCAGTCCCCCTCTGCGTGATGCCACTCCCCCTGCCACAGCGCTCATTCCGGCTGGGGCTTAGACATGGAATGAACTCCCTATGCCTAAGCCAACGTAGGACAGGAGCATGCGGGCGCTCAGCCAGTCGAAGAGGCATAATACATAAGCCGGGGATCGGCCCGATCCCCCCTGCGTATGGTCGATCCTGCTACCGTAACCCTCGGTCCGGTCGATCTTAGAATGGGAATGAACTCTGTTTGCTTAGACTGGGGATGAACTCCGTATGCCTAAGTCAACCCACGAAACGAGCGTGTGGACGCTCAGTCGACCAGAGAGGCAGGATGCACAAGCTGGGGATCGCACTGATGGTAGGTGTGTTCAAGCACATCTTCATATTTCTGCCGTGCCAATGCCATTTTTATGGCATGTAAATTCATACAATGGTCCCCCAAGCCTTCATGTGAAGTTTCAAGGCAAGACGACCTGTTTTCTATTTTTCACGATTTTTGAAACTTTTTACGGTTCAAGATTTTTTAAAATTTTTTTAGAAAGAGTTTTGTCCCCAAATTCGGTATAGGTGATCCTTGTATTTTTCTTGGCATGCACAAAACAATTCAGCAAGAAACTCAAAGTGGATAAGATTTTGTGACCGTTTCAAAAAAGTGTCCCCATTTCAGACACTTTAATGGCTACTAGCAGTAAACCTATAGAATCTCAAATACTTTTTAACGAGGTGTGAGTTTTCGAGGTTTGATGAGGGATAGGGGGCCAATATAAGGGCCAAGTACCAGCACCCATCACACATCATGTGCGCACACCCCCTGGGCCCCCCAATCATTGGAACCCCAAATGTCATCGGTTAGAATCTCCGGTGATGCTCCAGTGATGGTACCTCGGGTGAAAAAAATATGGCACCAGCACATGCCCGAGCCTAGCATGTGCACTGTGGCTTAAACTCTTAGACTGGGAATGAACTCCGTACGCTTAAACGTGGAATGAACTCCATATGCCTAAGCCCACCCATGAAACCAACGTGCAGGCGCTCAGTGGACCGGAGAGGCAAAATGCACAAGCCAGGGATTGGCTCGGTCCCCTTCTCCGTGCTATCAGTCCCGCTGCCACAACCCTCGTTCTGGCTAGGGCTTAGACATAGAATGAACTCCCTATGGCTAAGCCAACCCACGAAAGGGGCGTGTGGGCGCTCAGCCGATCGGAGAGGCAGAATGCGCAAGCCGAGGATCGACCCCGTCCCTCCTGCGTGTTGTCGATCCTACTACCGCAACACTCGGTCCGATCTAATCTTAGACTGGGAATGAACTCCGTATGCTTAGACTGGGGATGAACTCCGTATGCCTAAGTCAACCAACAAAATGAGCGTGCGGGTGCTCAACCAGCCGCAGAGGCCGACCGGAGAGGCAGAATGCGCATGCTGGGGATCGACCCAGTCTCCCCCTGCGTGCTGTCGATCCTGCTGTTGGTCCTGCTACCGTAACCCTCGGTCTGGTCCGATCTTAGATTGGGAATGAACTCCATATGCTTAGACATGTAATGAACTCTGTATGCCTAAGTGAACCCACAAAACGAGCGTACGGACGCTCAGCCTGCTAGAGAGGTAGAATGCGTAAGCCGGGGACTGACCTGGTCCCCCTTGTGTGCTGTCGATCCTGCTGCCGTAACCCTTGGTCCGGTCCGATCTTAGATTGGGAATGAACTTCGTATGCCTAAGTCAACCCATTAAACGAGTGTTCGGGCATTGAGCTGGCCGAAAAGGCATAATGCACAAGTCGGGGATCGGTCCGGTCCCCTTCTGCGTGCTGCCGGTCTCGTTGCCACAACCCTCGATCCGGCTAGGGCTTAGACGTGGAATGAACTACCTATGCCTAAGCAACCCTCAGAACGGGCATGCGGGCGCTCAGTCGATCGAAGAGGCAGAATGCGCAAGTCGAAAATCGACTCGATCCCCCCTGCGTGCTACCGATCCTGTTGCCACAACCCTCGATCCGATCTGATCTTAGACTGGGAATGAACTTCGTATGCTTAGACTAGGGATAAACTCCGTATGCTTATGTCAACCCATGAAACGAGTGTACGGACGCTCAGCCGGTCGGAGAGGCATAATGCATAAGCCGGGGATCAGCCCGGTCACCCTCTACGTGCTATCGATCCCGTTGCCATTCCTGCTGCCACAACCCTTGGTCTGACTTAGGCTTTGACATGGAATGAACTTCGTATGCCTAAGCCAACCCATGAAACGAGCGTGTGGGTGCTAAACCGGTAGGAGAGGCAGAATGCACAAGTCGAGGATCGGCTCGGTCCCTCCTACGTGCTGCTGATCCTGCTACTGGTCCTACTACTGCAACCCTCGGTCTGGTCTGATCTTAGACTGGGAATGAACTTCGTATGTTTAGACATGGAATGAACTCTGTATGCCTAAGCCAACCCACAAAACGAGCGTGCGGGCGTTCAGCCGATCGGAGAGGCAGAATGGGTAAGTCGAGGACCGACCCAATCCCCCCTATGTACTGTCGATCCTGCTGCCACAACCCTCGGTCTGATTTGATCTTTAGACTGGGAATGAACTCCGTATGCCTAAGTCAACCCATGAAACGAGCGTGCGGGTGCTCGGCCGACCGAAGAGGCTGATCGAAGAGGCATAATGCATAAGTCAGGGATCAGCTCAGGCCCTCTCTGCGTGCTGTCGATCCTGTTACCGGTCTAGCTACCACAACCCTCGATTCTGTTGGGGCTTAGACATGGAATGAACTCTGTATGCCTATGCCAACCCATCGCACATCATGTGCGCACACCCCCCGGCCCCCCCAATCGCTGGAACCCTTAATGCCACCGATTAGGCTCTCTGACGATGCTCCGACGATGGTACCTCGAGCGAAAAAAATACGACACCAGCACCTACCCGACTCAGCATGTGCACCGTGGCTCAAACTCTTAGATTGGGAGTGAACTCCGTAAGCTTAGACATGGAATGAACTCCGTATGTCTAAGTCAACCCATGAAATGAGCGTACGGGCGCTTAGCCGATCAGAGAGGCAGAATGCATAAACTGGGGATCGGTTCGATCCCCCTCTGTGTGCTGTCGGTCCCGCTGCCACAACCCTCGATCCGACTAGGGCTTAGACATGGAATGAACTCCTTATGCCTAAGCGAACCCATAAAACAGGCGTGTGGGTGCTCAGCCAGTCAGAGAGGTAGAATGTGCAAGCCGAGGATCGCCCCGATCCCCCCTGTGAGCTGTCGATCCTGCTGCCGCAACCCTCGATCTAGTCTAATCTTAGACTGGGAATGAACTCCGTATTCTTAGACTGAGGATGAACTTCGTATGCCTAAGTCAACCCACGAAACGAGCGTGCGTGGGCTCAGTCAGTCGGAGGGGCCGATCGAAAAGGCAGAATCTATAAGCTGAGGATTGACCTGGTCCCCCCTACGTGCTATCGATCCTACTGCTGGTCCTACTACCGCAACCCTAGGTCCGGTCCGATCTTAGACTTGGAATGAACTTCGTATGCTTAGACATGGAATAAACTCCTTATGCCTAAGCCAAACCACGAAACGAGCGTGCGGGAACTCAGCCGATCGGAGAGGCAGAATGCGTAAGCCTGGGACCGGCCTAATCCCCCTTTAGTGCAGTCGATCCTGCTGCCACAACCCATGAAATGAACATTCGAGCACTGAGCCAGCCGGAAAAGCATAATGTGCAAGTCGAGGATCGGCTCGATTCCCTTCAACATGCTGCCAGTCCCCCTGCCACAACCCTCTGTCCGGTTGGGGCTTAGACATGGAATGAACTCCTTATGCCTAAGGTAACCCACGAAATGGGCGTGCGGGAGGTCAGCCGACTAGAGAGGTAGAATGCGCAAGTCGGGGATTAGCCCGGTCCCCCCTGCATGCTGTCGATCTTACTGCTGCAACCCTCGATGCAGTCCGATCTTAGACAGGGAATGAACACTGTATGCTTAGATTGGGGATGAACTCCGTATGCCTAACTCAACCCACAAAACGAGCGTGAGAGCGTTCAGTCAGCCAGAGATGAATAATGCACAAGTCAGGGATCAGCCCAATCCCCCTCTGCGTGCTATCGATCCTGCTACCAATCCTGCTGTTACAACCCTTGATCCAGCTAGGGCTTAGACAAGGAATAAACTCCGTATGCCTAAGCCAACCCATGAAATGAGCGTGCGGGTGCTCAATCGACCGGAGAGGTAGAATGCACAAGTCGGGGATCGACCCGGTCCCCCCTTATGTGTTACCGATCCTAATGCTAGTCTTGCTGTCGCAACCCTCAGTTTTGTCCGATCTTAGACTGGGAATAAAACTGCATATGCTTAGACATGGATTGAACTTCGTATGCCTAAGCCAACCAATAAAATGAGCGTGCAGGCACCCAACTGGCCGGAGAGGTAGAATACGCAAGCTGGGCATCGATTCTGTTGCTGCAACCCTCAGTTCGGTCTGATCCTAGACTGGGAATGAACTCCGTATGCCTAAGTCAACCCATGAAACGAGCGTGCGGGCACTGAGCCAACAGGAGAGGCATAATGCACAAGTCGAGGATCGGCTCAGTCCCCCTCTGCGTGCTGCCGGTCCCACTACTACAACCCTCGGTCCGGCTGGGGCTTAGACATGGAATGAACTCCCTATGCCTAAGCCAACCCATTAAACATGCGTGCGGGAGCTCAACCGGCCAGAGAGGCAGAATGTGCAAGTCAGGGATCGACCGGGTCCCCCCTGCGTGCTATCGATCCTACTACCGCAACCCTTGATTTGGTCTGATCTTAGACTAGGAATGAACTCTGTATGCTTAGAGTGGGGATGAACTCCGTATGTCTAAGTCAACCCACGAAATGAACGTGTGGACGCTCAGCCGACCAGAGAGGCAGGATGCGCAAGCCAGGGATTGAACAGGTGGTAGGTGTGTTCAAGCACATCTTTATATTTCTATCATGCCAATGCCATTTTTATGGCTTGTAAATTCATACAATGGTCCCCTAAGCCTTCATGTGAAGTTTCGTGGCAAGACGACCTATTTTCTATTTTTCATGATTTTTGAAACTTTTTTGGGTTTGAGATTTTTTAAAATATTTTTAGAAAGCGTTTTGTTCCCAAATTTGGTAGAGGTGATCCTTGTATTTTTGTTGGCATGCACAAAAACATTCAGCTAAAAACTTGAAGTGGAGAGGATTTTGTGACCGTTTGAAAAAAGTGTCCCCATTTCAGACACTTTAATGGCTACTGGCAGCAAACCTATAAAATCTCAAATGCTCTTTAAGGGAGTGTGAGTTCTCGAGGTTTGATGAGGGATAGGGGGCCAATATAAGGGCCAAGTACCAGCACCCATCACACATCATGTGCACACACCCCCCGGCCCCCCCAATCATCGGAACCCCTAATGCCTCCTGTTAGGCTCTCCGGCGATGCTCCAGCAATGGTGCCCCGAGCGAAAAATATGTGGTACCAGCACATGCCTGAGCCCAGCATGTGCACCGTGGCTCAAACTCTTAGATGGGGAATGAACTCTGTATGCTTATACATGGAATGAATTCTGTATGCCTAAGCCAACCCACGGAACGAACGTGCGGGCGCTCAACCGACAAGAGAGGCAGAATGTGCAAGTCGGGGATCGGCTCGGTCCTCCTCTGCGTGCTGCCGGTCCCGTTGCCACAACCCTCATTTCGGTTGGGGCTTAGACATGAATGAACTCCCTATGCCTAAGCCAACCCACGAAACGGGCGTGCGGGCACTCAGCTGACCGGAGAGGCAGAATGCGCAAGCTGGGGATCAGCCCAGTTCCCCCTACGTGCTACCGATCTTACTGTCGCAACCCTCGATCCGATCCTATCTTAAACTGGGAATGAACTCCGTATGCTTAGACGGGGGATGAACTCTGTATGCCTAAGTCAACCCACGGAACGAGCGTACGGGCGCACAGCCGGTTGGAGAGGCTGGTCAAAGAGGTAGAATGCATAAGCCAAGGATCAGGCAGGTCCCCCCTATGTACTGTTGGTCCAGCTGCCACAACCCTCAGTCCGACTAGGGCTTAGACATGGAATGAACTCCCTATGCCTAAGCAAACCCACGAAATGGGCGTGCGGGTGCTCAGCCGACCGGAGGGGCAGAATGCGTAAGTCAGGGATCGACTCGGTCCCCCTACGTGCTGTCGATCCTACTGCCGCAACCCTCGGCTTAGATTGGGGATGAACTCCGTATGCCTAAGCCAACCCATAAAATGAGCGTGCAGACGCTCAGCCGACCAGAGAAACAGGATGCGCCAGTCGGGGATCAAACATGTGGTAGGTGGGTTGAACCACATCTTCATATTTCTGCCATGCCAATGCCATTTTTATGGCTTTTAAATTCATACAATGGTCCCCTAAGCCTTCATGTGAAGTTTCGTGGCAAGACGACCCGTTTTCTATTTGTCACGATTTTTGAAACTTTTTGCGGTTCAGGATTTTTTAAAATTTTTTTAGAAAGATTTGTCACCAAATTTGGTAGAGGTAATCCTTGTATTTTTTTTGGCATGCAAAAAAAAATTCAGCTCAAAACTCGAAGTGGAGAAGATTTTGTGACCATTTGAAAAAAGTGTCCCCATTTCTGACACTTTAATGGCTACTGGCAGCAAACCTATAAAATCTCAAATGCTCTTTAAGGGAGTTTGAGTTCTCAAGGTTTGATGAGGGATAGGGGGCCAATATAAGGGCCAATATAAGGGCCAAGTACCAGCACCCATCGTACATCATGTCTGCACACCCCCCCAGCCCCCCAATTGTTGGAACCCCCAATGCCGCCGGTTAGGCTCTCCAACGATGCTCTGGCGATGGTGCCTCGAGCAAAATAAAATGCGGCACCAGCACATGCCCGAGCCTAGCATGTGCACCATGGCTAAAACTCTTAGACTGGGAATGAACTCCGTATGCTCAGACATGGAATGAACTCCTTATGCCTAAGCCAACCCACAAAACAGGTGTGCGGGCGCTTAGCCGACCAGAGAGGCAGAATGCGCAAGCCAGGGATCGGCCCGGTCCCCCTGCGTGCTGTAGATCCTACTGTCGCAACCCTCTGTCCGATCCGATCTTAGACTGGGAATAAACTCCGTATGCTTAGACTGGGGATGAACTCTGTATGCCTAAGTCAACCCACAAAACGAGCGTGTGGACACTCAGCCGACCAGAGAGGCAGGATACGCAAGCCGGGGATAGAACGGGTGGTAGGTGGGTTTAAGAACATCTTCATATTTTGTGCCATTCCAATGTCTTTTTTATGACTTGTAAATTCATACAATGGTCCCCTACACCTTCATGTGAAGTTTCGTGGCAAGACGACCCATTTTCTATTTTTCACGATTTTTGAAACTTTTTGTAGTTTGGGATTTTTTAAAATTTTTTTAGAAAGAGTTTTGTCCCCAAATTTGGTAGAGGTGATCCTTAGATTTTTATTGGCATGCACAAAAAAATTTAGCTAAAAACACGAAGTGGAGAAGATTTTGTGACCGTTTGAAAAAAGTGTCCCAATTTCAGACACTTTAATGGCTACTGGCAGCAAACCTATAAAATCTCCAGAGGGGCCTGCCGGAGAGGCATAATGCACAAGCCAGGGATTAGCCTGGTTCCCCTCTGCGTGCTGCCAATCTCGCTACCGATCCTGCTGCCACAACCCTCGGCCCTGCTGGGGCTTAGACATGGAATGAACTCCGTATGCCTAAGCCAACCCACGAAACAAGCGTGCGGGTGCTCAACCGACCAGAGAGGCAGAATGCACAAGCCGGGGATCGACTCGATCCCCACTGCGTGCTACCGATCGTGTTACTGGTCCTACTACCATAACCCTCGATCCAGCCCGATCTTAGATTGGGAATGAACTCCATATGCTTAGACATGGAATGAACTCCGTATGCCTAAGCCAACCCACAAAACGAGTGTACGGGCGCTCAGCCGGCCTGAGAGGCAGAATGCGCAAGCCAGAGACCGACGTTGTCCCCCCTACATGCTGTCGATCCTACTGCTGTAACCCTCGGTCTGGTCTGATCTTAGATTGGGAATGAACTCCGTATGCCTAAGTCAACCCACGAAATGAGCATTCGGACGCTGAACCAACCGGAGAGGCATAATGCTCGGTCCCCCTCTGTGTGCTGCCAGTCCCGCTGCCACAACCCTTGGTTCGACTAGGGCTTAGACATGGAATGAACTCCCTATGCCTAAGTCTACCCCTGAAACGGGCGTGCGGGTGCTCAGCCGACTGGAGAGGCAAAATGCGCAAGCCGGGGATCGACCCGGTCCCCCCTGCGTGCTGCTACAACCCTCAGTCCAATCCAATCTTAGATTGGGAATGAACACCATATGCTTAGACTGAGGATGAACTTCGTATGCCTAAGTCAACCCAAGAAACAAGCCTACGGGCACTCAGCCAACCAGAGAGGCATAATGCACAAGCCGAGGATCAACCCGATCCCCTTCTGCATGCTACCGATCCTGCTACCAGTCCTGCTGCTACAACCCTCGGTCCGACTGGGGCTTAGACATGGAATGAACTCCGTATGCCTAAAGCAACCCATGAAGCGAGCGTGCGGGTGCTCAGCCGGCCGGAGAGGTAGAATGCATAAGCCGGGGATCGACCCGGTCCCCCCTTGCGTGCTGTCGATCCTGTTGTCGCAACCCTCAGTCTGGTCTGATCTTAGACTAGGAATGAACTTCGTATGCCTAAGTCAAACCACGAAACGAGCGTACGGGCACTAAGTCGGCTGGAGAGGCATAATGCATAAGCCTCGGGATTGGCCCGATCCTTTTCTGCGTGCTGTCGATCCCGCTGCCGCAACCCTCGGTCTGACTGGGGCTTAGATATGGAATGAACTCCCTATGCCTAAGCCAACCCATGAAACGGGCATACGGGTGCTCAGCCGATCGGAGAGGCAGAATGCGCAAGCTGAGGATTGGCCCGATCCTCCTCTGCATGCTGCTAGTCCCGTTGCCACAACCCTCGGTTCAGCTGGGGCTTAGACATGGAATGAACTCCCTATGCCTAAGCTAACCCATGAAACAAACGTACGGGTGCTCAGCAGGCCGGAGAGGAAAATGTACAAGTCGGGGATTGACCCGGTCCCCCCTATGTGCTGTCGATCCTACTGCTAGTCTTGCTATCGTAACCCTCGGTCCAATCTGATCTTAGACTGGGAATGAACTCTGTATGCCTAAGCCAACCCACGAAATGAGTGTGCGGGCGCTCAGCCAGCCAGAGAGGTAGAATGCGTAGGTCGGGGATCGGCCCGGTCCCTCTCTGCGTGCTGCCGGTCCCGTTGCCACAACCCTCTATCCGGCTGGGGCTTAGACATGGAATAAACTCCCTATGCCTAAGCCAAGCCACGAAATGGGCGTGCGGGCACTCAACCGGCTGGAGAGGCTGAATGCACATGCCGGGGATCAGCCCGATCCCCCCTGCGTGCTGTCGATCCTGCTGTCGCAACCTCGGTCTGGTCCGATCTTAGGCTGGGAATTAACTCCATATGCTTAGACTTGGGATGAACTCCATATGCCTAAGTCAACCCACGAAAAGAGCGTGCGGGTGCTCAACCGACCGGAGAGGCGACCGGAGAGGCATAATGCGTAAGCTGAGGATCAGCCCGATCCCTTTCTGTGTGCTATCGATCGCGTTGCCGGTCCTGCTGCCACAACCCTCGGTCCGACTGGGGCTTAGATATGGAATGAACTCCGTATGCCTAAGCCAACCCATGAAACTAGCGTGCGGGCACTCAGCCGGTCGGAGAGGCAGAATGCACAAGACAGGGATCAACCTGGTCCCCCCTGCGTGACGTCGATCCTGCTGTCGCAACCTTTGGTTCAGTTTGATCTTAGACTGGGAATGAACTCTGTATGCCTAAGTCAACCCATGAAATGAGCGTGCGGGTGCTGAGCCAGTCAGAGAGGCATAATGCGTAAGCCGGGGATCAACCCGATCCCTCTCTACATGCTGCCCGACCCGCTGCCACAACCCTCGATCCGACTGGGGCTTAGACATGGAATGAACTCCCTATGCCTAAGCCAACCCACGAAACAGGCATGTGGGCGCTCAGTCGGCCGGAGAGGTAGAATGCGCAAATCGGGGATCGACCTGGTCCCCCATACGTGCTGTCGATCTTGCTACCGTAACCCTCGGTCCGGTTAGATCTTAGACTGGGAATGAACTCCGTATGCTTAGATTGGGGATGAACTCTGTATGCCTAAGTCAAGCCACAAAATGAGCGTACGGGTGCTCAGTCGGTTGGATAGCCAGAATGCATAAGCAGGGATCGACCTGGTCCCCCCCTGTGTGCTACTAATCCTGCTGCTGGTCCTACTATCGCAACCCTCGATCCGATCCAATCTTAGACATGGAATGAACTCCGTATGCTTAGACATGGAATGAACTCCGTATGCCTAAGCCAACCCACGAAACGAGCGTGCGGGCACTCAGTCGACCAAAGATGTAGAATGCGTAAGCTAAGGACCGGCCCGATCCCCCTGCGTGCTATCGATCCTGCTATCGTAACCCTCGGTCTGATCCGATCTTAGACTGGAAATGTACTCCGCATGCCTAAGTCAACCCACGAAACGACGGTTCGGTCATTGAGCCGGTCGGAGAGGCATAATGTGCAAGCCGAGGATCGGCCCGATCCCTCTCTACGTGCTGTCGGTCCCGTTGCCACAACCCTCGGTCCAGCTGGGGCTTAGACATGGAATGAACTCCCTATGCCTAAGCCAACCCACGAAACGGGCGTGTGGATGCTCAGTCGACCAGAGAGGTAGAATACGCAAGTCAGGGATCGACCCAGTCCCCCATGCGTGCTACCGATCCGACTACCGTAACCCTCGGTCTGGTTCAATCTTAGACTGGGAATGAACTCCGTATGCTTAGACTGGGATGAACTCCGTATGCATAAGTCAACCCACGAAATGAGCTGAAGGGTGCTCAGCCGACCAGAGAGGCCAGTCAGAAAGGCATAAGGGCAAGCCGAAGATCAGTTTGATCCCCCTCTGTGTGCTGCCGATCCCGCTACTGATCCTGCTGCCACAACCCTCGATCTGGTTGGGGCTTAGACATGGATTGAACTC
Organism: Durio zibethinus; assembly: GCF_047325235.1. Taxonomy (NCBI): domain Eukaryota; kingdom Viridiplantae; phylum Streptophyta; class Magnoliopsida; order Malvales; family Malvaceae; genus Durio; species Durio zibethinus. The sequence continues at coordinate 28,137,877 of NC_143165.1, forward strand.
CGTATGCCTAAGCCAACCCATGAAATGAGCTTGTGGGTGCTTAGCCGACCAGAGAGGTAGAATGCGTAAAACAGGGATCGGCTCGGTCCCCCCTACATGCTGCTGCTAGTCCTACTGTCGATCCTGCTACTGGTCCCACTATCGCAACCCTCTCTCCGGTTCGATCTTAGACTGGGAATGAACTCCATATGCTTAGACATGGAATGAACTCTGTATGCCTAAGCCAACACACGAGACGAGCGTACGGGCGGTCAGTCGGTTGGAGAGGTAGAATGCGTAAGTCGGGGACTGGCCCGTCCCCCCCTGTATGCTGTCATCCTGCTACCACAACCCTTGATCCAATCTGATCTTAGACTGGGAATGAACTTCGTATGCCTAAGTCAACCCACGAAACGAGCGTGTGGGCGCTGAGCCGACCGGAGAGGCATAATGCACAAGTCAGGGATCGGCCCGATCCTCCTTTATGTGCTACTGGTCCCGCTACCACAACCCTTGGTCCAGCTGGGGCTTAGACATGGAATGAACTCCCTATGCCTAAGCCAAACCATGAAATGGGCGTACGGGCGCTTAGCCGACCGAAGAGCCAGAATGCGCAAGTCGAGGATCGACCCGGTCCTCCCTGCATGCTATTGATCCCGCTGCCGTAACCCTCAGTCCGGTCTGATCTTAGATTCAGAATGAATTTTGTATGCTTAGACTGGGGATGAACTCCATATGCCTAAGTCAACCCACGAAACGAGCGTACAGACGCTCAGCCGGCCAGAGAGGTAAGATGCGCAAGCCGTGGATCGAACGGGTGGTAGGTGGGTTCAAGCACATCTTCATATTTCTACCATGCCAATTTTATTTTTATGGCTTGTAAATTCATACAATGGTCCCCTACGCCTTCATGTGAAGTTTCGTGGCAAGATGAACCGTTTTCTATTTTTCACGATTTTCAAAACTTTTTGTGGTTCGGGATTTTTTTAAATTTTTTTGAAAGAGTTTTGTCCCCAAATTTGGTAGAGGTGATCCTTGTATTTTGTTTGGCATGCACAAAAAAATTCAGCTAAAAACTCGAAGTGGAGAAGATTTTGTGTATGTTTGAAAAAAGTGTCCCCATTTCAGACACTTTAATGGCTACTAGCAGCAAACCTATGAAATCTCAAATGCTCTTTAAGGGGGTGTAAGTTCTTAAGGTTTGATGAGGGATAGGGAGCCAATATAAGGGCCAAGTACCAGCACCCTTCGCACATCATGTGCGCACACCCCCCGGCCCCCCCAATCACCGGAACCTCTAATGCCACCAGTTAGGCTCTCTGATGATGCTCCGACGATGGTGACCCGAGCGAAAAAAATGCGGCACCAGCACATGCCCGAGCCCAGCATGTGCACCGTGGCTCAAACTCTTAGACTGGGAATGAACTCTGTATGCTTAGACATGGAATCAACTTCGTATGCCTAAGCCAACCCACGAAACGAGCGTGCGGGCTCTCAGTCGGGCGGAGAGGCAGAATGCGCAAGCCGGGGATGGCACGATCCCCCTCTACGTGTTGTCGGTCCTGTTGCCACAACCCTTAGTCCGGTTGGGGCTTAGACATGGAATGAACTCCTTATGCCTAAGCCAACCCATGAAACGGGTGTGCGGGTGCTCAGCCTGCCAGAAAGGTAGAATGCATAAATTGGGGATCGGCCCGGTTCCCCCTGCATGCTGTCGATCCTGGTTTGTAACCCTCGGTCTGGTCTGATCTTAGACTAGGAATGAACTCCGTATGCCTAAGTCAACCCACGAAACGAGAGTGCGGGTGCTGAGCCGGTCAGAGAGGTATAATGCACAAGCCGGGGATCGGCCCGATCCTCTTCTGCATGCTGTCAGTCCCACTGTGTGCTGTCGATCCTACTGCTGGTCTTGCTACCATAACCCTCGGTCCGATCTGATCTTAGACTAGGAATGAACTCCGTATGCCTAAGCCAACCCATGAAACGGGCGTGCGGGAGCTCAGTCGGCCAGAGAGGCAGAATGCACAAACCGGGGATTGGCCTGATCCCTCCTGCGTGCTGCCAATCCTGCTTTGCAACCCTCGGTCCGGTCTGATCTTAGACTAGGAATGAACTCTGTATACTTAGATTGGGGATGAACTCCGTATGCCTAAGTCAACCCATGAAACGAGCATGCGAACGTTCAACCGACTAGAGAGGCAGGATGCGCAAGCCGGGGATCAAACGGGTGGTATGTGGGTTCAACCACATCTTCATATTTCTACCATGCAAATGCCATTTTTATGGCTTGCAAATTCGTACAATGGTCCCCTACGCCTTCATGTGAAGTTTCGTGGCAAGACGACCCGTTTTCTATTGTTCACGATTTTCAAAACTTTTTACAGTTCGAGATTTTTTAAAATTTTTTTAGAAAGAGTTTGTCCCCAAATTTGGTAGAGCTGATCCTTGTATTTTTGTTGGCATGCACAAAAAAATTCACCTAAAAACTTAAAGTGGAGAAGATTTTGTGATCGTTTGAAAAAAGTGTTCCCATTTCAGACACTTTAATGGCTACTGGTAGCAAACCTATAAAATCTCAAATGCTCTTTAAGGGGGTGTTAGTTCTCGAGGTTTGATGAGGGATAGGGGGCCAATATAAGGGCCAAGTACCAGCACCCATCGCACATCATGTGCACACCCCCCTCGGCCCCCGCAATCGTCGGAACCCCCAATGCCACCGGTTAGGCTCTCCGACCATGCTTCGACGATGGTTACCCGGGCAAAAAAAATATGGCACTAACACATGCCCGAGCCTAGGATTTGCACTGTGGCTCAAACTCTTAGACTGGGAATGAACTCCGTATGCTTAGACATGGAATGAAATCCACATGCCTAAGCCAACCCATGCAATGAGCGTATGGGTGCTCAGCCGGCTGGAGAGGCAGAAAGCGCAAGTCGAGGATAGGCCTAGTCCCCTTCTGCATGTTGTCGATCCCACTACCGTAACCCTTGGTCCGGCTGGGGCTTAGACATGGAATGAACTCCCTATGCCTAAGCCAACCCACGAAACAGGCATGTGGGCGCTCAGTCGGTCGGAGAGGCAGAATGCGCAAGCCAGGGATCAGCCCGGTCCCCCCTACGTGCTGTCGATCCTACAGTCGCAACCCTCGGTCCGATTTGATCTTAGACTAGGAATGAACCCCGTATGCTTAGACCGGGGATGAACTCCGTATGCCTAACTCAACCCACGAAATGAGCATACGGGCGCTCAGTCGACCGGAGAGGCAGACCAGAGAGGCGTAATGCGTAAGCTGGGGATCAACCCGGTCCCCCTCTGCGTGCTACCGATCCCACTGCCGATCCGGCTCCCACAACCCTTGCTCCGACTGGGGCTTAGACATGGAATGAACTCCGTACGGCCGCTCAGTCGGTCGGAGAGGTAGAATGCGCAAGTTGGGGTTCGGCCCAGTCCCCCCTTGCGTGCTGTCGATCTTGCTACTGGTCCTGCTGTCGCAAACCTCGATCCGATCTAATCTTAGACTGGGAATAAAATTCGTATGCTTAGACATGGAATGAACTCTGTATGCCTAACCCAACACACGGAACGAGCGTACAGGGGCTCAGTCGGGCAGAAAGGCAGAATGCGTAAGCCGGGGACCAGTCTGATCCCCCTTGCGTGCTGTCGATTCTACTACCGTAATGCTCGGTCCAGTCCGATCTTAGACTGGCAATGAACTCCGCATGCCTTAGTCAACCCACAAAACCAGCATTCGGGCACAGAGCCGATCGGAGAGGCATAATGCACAAGTCGAGGATTGACCCGATCCTCCTCTACGTGCTGTTGATCTCACTACCACAACCCTCGGTCCAGCTGGGGCTTAGACATGAAATAAACTCCCTATGCCTAAGCCAACCCACGAAACGGCAATGAACTCCATATGCCTAAGTCAACCCATGAAACAAGCGTTCGGGTGCTAAGCCGGCTGGAGAGGCATAATGCACAAGTCGGGGATCGACCGGGTCCCCTTTTGCATGCTGTCGATCCCGCTGCCACAACCCTCGGTCTGGCTGGGGTTTAGACATGAAATGAACTCCCTATGCATAAGCCAACCCACGAAACAGGCGTACGGGTACTCAACCGACCAGAGAGGTAGAATGCGTAAGCCGGGCATCGATCCGATCCCCCCTGCGTGCTATCGATCCTACTGCTGCAACCCTCGATCCGATCCGATCTTAGACTGGGAATGAACTCCGTATGCTTAGATTGGGGATGAACTCCGTATGCCTAAGTCAACCCACGAAACGAGCATGCGAGCGCTCAGCCAGTTGGAGAGGCCGATCAGAGAGGCATAATGCACAAGCTGGGGATCAACCCAGCCCCCCTCTGCATGCTATCGATTCCACTGTCGGTCCTGCTACCACAACCCTCGATCCGATTGGGGCTTAGACATGGAATGAACTCCGTATGCCTAAGCCAACCCACGAAACGAATGTGCAGACGCTCAGCTGGTCGAAGAGGCAGAATGTGCAAGTCGGGGATTAGCCCGGTCCCTCTTGTATGCTATCCATCCTGCTACTAGTCCTACTATTGCAACCCTCGGTCTGGTCTGATCTTAGACTTGGAATGAACTCCGTATGCTTAGACATGGAATGAACTCCGTATGCTTAAGCCAACCCACAAAACGAGCGTACGGGCGCTCAGTCGGTCAGAGAGGTAGAATGCATAAGCTGGGGACCAGTCCAATCCCCCCTGTGTACTGTCGATCCTACTACCACAACCCTCGGTTCGGTCTGATCTTAGATTGGGAATGAACTCCATATGCCTAAGTCAACCCACGAAATGAGCGTATGGGCACTGAGCCAATCGGAGAGGCATAATGCGCAAGTAAGGGATCAGCCTGGTCCCCCTCTGCGTGTGTCGGTCCCGCTGCCATAACCCTAGCTCCAGCTAGGTCTTAGACATGGAATGAACTCCCTATGCCTAAGCCAACCCATGAAACAGGCGTACAGGCACTTAACAGATCGGAGAGACAAAATTCACAAGTCGGGGACCGGTCCGGTCCCCCCTGCGTGCTATGGATCCTGCTGTCGTAACCCTCTGTCCGGTCCGATCTTAGACTGGGAATGAACTCCATTTGCTTAGACTGGGGATGAACTCCGTATACCTAAGTCAACCCACAAAACGAGCGTGTGGACGCTCAGTCGATCGAGAGGTAGGATGCGCAAGCCGGGGATCGAACGAGTGGTAGGTGGGTTCAAGCACATCTTCATATTTCTGTCCTACCAATGCCATTTTAATGGCTTGTAAATTCATACAATGGTCCCCTATGCCTTCATGTGAAGTTTCGTGGTAAGACGACCCGTTTTCTATTTTTCATGATTTTTGAAACTTTTTGCGGTTTGGGATTTTTTAAGAATTTTTTAGAAAGAGTTTGGTCCCTAAATTTGGTAGAGGTGATCCTTGTATTTTTGTTGGCATGCACAAAAAAATTCAGCTAAAAGATCAAAGTGGAGAAGATTTTATGACAGTTTGAAAAAAGTGTCCCCATTTCAGACACTTTAATGGCTACTGGAAGCAAACCTATAAAATCTCAAATACTCTTTAAGGGGGTGTGAGTTCTCAAGGTTTGATGAGGGATAGGGGGCCAATATAAGGGCCAAGTAGCAGCCATCGCACATCATGTGCGCGCACCCCTCCGCCCCCCCAATCGTCGGAACCACCAATGCCGTCGGTTAGGCTCTCTGGCGATGCTCTGATGATGGTGCCTCGGGTGAAAAAAATGTGGCACCAGCACATGCCCAAGCCCAGCATGTGCACCGTGGCTCAAAATCTTAGACTAGGAATGAACTCCGTATGCCTAAGCCAACAAACGAATCGAGCGTGCAGGCTCTCAGCCAGTTGAAAGGCAGAATACGTAAGCCGAGGATCGGCCTGATCCCCCCTGCGTGTTGCTGATCTTGCTGCTGGTCCTACTACCGCAACCCTCAGTTCCGTTCGATCTTAGACTGGGAATGAACTCCGTATGCTTAGACTGGGGATGAACTCCGTATGCTTAGACTGGGAATGAACTCCGTATGCCTAAGTCAACCCACGAAACGAGCCGAACATCAGCCCAGTCCCCCTCTGCGTGCTATCGATCCCGCTGCCGGTCTTGCTGCCATAACCCTCGATTCGGTTGGGGCCTAGACATGGAATGAACTCCTTATGCCTAAGCCAACCCATGAAACGAGCGTGCGGGCGCTCAGCCGATCGGAGAGGCAGAATGCGTAAGCCGGGGATCGACCCGATCCCCCCTACGTGCTGCTGATCTTGCTGCTGGTCCTACTACCGTAACCCTCAATCCAGTCCAATCTTAGATTGGGAATGAACGCCGTATGCCTAAGCCAACCCACGAAACGAGCATGCGGGCGCTCAGTCGGTCGGAGAGGCAGAATGCGCAAGCCGGGGATTGACCCGATCTCTTCCTTCATGCTGTCGATCCTGCTACCGCAACCCTCAGTCTGGTCTGATCTTAGACTGGGAATCAACTCCGTATGCCTAAGTCAACCCATGAAATGAGTGTCCAGGTGCTGAGCCGGTTGGACAGGCATATTACGCAAGCCAGGGATCTACTCGATCCCCTTCTACATGCTGTCGATCTCGCTGCCACAACCCTCGGTCCTACTGGGGCTTAGACATGGAATGAACTCCATATGCCTAAGCCAACCCACTAAACGGGAGTGCGATTGCTCAGTCAGCTGAAGAGGCCTATCGGAGTGGCAGAATGCGTAAGTCGGGGATCAGCCCAGTCCCCCCTGTGTGCTGCCGATCCTGTTACTGGT